>NW_027457615.1:2349687-2685000 GCF_050624435.1 Tenrec ecaudatus
TAGGTAACCTAGATAGCCCAAGTGCCCGCTAGGTAACCTACATAGTCCAAGTGCCTGCTAGGTAACCTAAATAATCCAAATGCCCGCTAGGGAAACTATATAGTCCAAGTGCCCGCTAGTTAACCTAGATAGTCCAAGTGCCCGCTAGTAAACCTAGATAGTCCAAGGGCCCGCTAGTTAACCTAGACAGTCCAAGTGACCACAAGGTTACCTACATAGTCCAAGTGCCCGTTCGTTAACCTAAATAGACCAAGTGCCAGCTAGGTAACCTAGATAGTCCAAGTGCCCGCTAGTTAACCTACATAGTCCAAGTGCCTGCTGGGTAAACTACATAGTCCAAGTGCCCACTAGGTAACCTAGAGGGTCCAATTGCCCGCTAGTTAATCTACACAGTCCAAGTACCCGCTAGGGAACCTACATAGTCCAAGCGCCCGCTAGGGAACCTACATAGTCCAAGTGCTCGCTTGGCAACCTACATAGTGCAAGTGCCCCTTAGTTAACCAAGATAGTCAAAGTGCCTGCTAGGTAACCTAGATAGTCCAAGTGCCCGCTAGGTAACCTACATAGTCCAAGTGCCCGTTAGGTAACCTTGATAGTCCAATTGCCTGTTAGCTAACCTAGATAGTCCAAGTGTCCGCTAGTTAACCTAAATAGTCCAAGTGCCCGTTCGTTAACCTAGATAGTCCAAGTGCCCGCTAGGTAACCTAGAGAGTCCAAGTGCCCGATAGAAACCTATATAGTCCAAGTGCCCGTTAGGTAACCTTGATAGTCCAAGTGCCTTCTAGTTAACCTACATAGTCCATGTGCCCGCTAGGTAACCTAGATAGTGCAAGTGCCCGCTAGGTAACCTACATAGTCCATGTGCCCGCTAGTTAACCACATAGTCCAAGTGCCCGATAGAAACCTATATAATCCAAGTGCCCGATAGGGAACCTACATAGTCCAAGTGCCCATTATGGAACCTACTTAGTCCAAGTGCCCGTTAGGGAACCAATAGTCTTAGTGCTGGCTAGGGAACCTGTATCATCCAAGTGCCCGCTAGGTAACCTAGATAGTGCAAGTGCCCGCTAGGTAACCTACAAATTCCAAGTGCCCGCTAGGTTATCTATATAGTCCAAATGCCCGCTAGGGAACCTACATAGTCCAAGTACCCGCTAATTAACCTACATAGTCCAAGTGACCATTAGCTAACCTAGATAGTCTAAGGGCCCACTAGTTAACCTACATAGTTCAAGAGCCCGCTAGGTAACTTAGATAATCCAAGTGCCCGCTAGTTAACCTACATAGTCCAAAGGCCCGCTAGTTAACCTACATAGTGCAAGGGCCCGCTAGTTAACCTAGATCGTCCAAGTATCCGCTAGTTAACCTACATAATCCAAATGCCCGTTAGCTAACCTAGATAGTCCAAGGGCCCGCTAGTTGACCTACATAGTCCAAGTGCCCGCTAGGTAACCTAGATAGTCCTATTGCCCGTTAGTTAACCTAGATAGTCCAAGTGCCCACTAGGGGACGTACATATTCCAAGTGCCCGCTAGGTAACCTAGATAGTCCAAGTGCCCGCTAGTTAACCTACATAGTACAAGTGCCTGCTAGGTAAACTACATAGTCCAAGTACCCACTAGGTAACCTAGACCGTCCAATTGCCCGCTAGTTAACCTAGACAGTCCAAGTACCCGCTAGGGAACCTACATAGTCCAAGTGCCCGCTAGGGAACCTACATAGTCTAAGTGCTCGCTAGGCAACCTACATAGTCCAAGTGCCCGTAAGTTAACCTAGATAGTCAAAGTGCCTGCTAGGTAACTTAGATAGTCCAAGTGCCCGCTAGGTAACCTACATAGTCCAAGTGCCCATTAGGTAACCTTGATAGTCCAGTTGCCCGTTACCTAACCTAGATAGTCCAAGTGTCCGCTAGTTAACCTACATAGTCCAATTGCCCATTCGTAAACCTAGATAGTCCAAGTGCCCGCTAGGTAACCTATACAGTCCAAGTGCCCGCTAGGTTACCTACATAGTCCAAGAGCCCGCTGGGTAACCTTGATAGTCCAAGTGCCTTCTAGTTAACCTACATAGTCCAAGTGCCCGCTAGGTAACCTAGATAGTCCAAGTGCCCGCTAGGTAACCTACATAGACCAAGTGCCCGATAGTTAACCTAGATAGTCCTAGTGCCCACTAGTAAACCTAGATAGTCCAAGGGCCCGCTGTTAACCTAGATAGTCCAAGTGCCCGCTAGTTAATCGAAATCGTCCAAGTGTCTGCTAGGTAACCTACATAGTCCAAGTGCCTGCTGGGTAACCTAGATAGTCCAAGTGCCTGTTAGCTAACCTACATAGTCCAAGTGCCCGTTCGTTAACCTTGATAGTCCAAGTGCCCGTTATGTAACCTAGACAGTCCAAGTGCCTGCTAGGTAACCTAGATAGTCCAAGTGCCTGTTAGCTAACCTACATAGTCCAAGTGCCCATTCGTTAACCTAGATAGTCCAAGTGCCCGTTATGTAACCTAGACAGTCCAAGTGCCTGCTAGGTTACCTACATAGTCCAAGTGTCCGTTCGTTAACCTAGATAGTCCAAGTGCCCGTTTGGTAACCTACATAGTCCAAATGCCCGCTTCGTAACCTGGATAGTCCAAGTGCCCGCTAGATAACCAACATAGTCAAAGTGAGCGATAGGTAACCTACACAGTCCAAGTGCCTTCTAGGGAGCCTACATAGTCCACGTGACCGCTAGGGAACCTACATAGTCCAAGTGCCCGTTAGGGAACCTACATAGTCCAAGTGCTCGCTAGGTAACCTACATAGTCCAAATGCCCGCAAGGAAACCTACATAGTCAAAGTGCCCGCTAGGTAACTTAGATAATCCAAGTTCCTTTTAGCTAACTTAGATAGTCCAAGTGTCCGCTAGGTAACCTACATAATCCAAGGGCCCGCTCGTTAATCTAGTTCTTCCAAGTGTCCGCTAAATAACCTACATAGTCCAAGTGCCCGCTAGGTAACCAAGATAGTCAAAGTGGCCGCTAGTTAACCTACATAGTCCAAGTTCCCACTAGGTTACCTAGATAGTCCAAGTGCCCGCTAGGTAACCTACATAGTCCTAGTGCCCGCTAGTTAACCAACATAGTCCAAGTGCCCTTTCGTTAACCTAGATAGTCCAAGTGCCCGCTATGTAACCTAGACAGTCCAAGTGCCCGCAAGGTTACCTCCATAGTCCAAGTGTCCGTTCGTTAACCTAGATAGTCCAAGTGCCCGCTTCATAACCTGGAGAGTCCAAGTGCCCGCTAGTTAACCTACATAGTCAAAGTGCCCGATAGGTAACCTATATAGTCCAAGTGCCTTCTAGGGAGCCTACATAGTCCACGTGACCGCTAGGGAACCTACATAATCCAAGTGCCCGTTAGGGAACCTTCATAGTCCAAGTGCTCGCTATGTAACCTACATAGTCCAAATGCCCGCAAGGAAACCTACATAGTCTAAGTGCCCGCTAGGGAAACTACATAATCCAAGTGCCCGTTAGGTAACCTAGATAGTCCAAGTGCCCGTTAGCTAACCTAGATAGTCCAAGGGCCCGTTAGTTGACCTTCATAGTCCAAGTGCCAGCTAGGTAACCTAGATAGTACAAGTGCCCGCTAGGGAACCTAGATAGTCCAAGTGCCTATTAGCTAACCTAGATAGTCCAAGTGGCGGCTATGTAACCTACAGAGTCCAAGTGCCCGTTCATTAACCTAGATAATCCAAGTGCCCGCTAGGTAACCTAGACAGTCCAAGTGCCCGCTTGTTAACCTACATAGTCGAAGTGCCCGTTAGTTAACCTACATAATCCAAGTGCCCGATAGCTAACCTATATAGTCCAAGTACCCGCTAGGTAACGTAGATAGTACAAGTGCCCACTAGGGGACGTACATACTCCAAGTGCCCGCTAGGTAACCTAGATAGTCCAAGTGCCCGCCAAGGTATGTACATAGACCAAGTGCCCGCTAGGAAACCTACATAGTCCAAGTGCCCGTTAGGGAGCCTAGATTGTCCAAGTGCCCGCTAGGGAACCTGCATCGTGCATTTGCCTGCTAGGTAACCTAGATAATCCAAGTGCCAGCTAGTTAACCTAGATAGTCCAAGTGCCCGCTAGTTAACCTAGAACCTCCAATTGTCCGCTAGTTAACCTACATAGTCCAAGGGCCCGCTAGTTAACCTACATAGTCCAAGAACCCGCTAGTTAACCTAGATAGTCCAAGTGCCCGCTAGGATACCTACATAGTCCTAGTGCCCTTTAGGTAACCTAGATAGTCCAAGTTCCTGTTAGCTAACCTAGATAGTCCAAGTGCCCGTTGGTAACCTAGATAGTCCAAGTGCCCGTTAGGTAACCTAGATAGTCCAAGTGGCCGCTATGTAACCTACATAGTCCAAGTTCCCGCTAGGTAACCTAGATAGTCCAAGTGCCCGTTACCTAACCTAGTCCGTCCAAGTGCCCGCTAGGCAACCTACATAGTCCAAGTGCCCGTTCGTTAACCTAGAAGTCCAAGTGCCCGCTAGGAAACCTAGACAGTCCAAGTGCCCGCTAGGTTAGCTGCATAATCCAAGTGCCCATTAGGTAACCTAGATAGTCCAAGTGCCCGCTAGGTAACCTAGATAGTCCAAGTGCCCGCTAGGTAACCTAGATAGTCAAAGTGCCCGTTTGGTAACCTAGATAGTCCATGAGCCCGCTAGGTAACCTACATTGTCCAAGTTCCCACGAGGTAACCTAGAGAGTCCAAGTGCCCGTTACCTAACCTAGATAGTCCAAGTGCTCGCTAGGCAACCTACAGAGTCCAAGTGCCCATTCGTTAACCTAGAAGTCCAAGTGCCCGCTATGTAACCTAGACAGTCCAAGTGCCGGCTAGGCTACCTGCATAGTCCAAGTGCCCGTTCGTTAACCTAGATAGTCCAAGTGCCCGCCAGGGAACCTATATAGTCCAATTGCTATCTAGGTAACCTAGGTAGTCCAAGGGCCTGCTAGGTAACCTACATAATCCAAGGGCTCCTTTGTTAACTTTGATAGTCAAAGTGCTCACTGGTTAACCTAGATCGTCCAAGTGCCCGCTAGATAACCTAGATCATCCAAGTGCCGGCTAGTTGATCTACATAATCCAAGGGCCCACTTGTTAACCTAGATCGTCCAAGTGTCCTCTAGTTAACCTACATAGTCCAAGTGCCCGCTAGGTAACCTACATAGTGCAAGTGTCCGCTAGGTAACCTACATACTCCAATTTCCCGCTAGTTAACATAGATAGTCCAAGTGCCCGCTAGGTAACCTACATAGTGCAAGTGTCCGCTAGTTAACCTACTTAGTCCAAGTGCGCGCTAGTTAACCTAGATAGTCCAAGTGGCCGCTATGTAACCTACATAGTCCAAGTTCCCGTAGGTAACCTAGATAGTCCAAGTGCCCGTTACCTAACCTAGATCGTCCAAGTGCCCGCTAGGCAACCTACATAGTCCAAGTGCCCGTTCGTTAACCTAGAAGTCCAAGTGCCCGCTAGGAAACCTAGACAGTACAAGTGCCCGCTAGGTTACCTGCATAATCCAAGTGCCCGTTAGGTAACCTAGATAGTCCAAGTGCCCGCTAGGTAACCTAGATAGTCCAAGTGCCCGCTAGGTAACCTAGATAGTCAAAGTGCCCGTTTGGTAACCTAGATAGTCCATGAGCCCGCTAGGTAACCTACATTGTCCAAGTTCCCGCGAGGTAACCTAGAGAGTCCAAGTGCCCGTTACCTAACCTAGATAGTCCAAGTGCTCGCTAGGCAACCTACATAGTCCAAGTGCCCATTCGTTAACCTAGAAGTCCAAGTGCCCGCTATGTAACCTAGACAGTCCAAGTGCCGGCTAGGCTACCTGCATAGTCCAAGTGCCCGTTCGTTAACCTAGATAGTCCAAGTGCCCGCTAGGGAACCTAAATAGTCCAAGTGCTATCTAGGTAACCTAGGTAGTCCAAGGGCCTGCTAGGTAACCTACATAGTCCAAGGGCTCCTTTGTTAACTTAGATAGTCAAAGTGCTCGCTGATTAACCTAGATCGTCCAAGTGTCCGCTAGTTAATCTACATAGTCCAAGGGCCCACTTGTTAACCTAGATCGTCCAAGTGTCCTCTAGTTAACCTACATAGTACAAGTGCCCGCTAGGTAACCTACATAGTGCAAGCGTCCGCTAGGTATCCTACATACTCCAAGTTCCCGCTAGTTAACATAGATAGTCCAAGTGCCCGCTAGGTAAGGTACTTAGTCCAAGTGCCCGATAGGTAACCTACATAGTGCAAGTGTCCGCTAGTTAACCTACATAGTCCAAGTGCGCGCTAGTTAACCTAGATAGTCCAAGTGCCCGCTAGGTATGCTACATAGTGCAAGTGTCCGCTAGTTAACCTACATAGTCCAATTGTCCGCTAGTTAACCTAGATAGTCCAAGTACCCGCTAGTTAACCTAGATCGTCCAATTGTCCGCTAGTTAACCTACATAGTCCAAGTGCCCTTTAGGAAACCTAGATAGTCCAAGTGCTCGCTAGGGAACCTACATAGTCCAATTACCCGCTCTGGAACATACATAGTCCAAGTGCCTGTTAGTTAACCTAGATAATCCAAGTGCCCGCTAGTTAACCTAAATAGTCCAAGTGCCCGCTAGGTAAGCTACATAGTCCAAGTGCCCGCTATGTAACCTATATAGTCCCAATGCCCGCTAGAGAACCTACATAGTCCATGTTCCCGCTAGGTAACCTAGATAGTCCAAGTGCACGCTAGTTAACCTAGATAGTTCAAGTGCCCGCTAGTTAACTAGGATCATCCAAGTGCCCTCTAGTTAACTTACATAGTCCAAGGGCCTGCTAGTTAACCTACATAGACCAAGTGCCCGCTAGTTAACCTACATAGTCCAAGTGCCCGCTAGGTAACCTTGACAGTCCAAGTGACCACTAGGTTACCTACATAGTCCAAGTGCCGGTTGGGAACCTACATAGTCCAAGTGCCCGCTAGGTAACCTAGATAGTCCAATTGCACGCTAGTTAACCTACATAATCCAAGTGCCTGCTAGGTAAACTACATAGTCTAAGTGCCCACTAGGTAACCTAGACAGTGCAATTGCCCGCTACTTAACCTAGACAGACCAAGTACCCGCTAGGGAACCTACATAGTCCAAGTGCCCGTTAGTTAACCTAGATAGTCAAAGTGCCTGCTAGGTAACCTAGATAGTCCAAGTGCCCGCTAGGTAACCTACATAGTCCAAGTGTGCGCTAGGTAAACTAGATAGTCCAATTGCCCGTTAGCTAACCTAGATAGTCGAAGTGTCCACTAGTTAACCTACATAGTTCAAGTGCCCGTTCGTTAACCTAGATAGACCAAGTGCCCGCTAGGTAACCTAGACAGTCCATTTGCCCACTAGGTTACCTACATAGTCCAAGGGAAAGTTCGTTAACCTAGATAGTCCAAGTGCCCGCTGGTAACCTACATAGACCAAGAGCCCGCTAGGTATCCTTGATAGTCCAAGTGCCTTCTAGTTAACCTACATATTCCAAGTGCCCGCTAGGTAACCTAGATAGCCCAAGTGCCCGCTAGGTAACCTACATAGTCCAAGTGCCTGCTAGGTAACCTAAATAATCCAAATGCCCGCTAGGGAAACTATATAGTCCAAGTGCCCGCTAGTTAACCTAGATAGTCCAAGTGCCCGCTAGTAAACCTAGATAGTCCAAGGGCCCGCTAGTTAACCTAGACAGTCCAAGTGACCACTAGGTTACCTACATAGTCCAAATGCCCGTTCGTTAACCTAAATAGACCAAGTGCCAGCTAGGTAACCTAGATAGTCCAAGTGCCCGCTAGTTAACCTACATAGTCCAAGTGCCTGCTAGGTAAACTACATAGTCCAAGTGCCCACTAGGTAACCTAGAGGGTCCAATTGCCCGCTAGTTAATCTACACAGTCCAAGTACCCGCTAGGGAACCTACATAGTCCAAGCGCCCGCTAGGGAACCTACATAGTCCAAGTGCTCGCTTGGCAACCTACATAGTGCAAGTGCCCCTTAGTTAACCAAGATAGTCAAAGTGCCTGCTAGGTAACCTAGATAGTCCAAGTGCCCGCTAGGTAACCTACATAGTCCAAGTGCCCGTTAGGTAACCTTGATAGTCCAATTGCCTGTTAGCTAACCTAGATAGTCCAAGTGTCCGCTAGTTAACCTAAATAGTCCAAGTGCCCGTTCGTTAACCTAGATAGTCCAAGTGCCCGCTAGGTAACCTAGAGAGTCCAAGTGCCCGCTAGGTTACCTACATAGCCCAAGGGCACGCTAGTTAACCTAGATAGTCCAAGTGCCCGTCCGTTAACCTAGACAGTCCAAGTGCCCGCTAGGGAAACCACATAGTCCAGTGCCCGATAGGGAACTTATATAGTCCAAGTGCCCGCTAGTTAACCTAGATAGCCCAAGTGCCCGTTCGTTAACCTAGACAGTCCAAGTGCCCGCTAGGGAAACCACATAGTCCGGTGCCCGCTAGGGAACTTACATATTCCAAGTGCCCGCTAGTTAACCTAGATAGTCCAAGTGCCCGTTCGTCAACCTAGACAGTCCAAGTGCCCGCTAGGGAAACCACATAGTCCAGTGCCCGATAGGGAACTTACATAGTCCAAGTGCCCGCTAGTTAACCTAGATAGTCCAAGTGCCCGTTCGTTAACCTAGACAGTCCAAGTGCCCGCTAGGGAACCCACATAGACCAAGTGCCCGCTAGGGAACTTACATAGTCCAAGTGCCCGCTAGTAACCTATATACTCCAAGTACCCGCTAGGTAACGTAGATAGTCCAAGTGCCCACTAGGGGACGTACATACTCCAAGTGCCCGCTAGGTAACCTAGATAGTCCAAGTGCCCGCCAAGGTATGTACATAGACCAAGTGCCCGCTAGGCAACCTACATAGTCCAAGTGCCCATTAGGGAGCCTAGATAGTCCAAGTGCCCGCTAGGGAACCTGCATTGTGCAAGTGCCTGCTTGGTAACCTAGATAATCCAAGTGCCAGCTAGTTAACCTAGATAGTCCAAGTGCCCGCTAGTTAACCTAGAACCTCCAAGTGTCCGCTAGTTAACCTACTTAGTCCAAGGGCCCGCTAGATAACCTACATAGTCCAAGAACCCGCTAATTAACCTACATAGTCCAAGTTCCCACTAGGTTACCTAGATAGTCCAAGTGCCCGCTAGGTAACCTACATATTCCTAGTGCCCGCTAGTTAACCAACATAGTCCAAGTGCCCGTTCGTTAACCTAGATAGTCCAAGTGCCCGCTATGTAACCTAGACAGTCCAAGTGCCCGCAAGGTTACCTACATAGTCCAAGTGTCCGTTCGTTAACCTAGATAGTCCAAGTGCCCGCTTCATAACCTGGATAGTCCAAGTGCCCGCTAGTTAATCTACATAGTCAAAGTGCCCGATAGGTAACCTACATAATCCAAGTGCCTTCTAGGGAGCCTACATAGTCCACGTGACCGCTAGGGAACCTACATAGTCCAAGTGCACGTTAGGGAACCTTCATAGTCCAAGTGCTCGCTAGGTAACCTACATAGTCCAAATGCCCGCAAGGAAACCTATATAGTCTAAGTGCCCACTAGGGAAACTACATAATCCAAGTGCCCGTTAGGTAACCTAGATAGTCCAAATGCCCGTTAGCTAACCTAGATAGTCCAAGGGCCCGTTAGTTGACCTTCATAGTCGAAGTGCCAGCTAGGTAACCTACATAATACAAGTGCCCGCTAGGGAACCTAGATAGTCCAAGTGCCTGTTAGCTAACCTAGATAGTCCAAGTGGCGACTATGTAACCTACATAGTCCAAGTGCCCGTTCATTAACCTAGATAATCCAAGTGCCCGCTAGGTAACCTAGACAGTCCAAGTCCCCGCTTGTTAACCTACATAGTCCAAGTGCCCATTAGTTAAACTACATAATCCAAGTGCCCGTTAGCTAACCTAGATAGTCCAAGGGCCCGCTAGTTGACCTACATAGTTCAAGTGCCCGCTATGTAACCTACATAGACCTAGTGCCCGCTATTTAAACAAGATAGTCCTAGTGCCCTTTAGTTAACCTAGATAGTCCAAGTGCCCTCTAGGGTACATACATAGTCCAAGTGCCCGCTAGGTTATGTACATAGACCATGCCCGCTAGGTAACCTAGATAGTCCATGTGCCCGCTAGTTAACCTACATAGTCCAAGTGCCAGATAGAAACCTATATAGTCCAAGTTCCCAATAGGGAACCTACATAGTCCAAATGCCCGCTATGGAACCTACATAGTCCAAGTGCCCGTTAGGGAACCAATAGTCTTAGTGCTGGCTAGGGACCCTGTATCATCCACGTGCCCGCTAGGTAACCTACAAAGTCCAAGTGCCCGCTAGGTAATCTATAGAGTCCAAATGCCCGCTAGGGAACCTACATAGTCCAAGTACCCGCTAATTAACCTATATAGTCCAAATGACCGCTAGCTAACCTAGATAGTCTAAGGGCCCACTAGTTAACCTACATAGTTCAAGTGCCCGCTAGGTAACTTAGATAATCCAAGTGCCCGCTAGTTAACCTACATAGTCCAAAGGCCCGCTAGGTAACCTACATAGTACAAGGGCCCGCAAGTTAACCTTGATCGTGCAAGTATCCGCTAGTTAACCTACATAATCCAAATGCCCGTTAGCTAACCTAGATAGACCAAGTGCCCGCTTGTTAACCTAGATAATCCTAGTGCCCGTTAGTTAACCTAGATAGTCCAAGTGCCCACTAGGGGACGTACATATTCCAAGTGCCCGCTAGGTAACCCAGATAGTCCAAGTGCCGGCTAGGGTATGTACATAGACCAAGTGTCCACTAGGTAACCTAGATATTCCAAGTGCCCGCTAGTTAACCTACATAGTCGAAGTGCCCCTTAGTTAACCTAGATATTCCAAGTGCCAGCTAGTTAACCTAGATTGACCAAGTGTCCGCTAGTTAACCTACATAGTACAAGTGCCCGTTACGTAACCTAGATAGTCCAAGTGCCTGCTAGGTAACCTACATAGTCCTAGTTCTCGCTAGGTAACCTAGATAGTCAAGGGCCCGTTACCTAACCTAGATCGTCCAAGTGCCCGCTAGGCTACCTACATAGTCCGAGTGCCCATTCGTTAACCTAGAAATCCAAGTGCCCGCTAGGTAACCTAGACAGTCCAAGTGCCCGCTAGGTTACCTGCTTAGTCCTAGTGCCCGTTAGGTAACCTACATAGTCCAAGTGCCCGCTAGGTAACCTAGATAGTCCAAGTGCCCGCTAGGTAACCTAGACAGTCCAATTGCCCACTAGGTTACCTACATAGTCCAAGGGCAAGTTCGTTAACCTAGATAGTCCAAGTGCCCGCTGGTAACCTGCATTGTCCAAGTGCCCGCTAGTTAACTTAGATCGTCCAAGTGTCCGCTACTTAACCTACATAGTCCAAGTTCCCGTTAGGTAACCTACATAGCCCAAATGCCCGCTAGTAACCTACATAGTCCAAGGGCCCGCTAGGGAACCTGCATCGTACAAGTGCCCACTAGTTAACCTACATAGTCCAAGTGTCCGCTAGTTAAGCTACATAGTCCATGTGCCCGCTGAGGAACCTACATAGTCCAAGTTCCCGATAGGGAACCTACATAGTGCAAGTGCCCGTCAGGGAATCTAGATATTCCAAGTGCCCGTAGGCAACCTACATAGTCAAAGTGCCCGCTAGGGAACCTGCATTGTACAAGTGCCCACTAGTTAACCTAGATAGTCCATGTGCCCGCTAGTTAACCAAGATAGTCCAAGTGCCCGCTAGTTAAACTTGATCGTCCAAATGCCCGCTTGTTAACCTACATAGTCCAAGTGCCCGATAGGGAACCTACATAGTCAAAGTGCCCGCTGAGGAACCTACATAGTCCAAGTGCCCGATAGAGAACCTACATAGTCCAAGTGCCCGTTAGGGAACCTAGATAGTCCAAGTGCCCATAGGGAACCTATATAATCCAAGTGCCCGCTAGGGAACCTACATAGTCAAAGTGCCCGCTAGGGAACCTGCATTGTCCAAGTGCCCACTAGTTAACTTAGATAGTCCAAGTGTCTGCTAGTTAACCTACATAGTCCAAGTTCCCGTTAGGTAACCTACATAGTCCAAGTGTCCGTAAGGTAACCTACATATTCCAAGTGCCCGTTAAGTAACCTAGATAGTCCAATTGCCCGTTAGCTAACCTAGATAGTCGAAGTGTCCACTAGTTAACCTACATAGTTCAAGTGCCCGTTCGTTAACCTAGATAGACCAAGTGCCCGCTAGGTAACCTAGACAGTCCAATTGCCCACTAGGTTACCTACATAGTCCAAGGGCAAGTTCGTTAACCTAGATAGTCCAAGTGCCCGCTGGTAACCTACATAGTCCAAGAGCCCGCTAGGTATCCTTGATAGTCCAAGTGCCTTCTAGTTAACCTACATATTCCAAGTGCCCGCTAGGTAACCTAGATAGCCCAAGTGCCCGCTAGGTAACCTACATAGTCCAAGTGCCTGCTAGGTAACCTAAATAATCCAAATGCCCGCTAGGGAAACTATATAGTCCAAGTGCCCGCTAGTTAACCTAGATAGTCCAAGTGCCCGCTAGTAAACCTAGATAGTCCAAGGGCCCGCTAGTTAACCTAGACAGTCCAAGTGACCACTAGGTTACCTACATAGTCCAAGTGCCCGTTCGTTAACCTAAATAGACCAAGTGCCAGCTAGGTAACCTAGATAGTCCAAGTGCCCGCTAGTTAACCTACATAGTCCAAGTGCCTGCTAGGTAAACTACATAGTCCAAGTGCCCACTAGGTAACCTAGAGTGTCCAATTGCCCGCTAGTTAATCTACACAGTCCAAGTACCCGCTAGGGAACCTACATAGTCCAAGCGCCCGCTAGGGAACCTACATAGTCCAAGTGCTCGCTTGGCAACCTACATAGTGCAAGTGCCCCTTAGTTAACCAAGATAGTCAAAGTGCCTGCTAGGTAACCTAGATAGTCCAAGTGCCCGCTAGGTAACCTACATAGTCCAAGTGCCCGTTAGGTAACCTTGATAGTCCAATTGCCTGTTAGCTAATCTAGATAGTCCAAGTGTCCGCTAGTTAACCTAAATAGTCCAAGTGCCCGTTCGTTAACCTAGATAATCCAAGTGCCCGCTAGGTAACCTAGAGAGTCCAAGTGCCCGCTAGGTTACCTACATAGCCCAAGTGCACGTTCGTTAACCTAGATAGTCCAAGTGCCCGTTGGTAACCTACATAGTGCAAGAGCCGGCTAGGTAACCTTGATAGTCCAAGTGCCTTCTAGTTAACCTACATAGTCCATGTGCCCGCTAGGTAACCTAGATAGTGCAAGTGCCCGCTAGGTAACCTAGATAGTCCATGTGCCCGCTAGTTAACCTACATAGTCCAAGTGCCCGATAGAAACCTATATAGTCCAAGTGCCCGATAGGGAACCTACATAGTCCAAGTGCCCGTTATGGAACCTACTTAGTCCAAGTGCCCGTTAGGGAACCAATAGTCTTAGTGCTGGCTAGGGAACCTGTATCATCCAAGTGCCCGCTAGGTAACCTAGATAGTGCAAGTGCCCGCTAGGTAACCTACAAAGTCCAAGTGCCCGCTAGGTAATCTATATAGTCCAAATGCCCGCTAGGGAACCTACATAGTCCAAGTACCCGCTAATTAACCTACATAGTCCAAGTGACCATTAGCTAACCTAGATAGTCTAAGGGCCCACTAGTTAACCTACATAGTTCAAGAGCCCGCTAGGTAACTTAGATAATCCAAGTGCCCGCTAGTTAACCTACATAGTCCAAAGGCCCGCTAGTTAACCTACATAGTGCAAGGGCCCGCTAGTTAACCTAGATCGTCCAAGTATCCGATAGTTAACCTACATAATCCAAATGCCCGTTAGCTAACCTAGATAGTCCAAGGGCCCGCTAGTTGACCTACATAGTCCAAGTGCCCGCTAGGTAACCTAGATGGTCCTATTGCCCGTTAGTTAACCTAGATAGTCCAAGTGCCCACTAGGGGACGTACATATTCCAAGTGCCCGCTAGGTAACCCAGATAGTCCAAGTGCCCGCTAGGGTATGTACATAGACCAAGTGCCCGCTAGGTAACCTAGATAGTCCAAGTGCCCACTAGTTAACCAACATAGTCAAAGGGCACCTTAGTTAGCCAAGATAGTCCACGTGACCGCTAGTAAACCTAGATTGTCCAAGTGTCCGCTAGTTAACCTACATAGTCCAAGTGCCCTTAGGTAACCTACATAGTCCAAGTGCCCGCTAGGGAACCTACATAGTCCAAGTTCCCGCTAGGTAACCTAGATAGTCAAGGGCCCGTTACCTATCCTAGATCGTCCAATTACCCGCTAGGCAACCTACATAGTCTGAGTGCCCGTTCGTTAACCTAGAAGTCCAAGTGCCCGCTAGGTAACCTAGACAGTCCAAGTGCCCGCTAGGTTACCTGCATAGTCCAAGTGCCCGTTAGGTAACCTACATAGTCCAAGTGCCCGCTAGGTAACCTAGATAGTCCAAGTACCCGTTAGCTAACCTAGATAGTCCAAGTGCCCACTAGGTAACCTACATAGTCAAAGTGCCCGCTAGGTAACCTAGATAGTCCAAGTTCCTGTTAGCTAACCTAGATAGTCCTAGTGCCCCCTAGGTAACCTACATAGTCCAAGGGCCAGTCCGTTAACCTAGTTCGTTCAAATGTCCACTAGATAACCAAGATAGTCAAAGTGTCCGCTACGTAACCTACATAGTCCAAGTTCCCACTAGGTCACCTAGATAGTCCAAGTGCCCGTTACCTAACCTAGATAGTCCAAGTGCCCGCTAGGTAACCTACATCGTCCTAGTGCCCGCTAGTTAACCAACATTGTCCAAGTGCCCCATACGGAACCTACATAGTCCAAGTGCCTGTTAGGTAACCTACATAGTCCAAATGCCTGCTAGTAACCTACATAGTCCAAGTACCCGATTGGGAACTCATATAATCCAAGTGCCCGCTAGGTAACCTACATAGTCCAAGTACCCGTTAGATAACCTAGACAGTCCAAATGCCCGCTAGGTGACCCACATAGTCCAGTGCCCGCTAGGGAACTTACATAGTCCAAGTGCCCGCTAGTTAACCTAGATAGTCCAAGTGCCCGTCCGTTAACCTAGACAGTACTAGTGCCCGCTCGGGAAACCACATAGTCCAGTGCCCGATAGGGAACTTACATAGTCCAAGTGCCCGCTAGTTAACCTAGATAGTCCAAGTGCCCGTCCGTTAACCTAGACAGTCCAAGTGCCCGCTAGGGAAACCACATAGTCCAGTGCCCGATAGGGAACTTATATAGTCCAAGTGCCCGCTAGTTAACCTAGATAGTCCAAGTGCCCGTCCGTTAACCTAGACAGTCCAAGTGCCCGCTAGGGAAACCACATAGTCCAGTGCCCGATAGGGAACTTACATAGTCCAAGTGCCCGCTAGTTAACCTAGATAGTCCAAGTGCCTGTTCGTTAACCTAGACAGTCCAAGTGCCCGCTAGGGAAACCACATAGTCCGGTGCCCGCTAGGGAACTTACATATTCCAAGTGCCCGCTAGTTAACCTAGATAGTCCAAGTGCCCGTTCGTTAACCTAGACAGTCCAAGTGCCCGCTACGAAAACCACATAGTCCAGTGCCCGATAGGGAACTTACATAGTCCAAGTGCCCGCTAGTTAACCTAGATAGTCCAAGTGCCCGTTCGTTAACCTAGACAGTCCAAGTGCCCGCTAGGGAACCCACATAGACCAAGTGCCCGCTAGGGAACTTACATAGTCCAAGTGCCCGCTAGTAACCTATATACTCCAAGTACCCGCTAAGTAACGTAGATAGTCCAAGTGCCCACTAGGGGACGTACATACTCCATGTGCCCGCTAGGTAACCTAGATAGTCCAAGTGCCCGCCAAGGTATGTACATAGACCAAGTGCCTGCTAGGTAACCTACATAGTCCAAGTGCCCATTAGGGAGCCTAGATAGTCCAAGTGCCCGCTAGGGAACCTGCATTGTGCAAGTGCCGGCTAGGTAACCTAGATAATCCAAGTGCCAGCTAGTTAACCTAGATAGTCCAAGTGCCCGCTAGTTAACCTAGAACCTCCAAGTGTCCGCTAGGTAACCTACATCGTCCTAGTGCCCGCTAGTTAACCAACATTGTCCAAGTGCCCCATACGGAACCTACATAGTCCAAGTGCCTGTTAGGTAACCTACATAGTCCAAATGCCTGCTAGTAACCTACATAGTCCAAGTACCCGATTGGGAACTCATATAATCCAAGTGCCCGCTAGGTAACCTACATAGTCCAAGTACCCGTTAGATAACCTAGACAGTCCAAATGCCCGCTAGGTGACCCACATAGTCCAGTGCCCGCTAGGGAACTTACATAGTCCAAGTGCCCGCTAGTTAACCTAGATAGTCCAAGTGCCCGTCCGTTAACCTAGACAGTCCTAGTGCCCGCTCGGGAAACCACATAGTCCAGTGCCCGATAGGGAACTTACATAGTCCAAGTGCCCGCTAGTTAACCTAGATAGTCCAAGTGCCCGTCCGTTAACCTAGACAGTCCAAGTGCCCGCTAGGGAAACCACATAGTCCAGTGCCCGATAGGGAACTTATATAGTCCAAGTGCCCGCTAGTTAACCTAGATAGTCCAAGTGCCCGTCCGTTAACCTAGACAGTCCAAGTGCCCGCTAGGGAAACCACATAGTCCAGTGCCCGATAGGGAACTTACATAGTCCAAGTGCCCGCTAGTTAACCTAGATAGTCCAAGTGCCTGTTCGTTAACCTAGACAGTCCAAGTGCCCGCTAGGGAAACCACATAGTCCGGTGCCCGCTAGGGAACTTACATATTCCAAGTGCCCGCTAGTTAACCTAGATAGTCCAAGTGCCCGTTCGTTAACCTAGACAGTCCAAGTGCCCGCTACGAAAACCACATAGTCCAGTGCCCGATAGGGAACTTACATAGTCCAAGTGCCCGCTAGTTAACCTAGATAGTCCAAGTGCCCGTTCGTTAACCTAGACAGTCCAAGTGCCCGCTAGGGAACCCACATAGACCAAGTGCCCGCTAGGGAACTTACATAGTCCAAGTGCCCGCTAGTAACCTATATACTCCAAGTACCCGCTAAGTAACGTAGATAGTCCAAGTGCCCACTAGGGGACGTACATACTCCATGTGCCCGCTAGGTAACCTAGATAGTCCAAGTGCCCGCCAAGGTATGTACATAGACCAAGTGCCTGCTAGGTAACCTACATAGTCCAAGTGCCCATTAGGGAGCCTAGATAGTCCAAGTGCCCGCTAGGGAACCTGCATTGTGCAAGTGCCGGCTAGGTAACCTAGATAATCCAAGTGCCAGCTAGTTAACCTAGATAGTCCAAGTGCCCGCTAGTTAACCTAGAACTTCCAAGTGTCCGCTAGTTATCCTACTTAGTCCAAGGGCCCGCTAGATAACCTACATAGTCCAAGAACCCGCTAATTAACCTAGATAGTCCAAGTGCGCGCTAGGTTACCTACATAGTCCTAGTGCCCGCTAGGTAACCTAGATAGTCCAAGTTCCTGTTAGCTAACCTAGATAGTCCAAGTGCCCGTTATGTAACCTACATAGTCCAAGTTCCCGCTAGGTAACGTAGATAGTCCAAGTGCCCGTTACCTAACCTAGATCGTCCAAGTGCCCGCTAGGCAACCTACATAGTCCAATTGCCCGTTCGTTAACCTTGATAGTCCAAGTGCCCGCTAGGTAACCTATACAGTCCAAGTGCCCACTAGGTTACCTACATAGTCCAAGTGCACTTTCGTTAACCTAGATAGTCCAAGTGCCCGCTGGTAACCTACATAGTCCAAGAGCCCGCTGGGTAACCTTGATTGTCCAAGTGCCTTCTAGTTAACCTACATATTCCAAGTGCCCGCTAGGTAACCTAGATAGACCATGTGCCCGATAGTTTACCTAGATAGTCCAAGTGCCCACTAGTTAATCGAAATCGTCCAAGTGCCTGTTAGCTAACCTACATAGTCCAAGTGCCCGTTCGTTAACCTAAATAGTCCAAGTGCCCGCTATGTAATCTAGACAGTCCAGGTGCCTGCTAGATTACCTACATAGTACAAGTGTCCGTTCGTTAACCTAGATAGTCCATGTGCCCGTTTGGTAAACTACATAGTCCAAGTGCCCGCTTCGTAACCTGAATAGTCCAAGTGCCCGCTAGATAACCAACATAGTCAAAGTGCGCGATAGGTAACCTACATAGTCCAAGTGCCTTCTAGGGAGCCTACATAGTCCACGTGACCGCTAGGGAACCTACATAGTCCAAGTGCCCGTTAGGGAACCTACATAGTCCAAGTCCTCGCTAGGTAACCTACATAGTCCAAATGCCCGCAAGGAAACCTACATAGTCAAAGTGCCCGTTAGGTAACCTAGATAGTCCACGTTCCTGCTAGCTAACCTAGATTGTCCAAGTGTTCGCTAAGTAACCTACATAGTCCAAGGGCCCGCTCGTTTACCTAGTTCTTACAAGTGTCCGCTAAATAACCTACATAGTCCAAGTGCCCGCTAGGTAACCAAGATAGTGAAAGTGGCCGCTAGTTAACCTACATAGTCCAAGTTCCCACTAGGTTACCTAGATAGTCCAAGTGCCCGCTAGGTAACCTACATATTCCTAGTGCCCGCTAGTTAACCAACATAGTCCAAGTGCCCGTTCGTTAACCTAGATAGTCCAAGTGCCCGCTATGTAACCTAGACAGTCCAAGTGCCCGCAAGGTTACCTACATAGTCCAAGTGTCCGTTCGTTAACCTAGATAGTCCAAGTGCCCGCTTCATAACGTGGATAGTCCAAGTGCCCGCTAGTTAACCTACATAGTCAAAGTGCCCGATAGGTAACCTACATAATCCAAGTGCCTTCTAGGGAGCCTACATAGTCCACGTGACCGCTAGGGAACCTACATAGTCCAAGTGCACGTTAGGGAACCTTCATAGTCCAAGTGCTCGCTAGGTAACCTACATAGTCCAAATGCCCGCAAGGAAACCTATATAATCTAAGTGCCCGCTAGGGAAACTACATAATCCAAGTGCCCGTTAGGTAACCTAGATAGTCCAAATGCCCGTTAGCTAACCTAGATAGTCCAAGGGCCCGTTAGTTGACCTTCATAGTCGAAGTGCCAGCTAGGTAACCTACATAGTACAAGTGCCCGCTAGGGAACCTAGATAGTCCAAGTGCCTGTTAGCTAACCTAGATAGTCCAAGTGGCGACTATGTAACCTACATAGTCCAAGTGCCCGTTCATTAACCTAGATAATCCAAGTGCCCGCTAGGTAACCTAGACAGTCCAAGACCCCGCTTGTTAACCTATATAGTCCAAGTGCCCGTTAGTTAACCTACATAATCCAAGTGCCCGTTAGCTAACCTAGATAGTCCAAGGGCCCGCTAGTTGACCTACATAGTCCAAGTGCCCGCTATGTAACCTACATAGACCTAGTGCCCGCTATTTAAACAAGATAGTCCTAGTGCCCTTTAGTTAACCTAGATAGTCCAAGTGTCCTCTAGGGTACATACATAGTCCAAGTGCCCGCTAGGTTATGTACATAGACCAAGTGCCCACTAGGTAACCTAGATAGTCCATGTGCCCGCTAGTTAACCTACATAGTCCAAGTGCCAGATAGAAACCTATATAGTCCAAGTTCCCAATAGGGAACCTACATAGTCCAAATGCCCGCTACGGAACCTACATAGTCCAAGTGCCCGTTAGGGAACCAATAGTCTTAGTGCTGGCTAGGGAACCTGTATCATCCACGTGCCCGCTAGGTAACCTACAAAGTCCAAGTGCCCGCTAGGTAATCTATAGAGTCCAAATGCCCGCTAGGGAACCTACATAGTCCAAGTACCCGCTAATTAACCTATATAGTCCAAATGACCGTTAGCTAACCTAGATAGTCTAAGGGCCCACTAGTTAACCTACATAGTTCAAGTGCCCGCTAGGTAACTTAGATAATCCAAGTGCCCGCTAGTTAACCTACATAGTCCAAAGGCCCGCTAGGTAACCTACATAGTACAAGGGCCCGCAAGTTAACCTTGATCGTCCAAGTATCTGCTAGTTAACCTACATAATCCAAATGCCCGTTAGCTAACCTAGATAGACCAAGTGCCCGCTTGTTAACCTAGATAATCCTAGTGTCCGTTAGTTAACCTAGATAGTCCAAGTGCCCACTAGGGGACGTACATATTCCAAGTGCCCGCTAGGTAACCCAGATAGTCCAAGGGCCGGCTAGGGTATGTACATAGACCAAGTGTCCACTAGGTAACCTAGATATTCCAAGTGCCCGCTAGTTAACCTACATAGTCGAAGGGCCCCTTAGTTAACCTAGATATTCCAAGTGCCAGCTAGTTAACCTAGATTGTCCAAGTGTCCGCTAGTTAACCTACATAGTACAAGTGCCCGTTACGTAACCTAGATAGTCCAAGTGCCTGCTAGGTAACCTACATAGTCCTAGTTCTCGCTAGGTAACCTAGATAGTCAAGGGCCCGTTACCTAACCTAGATCGTCCAAGTGCCCGCTAGGCTACCTACCTAGTCCGAGTGCCCATTCGTTAACCTAGAAATCCAAGTGCCCGCTAGGTAACCTAGACAGTCCAAGTGCCCGCTAGGTTACCTGCATAGTCCAAGTGCCCGTTAGGTAACCTACATAGTCCAAGTGCCCGCTAGGTAACCTAGATAGTCCAAGTGCCCGCCAGGTAACCTACATAGTCAAAGTGCCAGTTAGGTAACCTAGATAGTCCAAGTTCCTGTTAGCTAACCTAGATAGTCAAAGTGCCCGCTAGGTAACCTACATAGTCCAAGGGCCCGCTCGTTAACCTAGTTCGTCAATGTGTCCGCTAATTAACCTACATAGTCCAAGTGCCCGCTAGGTAAACAAGATAGTCAAAGTGTCCGCTAGGTAACCTACATAGTCCAAGTTCCCACTAGGTAACCTAGATAGTCCAAGTGCCCGTTACCTAACTTAGATAGTCCAAGTGCCCGCTAGGTAACCTACATAGTCCTAGTGCTCGCTAGTTAACCAACATTGTCCAAGTGCACGATACGGAACCTACATAGTCCAAGTGCCCGTTAGGTAACCTACATAGTCCAAATGCCCGCTAGTAACCTACATAGTCCAAGGGCCCGCTAGGGAACCTGCTACGTACAAGTGCCCGCTAGTTAACCTACATAGTCCAAGTGCCCGCTAGTTAACCTATATAGTCCAAGTGCCCGCTGAGGAACCTACATAGTTCAAGTTCCCGATAGGGAACCTACACAGTGCAAGTGCCCGTCAGGGAACCTAGATATTCCAAGTGCCCGTAGGCAACCTACATAGTCAAAGTGCCCGCTAGGGAACCTGCATTGTACAAGTGCCCGCTAGTTAACCTAGATAGTCCATGTGCCCGCTAGTTAACCAAGATAGTCCAAGTGCCCGCTAGTTAAACTTGATCGTCCAAATGCCCGCTTGTTAACCTACATAATCCAAGTGCCCGATAGGGAACCTACATAGTCAAAGTGCCTGCTGAGGAACCTACATAGTCCAAGTGCCCGATAGAGAACCTACATAGTCCAAGTGCCCGTTAGGGAACCTAGATAGTCCAAGTGCCCATAGGGAACCTATATAATCCAAGTGCCCGCTAGGGAACATACATAGTCAAAGTGCCCGCTAGGTAACCTGCATTGTCCAAGTGCCCGCTAGTTAACTTAGATCGTCCAAGTGTCCGCTACTTAACCTACATAGTCCAAGTTCCCGTTAGGTAACCTACATAGCCCAAATGCCCGCTAGTAACCTACATAGTCCAAGGGCCCGCTAGGGAACCTGCATCGTACAAGTGCCCGCTAGTTAACCTACATAGTCCAAGTGTCCGCTAGTTAACCTACATAGTCCAAGTGCTCGCTGAGGAACCTACATAGTCCAAGTTCCCGATAGGGAACCTACATAGTGCAAGTGCCCGTCAGGGAATCTAGATATTCCAAGTGCCCGTAGGCAACCTACATAGTCAAAGTGCCCGCTAGGGAACCTGCATTGTACAAGTGCCCGCTAGTTAACATAGATAGTCCATGTGCCCCCTAGTTAACCAAGATAGTCCAAGTGCCCGCTAGTTAAACTTGATCGTCCAAATGCCCGCTTGTTAACCTACATAGTCCAAGTGCCCGATAGGGAACCTACATAGTCAAAGTGCCCGCTGAGGAACCTACATAGTCCAAGTGCCCGATAGAGAACCTACATAGTCCAAGTGCCCGTTAGGGAACCTAGATAGTCCAAGTGCCCATAGGGAACCTATATAATCCAAGTGCCCGCTAGGGAACCTACATAGTCAAAGTGCCCGCTAGGGAACCTGCATTGTCCAAGTGCCCACTAGTTAACTTAGATAGTCCAAGTGTCCGCTACTTAACCTACATAGTCCAAGTTCCCGTTAGGTAACCTACATAGCCCAAATGCCCGCTAGTAACCTACATAGTCCAAGGGCCCGCTAGGGAACCTGCATCGTACAAGTGCCCGCTAGTTAACCTACATAGTCCAAGTGTCCGCTAGTTAACCTACATAGTCCAAGTGCTCGCTGAGGAACCTACATAGTCCAAGTTCCCGATAGGGAACCTACATAGTGCAAGTGCCCGTCAGGGAATCTAGATATTCCAAGTGCCCGTAGGCAACCTACATAGTCAAAGTGCCCGCTAGGGAACCTGCATTGTACAAGTGCCCGCTAGTTAACATAGATAGTCCATGTGCCCCCTAGTTAACCAAGATAGTCCAAGTGCCCGCTAGTTAAACTTGATCGTCCAAATGCCCGCTTGTTAACCTACATAGTCCAAGTGCCCGATAGGGAACCTACATAGTCAAAGTGCCCGCTGAGGAACCTACATAGTCCAAGTGCCCGATAGAGAACCTACATAGTCCAAGTGCCCGTTAGGGAACCTAGATAGTCCAAGTGCCCATAGGGAACCTATATAATTCAAGTGCCCGCTAGGGAACCTACATAGTCAAAGTGCCCGCTAGGGAACCTGCATTGTCCAAGTGCCCACTAGTTAACTTAGATAGTCCAAGTGTCTGCTAGTTAACCTACATAGTCCAAGTTCCCGTTAGGTAACCTACATAGTCCAAGTGTCCGTAAGGTAACCTACATATTCCAAGTGCCCGTTAAGTAACCTAGATATTCCAAGTTCCTGTTATCTAACCTACATAGTCCAAGTGCCCGCTAGGTAACCTAGACAGGCCAAGTGACCACTAGGTTACCTACATAGTCCAAGTGCCCGTTCGTTAACCTACATAGTCCAAGTGCCCGCTAGGTAACGTAGATAGCCCAAGTGCCCGCTAGGGAACGTACATAGTCCAAGTGCCCGCTAGGTAACCTAGATAGTCCAAGTGCCCGCTAGTTAACCTACATAGTCCAAGTGCCTGCTAGGTAAACTACATAGTCCAAGTGCCCACTAGGTAACCTAGACAGTCCAATTGCCCGCTGGTTAACCTAGACAGTCCAAGTAACCGCTAGGGAACCTACATAGTCCAAGTGCCCGCTAGGGAACCTACATAGTCCAAGTGCTCGCTAGGCAACCTACATAGTCCAAGTGCCCGTAAGTTAACCTAGATAGTCAAAGTGCCTGCTAGGTAACCTAGATAGTCCAAATGCCCGCTAGGTAACCTACATAGTCCAAGTGCCCGTTAGGTAACCTTGATAGTCCAATTGCCCGTTCGTTAACCTAGATAGTCCAAGTGCCCGCTAGGTAACCTATACAGTCCAAGTGACCGCTAGGTTACCTACATAGTCCAAGTGCACGTTCGTTAACCTAGATAGTCCAAGTGCCCGCTGGTAACCTACATAGTCCAAGAGCCCGCTGGGTAACCTTGATAGTCCAAGTGCCTTCTAGTTAACCTACATAGTCCAAGTGCCCGCTAGGTAACCTAGATAGTCCAAGTGCCCGCTAGGTAACCTACATAGACCAAGTGCCCGATAGTTAACCTAGATAGTCCAAGTGCCCGCTAGTAAACCTAGATAGTCCAAGGGCCTGCTAGTTAACCTAGATAGTCCAAGTGCCCGCTAGTTAATCGAAATCGTCCAAGTGTCTGCTAGGTAACCTACATAGTCCAAGTGCCTGCTAGGTAACCTAGATAGTCCAAGTGTCTGTTAGCTAACCTACATAGTACAAGTGTCCGTTCGTTAACCTAGATAGTCCAAGTGCCCGTTTGGTAACCTACATAGTCCAAGTACCCGCTTCGTAACCTGGATAGTCCAAGTGCCCGCTAGATAACCAACATAGTCAAAGTGCGCGATAGGTAACCTACATAGTCCAAGTGCTCGCTAGGTAACCTACATAGTCCCAATGCCCGCAAGGAAACTTACATAGTCAAAGTGCCCCCTAGGTAACCTAGATAGTCCAAGTTCCTGTTAGCTAACCTAGATAGTCCAAGTGTCCGCTAGGTAACCTACATAGTCCAAGGGCCCGCTCGTTAACCTAGTTCTTCCAAGTGTCCGCTAAATAACCTACATAGTCCAAGTGCCTGCTAGGTAACCAAGATAGTCAAAGTGGCCGCTAGTTAACCTACATAGTCCAAGTTCCCACTAGGTTACCTAGATAGTCCAAGTGCCTGCTAGGTAACCTACATAGTCCTAGTGCCCGCTAGTTAACCAACATTGTCCAAGTGCCCGATACGGAACCTACATAGTCCAAGTGCCCGCTAGTTAACCTACATAGTCAAAGTGCGTGATAGGTAACCTACATAGTCCAAGTGCCTTCCAGGGAGCCTACATAGTCCACGTGACCGCTAAGGAACCTACATAGTCCAAGTGCCCGTTAGGGAACCTTCATAGTCCAAGTGCTCGCTAGGTAACCTACATAGTCCAATGCCCGCAAGGAAACCTACATAGTCTAATTTCCCGCTAGGGAAATTACATAATCCAAGTGCCCGTTAGGTAACCTAGATAGTCCAAGTGCCCGTTAGCTAACCTAGATAGTCCAAGGGCCCGTTAGTTGACCTTCATAGTCCAAGTGCCAGCTAGGTAACCTAGATAGTACAAGTGCCCGCTAGGGAACCTAGATAATCCAAGTGCCTGTTAGCTAACCTAGATAGTCCAAGTGGCGGCTATGTAACCTACATAGTCCAAGTGCCCGTTCATTAACCTAGATAATCCAAGTGCCCGCTAGGTAACCTGGACAGTCCAAGGGCCCACTAGTTGACCTACATAGTCCAAGTGCCCGCTATGTAACCTAGATAGACCTAGTGCCCGCTAGTTAAACAAGATAGTCCTAGTGCCCTTTAGTTAACCTAGATAGTCCAAGTGCCCTCTAGGGTACATACATAGTCCAAGTGCCCGCTGGTTTATGTACATAGACCAAGTGCCCGCTAGGTAACCTAGATAGTCCATGTGCCCGCTAGTTATCCTACAAAGTCCAAGTGCCAGATAGAAACCTATATAGTCCAAGTGCCCGATAGGGAACCTACATAGTCCAAGTGCCCGCTATGGAACCTACATAGTCCAAGTGCCCGTTAGGGAACCAATAGTCTTAGTGCTGGCTAGGGAACCTGTATCATCCACGTGCCCGCTAGGTAACCTAGATAGTCCAAGTGCCCGCTAGGTAACCTACAAAGTCCAAGTGCCCGCTAGGTAATCTATACAGTCCAAATGCCCGCTAGGGAACCAACATAGTCCAAGTACCCGCTAATTAACCTACATAGTCCAAATGACCGTTAGCTAACCTACATAGTCTAAGGGCCCACTAGTTAACCTACATAGTTCAAGTGCCCGCTAGGTAACTTAGATAATCCAAGTGCCCACTAGTTAACCTACATAGTCCAAAGGCCCGCTAGGTAACCTACATAGTGCAAGGGCCCTCTAGTTAACCTAGATCGTCCAAGTGTCCGCTAGTTAACCTACATAATCCAAATGCCCGTTAGCTAACCTAGATAGTCCAAGGGCCCGCTAGTTGACCTACATAGTCCAAATGCCCGCTAGGTAACCTAGATAGACCAAGTGCCCGCTTGTTAACCTAGATAATCCTAGTGCCCGTTAGTTAACCTAGATAGTCCAAGTGCCCACTAGGGGATGTACATATTCCAAGTGCCCGCTAGGTAACCCAGATTGTCCAAGTGCCGGCTAGGGTATGTACATAGACCAAGTGCCCACTAAGTAACCTAGATAGTCCAAGTGCCCGCTAGTTAACCTACATAGTAGAAGGGCCCCTTAGTTAACCTAGATATTCCAAGTGCCAGCTAGTTAACCTAGATTGTCCAAGTGTCCGCTACTTAACCTACATAGTACAATTGCCCGTTAGGTAACCTAGATAGTCCAAGTGCCCGCTAGGTAACCTACATAGTCCAAGTTCCCGCTAGGTAACCTAGATAGTCAAGGGCCCGTTACCTAACCTAGATCGTCCAAGTGCCCGCTAGGCAACCTACATAGTCCGAGTGCCCGTTCGTTAACCTAGAAATCCAAGTGCCCGCTAGGTAACCTAGACAGTCCAAGTGCCCGATAGGTTACCTGCATAATCGAAGTGCCCGTTAGTTAACCTACATAGTCCAAGTGCCCGCTAGGTAACCTAGATAGTCCAAGTGCCCGCTAGGTAACCTACATAGTCAAAGTGCCAGTTAGGTAACCTAGATAGTCCAAGTTCCTGTTCGCTAACCTAGATAGTCAAAGTGCCCGCTAGGTAACCTACATAGTCCAAGGGCCCGCTCGTTAACCTAGTTCGTCCAAGTGTCCGCTAATTAACCTACATAGTCCAAGTGCCCGCTAGGTAAACAAGATAGTCAAAGTGTCCGCTAGGTAACCTACAGAGTCCAAGTTCCCACTAGGTAACCTAGATAGTCCAAGTGCCCGTTACCTAACTTAGATAGTCCAAGTGCCCGCTAGGTAACCTACATAGTCCTAGTGCCCGCTAGTTAACCAACATTGTCCAAGTGCCCGATACGGAACCTACATAGTCCATGTGACCGTTAGGTAACCTACATAGTCCAAATGCCCGCTAGTAACCTACATAGTCCAAGGGCCCGCTAGGGAACCTGCATCGTACAAGTGCCCGCTAGTTAACCTACATAGTCCAAGTGCCCGCTGAGGAACCTACATAGTCTAAGTTCCCGATAGGGAACCTACCTAGTGCAAGTGCCCGTCAGGGAACCTAGATATTCCAAGTGCCCGTAGGCAACCTACATAGTCAAAGTGCCCGCTAGGGAACCTGCATTTTACAAGTGCCCGCTAGTTAACCTAGATAGTCATATGCCCGCTAGTTAACCAAGATAGTACAAGTGCCCGCTAGTTAAACTTGATCGTCCAAATGCCCGCTTGTTAACCTACATAGTCCAAGTGCCCGATAGGGAAACTACATAGTCCAAGTGCCCGCTGAGGAACATACATAGTCCAAGTGTCCGATAGAGAACCTACATAGTCCAAGTGCCCATTAGGGAACCTAGATAATCCAAGTGCCCATAGAGAACTTATATAATCCAGGTGCCCGCTAGGGAACCTACATAGTCAAAGTGCCCGCTAGGGAACCTGCATTGTCCAAGTGCCCGCTAGTTAACTTAGATAGTCCAAGTGTCCGCTAGTTACCCTACATAGTCCAATGTCCCGTTAGGTAACCTAGATAGTCCTAGTGCCCGTAAGGTAACCTACATAGTCCAAGTGCCCGTTAGGTAACCTAGATATTCCAAGTTCCTATTAACTAACCTACATAGTCCAAGTGCCCGCTAGGTAACCTAGACAGGCCAAGTGACCACTAGGTTACCTACATAGTCCCAGTGCCCGTTCGTTAACCTACATAGTCCAAGTGCCCGCTAGGTAACGTGGATAGCCCAAGTGCCCGCTAGGGAACGTACATAGTCCAAGTGCCCGCTAGGTAACCTAGATAGTCCAAGTGCCCGCTAGTTCACCTACATAGTCCAAGTGCCTGCTAGGTAAACTACATAGTCCAAGTGCCCGTTAGGTAACCTACATAGTCCAAGTGCCCGCTAGGTAACCTAGATAGTCCAAGTGCCGCTAGGTAACCTACATAGTCAAAGTGCCAGTTAGGTAACCTAGATAGTCCAAGTTCCTGTTAGCTAACCTAGATAGTCAAAGTGCCCGCTAGGTAACCTACATAGTCCAAGGGCCCGCTCGTTAACCTAGTTCGTCCAAGTGTCCGCTAAATAACCTACATAGTCCAAGTGCCCGCTAGGTAACCAAGATAGTCAAAGTGGCCGCTAGTTAACCTACATATTCCAAGTTCCCACTAGGTTACCTAGATAGTCCAAGTGCCCGCTAGGTAACCTACATAGTCCTAGTGCCCGCTAGTTAACCAACATAGTCCAAGTGCCCGTTCGTTAACCTAGATAGTCCAAGTGCCCGCTATGTAACCTAGACAGTCCAAGTGCCCGCAAGGTTACCTACATAGTCCAAGTGTCCGTTCGTTAACCTAGATAGTCCTAGTGCCCGCTAGTTAACCAACATAGTCCAAGTGCCCGCTAGGTAAACAAGATAGTCAAAGTGTCCGCTAGGTAACGTACATAGTCCAAGTTCCCACTAGGTCACCTAGATAGTCCAAGTGCCGTTACCTAACTTAGATAGTCCAAGTTCCTTTTAGCTAACCTAGATCGTCCAAGTGTCCGCTAGTTAACCTACATAGTCCAATTGCCCGTTCGTTAACTAGATAGTCCAAGTGCCTGCTAGGTTACCTACATAGTCCAAGTGCACGTTCGTTAACCTAGATATTCCAAGTGCCCGCTGGTAACCTACATAGTCCAAGAGCCCGCTGGGTAACCTTGATAGTCCAAGTGCCTTCTAGTTAACCTACATAGTCCAAGTGCCCGCTAGGTAACCTCGATAGTCCAAGTGCCCGCTAGGTAACCTACATAGACCAAGTGCCCGATAGTTAACCTAGATAGTCCAAGTGCCCGCTAGTAAACCTAGATAGTCCAAGTGCCCGCTAGTTAATCTAAATCGTCCAAGTGTCTGCTAGGTAACCTACATAGTCCAAGTGCCTGCTAGGTAACCTAGATAGTGCAAGTGCCTGTTAGCTAACCTACATAGTCCAAGTGCCCGTTCGTTAACCTAGATAGTCCATGTGCCCGCTATGTAACCTAGACAGTCCAAGAGCCTGCTAGGTTACCTACATAGTCCAAGTGTCCGTTCGTTAAGCTAGATAGTCCAAGTGCCCGTTTGGTAACCTACATAATCCAAGTGCCCGCTTCATAACCTGGATAGTCCAAGTGCCCGCTAGATAACCAACATAGTCCAAGTGCCTTCTAGGGAGCCTAAATAGTCCACGTGACCGCTAGGGAACCTACATATTCCAAGTGCCCGTTAGGGAACCTACATAGTCCAAGGGCCCGCTAGGTAAACTACATAGTCAAAGTGCCCGCTAGGTAACCTAGATAGTCCAAGTTCCTTTTAGCTAACCTAGATAGTCCAAGTGTCCGCTAGGTAACCTACATAGTCCAAGGGCCCGCTCGTTAACCTAGTTCTTCCATGTGTCTGCTAAATAACCTACATAGTCAAAGTGCCCGATAGGTAACCTACATAGTCCAAGTGCCTTCTAGGGAGCCTACATAGTCCAAGTGCCCGTTAGGGAACCTTCATAGTCCAAGTGCTCGCTAGGTAACCTACATAGTCCAAGGGCCCGCTCGTTAACCTAGTTCTTCCATGTGTCCGCTAAATAACCTACATAGTCAAAGTGCCCGATAGGTAACCTACATAGTCCAAGTGCCTTCTAGGGAGCCTACATAGTCCAAGTGACCGCTAGGGAACCTACATAGTCCAAGTGCCCGTTAGGGAACCTTCATAGTCCAAGTGCTCGCTAGGTAACCTACATAGTCCAAATGCCCGCAAGGAAACCTACATAGTCTAAGTGCCCGCTAGGGAACCAATAGTCTTATTGCTGGCTAGTGAACCTGTATCATCCACGTGCCCACTAGGTAACCTACAAAGTCCAAGTGCCCGCTAGGTAATCTATAGAGTCCAAGTGCCCGCTAGGTAATCTATAGTGTCCAAATGCCCGCTAGGGAACCTACATAGTCCAAGTACCCGCTAATTAACCTACATAGTCCAAATGACCGTTAGCTAAACTAGATAGTCTAAGGGCCCACTAGTTAACCTACATAGTTCAAGTGCCCGCTAGGTAACTTAGATAATCCAAGTGCCCGCTAGTTAACCTACATAGTCCAAAGGCCCGCTAGGTAACCTACATAGTGCAAGGGCCCGCTAGTTAACCTAGATCGTCCAAGTGTCAGCTAGTTAACCTACATAATCCAAATGCCCGTTAACTAACCTAGATAGTCCAAGGGCCCGCTAGTTGACCTACATAGTCCAAATGCCCGCTAGGTAACCTAGAAGTCCAAGTGCCCGCTTGTTAACCTAGATAATACTAGTGCCCGTTAGTTAACCTAGATAGTCCAAGTGCCCACTAGGGGACGTACATATTCCAAGTGCCCGCTAGGTAACCCAGATAGTCCAAGTGCCAGCTAGGGTATGTACATAGACCAAGTGCCCACTAGGTAACCTAGATAGTCCAAGTGCCCGCTAGATAACCTACATAGTCGAAGGGCCCCTTAGTTAACCTAGATATTCCAAGTGCCCGTTCGTTAACCTAGACAGTCCAAGGGCCCGCTAGGGAAACCACATAGTACAGTGCCCGATATGAAACTTACATAGTCCAAGTGCCCGCTAGTTAACCTAGATAGTCCAAGTGCCCTTTCGTTAACCTAGACAGTCCAAGTGCCCGCTAGGGAACCCACATAGACCAAGTGCCCGCTAGGGAACTACATAGTCCAAGTGCCCGCTAGTAACCTATATATTCCAAGTACCTGCTAGGTAACGTAGATAATCCAAGTGCCTACTAGGTAACCTACATAGTCCAAGTGCCCGTTAGGGAGCCTAGATAGTCCAAGTGCCCGCTAGGGAACCTGCATCGTGCAAGTGCCTGCTAGGTAACCTAGATAATCCAAGTGCCCGCTAGTTAACCTAGATAGTCCAAGTGCCCGCTAGTTAACCTAGAACCTCCAAGTGCCCGCTAGGTAACCTAGATAGTCAAAGTGCCCATTTGGTAACGTAGATAGTCCAAGTGCCCGCTAGGTAACCTACATTGTCCAAGTTCCCGCGAGGTAACCTAGATAGTCCAAGTGCCCGTTACCTAACCTAGATAGTCCAAGTGCTCGCTAGGCAACCTACATAGTCCAAGTGCCCATTCGTTAACCTAGAAGTCCAAGTGCCCGCTATGTAACCTAGACCGTCCAAGTGCCGGCTAGGTTACCTGCATAGTCCAAGTGCCCGTTCGTTAACCTAGATAGTCCAAGTGCCCGCTAGGGAAGCTATATAGTCCAAGTGCTATCTAGGTAACCTAGATAGTCCAAGGGCCTGCTAGTTAACCTGCATAGTCCAAAGGCTCGCTTGTTAACTTTGATAGTCCAAGTGCCCGCTGATTAACCTAGATCGTCCAAGTGCCCGCTAGTTAACCTAGATCATCCAAGTGCCGGCTAGTTAATCTACATAGTCCAAGGGCCCACTTGTTAACCTATATCGTCCAAGTGTCCTCTAGTTAACCTACATAGTCCAAGTGCCCGATAGAAACATACATAGTCCAAGTGCCCGATAGGGAACCTACATAGTCCAAGTGCCCGCTATGGAACCTACGTAGACCAGGTGCCCGCTAGGGAACCTAGATAGTCCAAGTACTATCTAGGTAACCTAGATAGTTCAAGGGCCCGCTAGTTAACCTACATAGTACAAGGGCTCGCTTGTTAACTTTGATAATCCAAGTGCCCGCTGGTTAACCTAGATCGTCCAAGTGCCCGCTAGTTAACCTAGATCGTCCAAGTGCAGGCTAGTTAACCTACATAGTCCAAAGGCCTACTTGTTAACCTAGATCGTCCAAGTGTCCTCTAGTTAACCTACATAGTCCAAGTGCCCGCTAGTTAACCTACATAGTGCAAGTATCTGCTAGGTAACCTACATAGTCTAAGTGCCCGCTAGTTAACATAGATTGTCCAAGTGCCCGCTAGGGAAGGTACATAGTCCAAGTGCCCGCTAGGTAACCTAGAGAGTGCATGTGCCCGCTAGTTAACCTTCATAGTCCAAGTGCCTGCTAGGTAACCTAGATAGTCCAAGGGACTGCTAGTTATCCTACATAGTCCAAGTGCCCGATGGGTAACCTACACAGTGCAATTGTCAGTTAGTTAAACTACATAGTCCAAGTGCTCCCTAGTTAACCTAGATAGTCCAAGTGCCTGCTAGGTAACCTACATAGTCCAAGTGCCCTATAGGGAACCTAGATAGTCCAAGTGCGCGCTAGGGAACCTACATAGTCCAATTGCCCACTCTGGAACATATATAGTCCAAGTGCCTGTTACTTAACCTAGATAATCCAAGGGCCCGCTAGTTAACACTACATAGTCCAAGTGCCCGCTAGGTAACCTATATAGTCCAAATGCCCGCTAGGGAACCTACATAGTCCAAGTGCCTGCTAGGTAAACTACATAGTCCAAGTGCCCACTAGGTAACCTAGACAGTCCAATTGACCGCTAGTTAACCTAGACAGTCCAAGTGCCCGCTAGTTAACCAGGATCGTCCAAGTGCCCTCTAGTTAACTTACATAGTCCAAGGGCCTGCTAGTTAACCTACATAGACCAAGGGCCCGCTAGTTAACCTAGATAGTCCAAGGGCCCGCTCGTTAACCTACATAGTCCAAGTGCCCGCTAGGTAACCTAGACAGGCCAAGTGACCACTAGGTTACCTACATAGTACAAGTGCCCGTTCATTAACCTACATAGTCCAAGTGCCCGCTAGGTAACGTAGATAGCCCAAGTGCCCGCTAGGGAACGTACATAGTCCAAGTGCCCGCTAGGTAACCTAGATAGTCCAAGGCCCGCTAGTTAACCTACATAGTCCAAGTGCCTGATAGGTAAACTACATAGTCCAAGTGCCCACTAGGTAACCTAGACAGTCCAATTGCCCGCTAGTTAACCAAGACAGTCCAAGTAACCGCTAGGGAACCTACATAGTCCAAGTGCCCGCTAGGGAACCTACATAGTCCAAGTGCTCGCTAGGCAACCTACATATTCCAAGTGCCCGTAAGTTAACCTAGATAGTCAACGTGCCTGCTAGGTAACCTAGATAGTCTAAGTGCCCGCTAGGTAACCTACATAGTCCATGTGCCCGTTAGCTAACCTAGATAGTCCAAGTGTCCGCTAGTTAACCTACATAGTCCAATTGCCCGTTCCTTAACCTAGATAGTCCAAGTGCCCGCTAGGTAACCTATACAGTCCAAGTGCCCGCTAGGTTACCTACATAGTCCAAGTGCACGTTCGTTAACCTAGATGGTCCAAGTGCCCGCTGGTAACCTCCATATTCCAAGAGCCCGCTGGGTAACCTTGATAGTCCAAGTGCCTTCTAGTTAACCTACATAGTCCAAGTGCCCGCTAGGTGACCTAGATAGGCCAAGTGCCCGCTCGATAACCTACATACACCAAGTGCCCGATAGTTAACCTAGATAGTCCAAGTGCCCACTAGTAAACCTAGATAGTCCAAGGGCCCGCTAGTTAACCTAGATAGTCCAAGTGCCTGCTAGTTAATCTAAATCGTCCAAGTGTCTGCTAGGTAACCTACATAGTCCAAGTGCCTGCTAGGTAACCTAGATAGTCCAAGTGCCTGTTAGCTAACCTACATTGTCCAAGTGCCCGTTCGTTAACCTAGATAGTCCAAGTGCCCGCTATGTAACCTAGATAGTCCAAGTGCCCGCTAGGTAACCTACAAAGTCCAAGTGCCCGTTAGGTAACCTACATATTCCAAGTGCCCGCTAGGTAACCTACATAGTCAAAGTGCCAGTTAGGTAACCTAGATAGTCCAAGTTCCTCTTAGCTAACCTAGATAGTCAAAGTGCCCGCTAGGTAACCTACATAGTCCAAGGGCCCGCTCGTTAACCTAGTTCGTTCAAGTGTCCGCTAATTAACCTACATAGTCCAAGTGCCCGCTAGGTAAATAAGATAGTAAAAGTGTCCGCTAGGTAACCTACATAGTCCAAGTTCCCACTAGGTCACCTAGATAGTCCAAGTGCCCGTTACCTAACTTAGATAGTCCAAGTGCCCGCTAGGTAACCTACATAATCCTAGTGCCCCGCTAGTTAACCAACATTGTCCAAGTGCCCGATACGGAACCTACATAGTCCAAGTGCCCGCTAGTTAACCTACATAGTCAAAGTGCCTGATAGGTAACCTACAGAGTCCAAGTGCCTTCTAGGGAGCCTACATAGTCCACGTGACCACTAAGGAACCTACATAGTCCAAGTGCCCGTTAGGGAACCTTCATAGTCCAAGTGCTCGCTAGGTAACCTACATAGTCCAAATGCCCGCAAAGAAACCTACATAGTCTAAGTGCCCGCTAGGGAAACTACATAATCCAAGTGCCCGTTAGGTAATCTAGATAGTCCAACTGCCCGTTAGCTAACCTAGATAGTCCAAGGGCCCGTTAGTTGACCTTCATAGTCCAAGTGCCAGCTAGGTAACCTAGATAGTACAAGTGCCCGCTAGGGAACCTAGATAGTCCAAGTGCCTGTTAGCTAACCTAGATAGTCCAAGTGGCGGCTATGTAACCTACATAGTCCAAGTGCCCGTTCATTAACCTAGATAATCCAAGTGCCCGCTAGGTAACCTGGACAGTCCAAGGGCCCGCTCGTTTACCTACATAGTACAAGTGCCCGCTATGTAACCTAGATAGACCTAGTGCCCGCTAGTTAAACAAGATAGTCCTAGTGCCCTTTAGTTAACCTAGATAGTCCAAGTGTCCTCTAGGGTACATACATAGTCCAAGTGCCCGCTAGGTTATGTACATAGACCAAGTGCCCACTAGGTAACCTAGATAGTCCATGTGCCCGCTAGTTAACCTACATAGTCCAAGTGCCCGTTCGTTAACCTAGATAGTCCAAGTGCCCGCTAGGTAACCTAGACAGTCCAAGTGCCCGCTAGGTTATGTACATAGACCAAGTGCCCGCTAGGTAACCTAGATAGTCCATGTGCCCGCTAGTTAACCTACATAGTCCAAGTGCCAGATAGAAAACCTATATAGTCCAAGTGCCCGATAGGGAACCTACATAGTCCAAGTGCCCGCTATGGAACCTACATAGTCCAAGTGCCCGTTAGGGAACCAATAGTTAGTGCTGGCTAGGGAACCTGTATCATCCACGTGCCCACTAGGTAACCTAGATAGTCCAAGTGCCCGCTAGGTAACCTACAAAGTCCAAGTGCCCGCTAGGTATTCTATACAGTCCAAATGCCCGCTGGGGAACCTACATAGTCCAAGTACCCGCTAATTAACCTACATAGTCCAAATGACCGTTAGCTTACCTACATAGTCTAAGGGCCCACTAGTTAACCTACATAGTTCAAGTGCCCGCTAGGTAACTTAGATAATCCAAGTGCCCACTAGTTAACCTACATAGTCCAAAGGCCCGCTAGGTAACCTACATAGTGCAAGGGCCCGCTAGTTCACCTAGATCGTCCAAATGTCCGCTAGTTAACCTACATAATCCAAATGCCCGTTAGCTAACCTAGATAGTCCAAGGGCCCGCTAGTTGACCTACATTGTCCAAATGCCCGCTAGGTAACCTAGATAGACCAAGTGCCCGCTTGTTAACCTAGATAATCCTAGTGCCCGTTAGTTAACCTAGTTAATCCAAGTGCCCACTAGGGGACGTACATATTCCAAGTGCCCGCTAGGTAACCCAGATAGTCCAAGTGCCGGCTAGGGTATGTACATAGACCAAGTGCCCACTAGGTAACCTACATAGTCCAAGTTCCCGCTAGGTAACCTAGATCGTCAAGGGCCCGTTACCTAACCTAGATCGTCCAAGTGCCCGCTAGGCAACCTACATAGTAGAAGGGCCCCTTAGTTAACCTAGATATTCCAAGTGCCAGCTAGTTAACCTAGATTGTCCAAGTGTCCGCTAGTTAACCTACATAGTACAAGTGTCCGTTAGGTAACCTAGATAGTCCAAGTGCCCGCTAGGTAACCTACATAGTCCAAGTTCCCGCTAGGTAACCTAGATCGTCAAGGGCCCGTTACCTAACCTAGATCGTCCAAGTGCCCGCTAGGCAACCTACATAGTCCGAGTGCCCGTTCGTTAACCTAGAAATCCAAGTGCCCGCTAGGTAACATAGACAGTCCAAGTGCCCGCTGGTTACCTGCATAGTCCAAGTGCCCGTTAGGAAACCTACATAGTCCAAGTGCCCGCTAGGTAACCTAGATAGTCCAAGTGCCCGCTAGGTAACCTACATAGTCAAAGTGCCAGTTAGGTAACCTAGATAGTCCAAGTTCCTGTTAGCTAACCTAGATAGTCAAAGTGGCCGCTAGGTAACCTACATAGTCCAAGGGCCCGTTCGTTAACCTAGTTCGTCCAAGTGTCCGCTAATTAACCTACATAGTCCAAGTGCCCGCTAGGTAAACAAGATAGTCAAAGTGTCCGCTAGGTAACCTACATAGTCCAAGTTCCCACTAGGTAACCTAGATAGTCCAAGTGCCCGTTACCTAACTTAGATAGTCCAAGTGCCCGCTAGGTAACCTAGATAGTCCATGTGCCCGCTAGTTAACCTACATAGTCCAAGTGCCAGATAGAAAACCTATATAGTCCAAGTGCCCGATAGGGAACCTACATAGTCCAAGTGCCCGCTATGGAACCTACATAGTCCAAGTGCCCGTTAGGGAACCAATAGTTAGTGCTGGCTAGGGAACCTGTATCATCCACGTGCCTGCTAGGTAACCTAGATAGTCCAAGTGACCGCTAGGTAACCTACAAAGTCCAAGTGCCCGCTAGGTAATCTATACAGTCCAAATGCCCGCTGGGGAACCTACATAGTCCAAGTACCCGCTAATTAACCTACATAGTCCAAATGACCGTTAGCTTACCTACATAGTCTAAGGGCCCACTAGTTAACCTACATAGTTCAAGTGCCCGCTAGGTAACTTAGATAATCCAAGTGCCCACTAGTTAACCTACATAGTCCAAAGGCCCGCTAGGTAACCTACATAGTGCAAGGGCCCGCTAGTTAACCTAGATCGTCAAATGTCCGCTAGTTAACCTACATAATCCAAATGCCCGTTAGCTAACCTAGATAGTCCAAGGGCCCGCTAGTTGACCTACATTGTCCAAATGCCCGCTAGGTAACCTACATAGACAAAGTGCCCGCTTGTTAACCTAGATAATCCTAGTGCCCGTTAGTTAACCTAGATAGTCCAAGTGCCCACTAGGGGACGTACATATTCCAAGTGCCCGCTAGGTAACCCAGATAGTCCAAGTGCCCGCTAATTAACCTACATAGTAGAAGGGCCCCTTAGTTAACCTAGATATTCCAAGTGCCAGCTAGTTAACCTAGATTGTCCAAGTGTCCGCTAGTTAACCTACATAGTACAAGTGCCCGTTAGGTAACCTAGATAGTCCAAGTGCCCGCTAGGTAACCTACATAGTCCAAGTTCCCGCTAGTTAACCTAGATAGTCAAGGGCCCGTTACCTAACCTAGATCGTCCAAGTGCCCGCTAGGCAACCTACATAGTCCGAGTGCCCGTTCGTTAACCTAGAAATCCAAGTGCCCGCTAGGTAACATAGACAGTCCAAGTGCCCGCTAGGTTACCTGCATAGTCCAAGTGCCCGTTAGGAAACCTACATAGTCCAAGTGCCCGCTAGGTAACCTAGATAGTCCAAGTGCCCGCTAGGTAACCTACATAGTCAAAGTGCCAGTTAGGTAACCTAGATAGTCCAAGTTCCTGTTAGCTAACCTAGATAGTCAAAGTGCCCGCTAGGTAACCTACATAGTCCAAGGGCCCGCTCGTTAACCTAGTTCGTCCAAGTGTCCGCTAAATAACCTACATAGTCCAAGCGCCCGCTAGGTAAACAAGATAGTCAAAGTGTCCGCTAGGTAACCTACAGAGTCCAAGTTCCCACTAGGTAACCTAGATAGTCCAAGTGCCCGTTACCTAACTTAGATAGTCCAAGTGCCCGCTAGGTAACCTAGATAGTCCATGTGCCCGCTAGTTAACCAACATTGTCCAAGTGCCCGATACGGAACCTACATAGTCCATGTGACCGTTAGGTAACCTACATAGTCCAAATGCCCGCTAGTAACCTACATAGTCCAATGGCCCGCTAGGGAACCTGCATCGGACAAGTGCCCGCTAGTTAACCTACATAGTCCAAGTGCCCGCTGAGGAACCTACATAGTCCAAGTTCCCGATAGGGAACCTACATAGTGCAAGTGCCTGTCAGGGAACCTAGATATTCCAAGTGCCCGTAGGCAACCTACATAGTCAAAGTGCCCGCTAGGGAACCTGCATTTTACAAGTGCCCGCTAGTTAACCTAGATAGTCCATGTGCCCGCTAGTTAACCAAGATAGTCCAAGTGCCCGCTAATTAAACTTCATCGTCCAAATGCCCGCTTGTTAACCTACATAGTCCAAGTGCCCCATAGGGATACTACATAGTCCAAGTGCCCACTGAAGAACATACATAGTCCAAGTGCCCGATAGAGAACCTACATAGTCCAAGTGCCCATTAGGGAACCTAGATAATCCAAGTGCCCATAGGGAACCTATATAATCCAGGTGCCCGCTAGGGAACCTACATAGTCAAAGTGCCCGCTAGGGAACCTGCATTGTCCAAGTGCCCGCTAGTTAACTTAGATAGTCCAAGTGTCCGCTAGTTACCCTACATAGTCCAAGTTCCCGTTAGGTAACCTAGATAGTCCTAGTGCCCGTAGGTAATCTACATAGACCAAGTGCCCGTTAGGTAACCTAGATATTCCAAGTTCCTAATAACTAACCTACATAGTCCAAGTGCCCGCTAGGTAACCTAGACAGGCCAAGTGACCACTAGGTTACCTACATAGTCCAAGTGCCCGTTCGTTAACCTACATAGTCCAAGTGCCCGCTAGGTAACGTGGATAGCCCAAGTGCCCGTTAGGTAACCTACATAGTCCAAGTGCTCGCTAGGTAACCTAGATAGTCCAAGTGCCCGGTAGGTAACCTACATAGTCAAAGTGCCAGTTAGGTAACCTAGATAGTCCAAGTTCCTGTTAGCTAACCTAGATAGTCAAAGTGGCCGCTAGGTAACCTACATAGTCCAAGGGCCCGCTCGTTAACCTAGTTCGTCCAAGTGTCCGCTAGGTAACCTACATAGTCCAAGTGCCCGCTAGGTAAACAAGATAGTCAAAGTGTCCGCTAGGTAACCTACATAGTCCAAGATCCCACTAGGTAACCTAGATAGTCCAAGTGCCATTACCTAACTTAGATAGTCCAAGTGCCCGCTAGGTAACCTACATAGTCCTAGTTCCCGCTAGTTAACCAACATTGTCCAAGTGCCCGATACGGAACCTACATAGTCCATGTGACCGTTAGGTAACCTACATAGTCCAAATGCCCGCTAGTAACCTACATAGTCCAAGGGCCCGCTAGGCAACCTGCATCGTACAAGTGCCCGCTAGTTAACCTACATAGTCCAAGTGCCCGCTGAGGAACCTACATAGTCCAAGTTGCGATAGGGAACCTACATAGTGCAAGTGCCTGTCAGGGAACCTAGATATTCCAAGTGCCCGTAGGCAACCTACATAGTCAAAGTGCCCGCTAGGGAACCTGCATTTTACAAGTGCCCGCTAGTTAACCTAGATAGTCCATGTGCCCGCTAGTTAACCAAGATAGTCCAAGTGCCCGCTAGTTAAACTTGATCGTCCAAATGCCCGCTTGTTAACCTACATAGTCCAAGTGCCCGATAGGGAACCTACATATTCCAAGTGCCCGCTGAGGAACCTACATAGTCCAAGTGCCCGATAGAGAACCTACATAGTCCAAGTGCCCGTTAGGGAACCTAGATAATCCAAGTGCCCATAGGGAACCTATATAATCCAGGTGCCCGCTAGGGAACCTACATAGTCAAAGTGCCCGCTAGGGAACCTGTATTGTCCAAGTGCCCGCTAGTTAACTTAGATAGTCCAAGTGTCCGCTAGTTACCCTACATAGTCCAAGTTCCCGTTAGGTAACCTAGATAGTCCTAGTGCCCGTAAGGTAACCTACATAGTCCAAGTGCTCGTTAGGTAACCTAGATATTCCAAGTTCCTATTAACTAACCTACATATTCCAAGTGCCCGCTAGGTAACCTAGACAGGCCAAGTGACCACTAGGTTACCTACATAGTCCAAGTGCCCGTTCGTTAACCTACATAGTCCAAGTGCCCGCTAGGTAACGTGGATAGCCCAAGTGCCCGCTAGGGAACGTACATAGTCCAAGTGCTCGCTAGGTAACCTAGATAGTCCAAGTGCCCGCTAGTTAACCTACATAGTCCAAGTGCCTGCTAGGTAAACTACATAGTCCAAGTGCCCACTAGGTAACCTGGACAGTCCAAGTGCCCGCTAGGTTACCTGCATAGTCCAAGTAACCGCTAGGGAACCTACATAGTCCATGTGCCCGCTAGGGAACCTACATAGTCCAAGTGCTCGCTAGGCAACCTACATAGTCCAAGTGCCCGTAAGTTAACCTAGATAGTCAAAGTGCCTGCTAGGTAACCTAGATAGTCCATTTGCCCGCTAGGTAACCTACATAGTCCAAGTGCCCGTTAGGTAACCTTGATAGTCCAATTGCCCGTTAGCTAACCTAGATCGTTAAAGTATCCGCTAGTTAACCTACATAGTCCAATTGCCCGTTCGTTAACTAGATAGTCCAAGTGCCCGCTATGTTACCTACATAGTCCAAGTGCACGTTCGTTAACCTAGATAGTCCAAGTGCCCGCTGGTAACCTACATAGTCCAAGAGCCCGCTGGGTAACCTTGATAGTCCAAGTGCCTTCTAGTTAACCTACATAGTCCAAGTGCCCGCTAGGTAACCTCGATAGTCCAAGTGCCCGCTAGGTAACCTACATAGACCAAGTGCCCGATAGTTAATCTAAATCGTCAAAGTGTCTGCTAGGTAACCTACATAGTCAAAGTGCTTGCTAGGTAACCTAGATAGTGCAAGTGCCTATTAGCTAACCTACATAGTCCAAGTGCCCGTTCGTTAACCTAGATAGTCCAAGTGCCCGCTATGTAACCTAGACAGTCCAAGTGCCTGCTAGGTTACCTACATAGTCCAAGTGTCCGTTCGTTAACCTAGATAGTCCAAGTGCCCGTTTGGTAACCTACAGAGTCCAAGTGCCCGCTTCGTAACCTGGATAGTCCAAGTGCCAGCTAGATAACCAACATAGTCAAAGTGCGCGATACGTAAACTACATAGTCCAAGTGCCTTCTAAGGGGCCTACATAGTCCACGTGACCGCTAGGGAACCTACATAGTCCAAGTGCCCGTTAGGGAACCTACATAGTCCAAGTGCTCGCTAGGTAACCTACATAGTCAAAGTGCCCGCTAGGTAACCTAGATAGTCCAAGTTCCTTTTAGCTAACCTAGATAGTTCAAGTGTCCGCTAGGTAACCTACATAGTCCAAAGGCCCGCTCGTTAACCTAGTTCTTCCATGTGTCCGCTAAATAACATACATAGTCCAAGTGCCCGCTAGGTAACCAAGATAGTCAGTGGCCGCTAGTTAACCTACATAGTCCAAGTTCCCACTAGGTTACCTAGATAGTCCAAGTGCCCGCTAGGTAACCTAGACAGTCCAAGTGCCCGCAAGGTTACCTACATAGTCTAAGTGTCTGTTCGTTAACCTAGATAGTCCAAGTGCCCGCTTCATAACCTGGATAGTCCAAGTGCCCGCTAATTAACCTACATAGTCAAAGTGCCCGATAGGTAACCTACATAGTCCAAGTGCCTTCTAGGGAGCCTACATAGTCCAAGTGACCGCTAGGGAACCTACATAGTCCAAGTGCCCGTTAGGGAACCTTCATAGTCCAAGTGCTCGCTAGGTAACCTACATAGTCTAAATGCCCGCAAGGAAACCTACATAGTCTAAGTGCCCGCTAGGGAACCAATAGTCTTAGTGCTGGCTAGTGAACCTGTATCATCCACGTGCCCACTAGGTAACCTACAAAGTCCAAGTGCCCGCTAGGTAATCTATAGAGTCCAAGTGCCCGCTAGGTAATCTATAGGATCCAAATGCCCGCTAGGGAACCTACATAGTCCAAGTACCCGCTAATTAACCTACATAGTCCAAATGACCGTTAGCTAAACTAGATAGTCTAAGGGCCCACTAGTTAACCTACATAGTTCAAGTGCCCGCTAGGTAACTTAGATAATCCAAGTGCCCGTTAGTTAACCTACATAGTCCAAAGGCCAGCTAGGTAACCTACATAGTGCAAGGGCCCGCTAGTTAACCTAGATCGTCCAAGTGTCCGCTAGTTAACCTACATAATCCAAATGCCCGTTAGCTAACCTAGATAGTCCAAGGGCCCGCTGGTTGACCTACATAGTCCAAATGCCCGCTAGGTAACCTAGAAGTCCAAGTGCCCGCTTGTTAACCTAGATAATCCTAGTGCCCGTTAGTTAACCTAGATAGTCCAAGTGCCCACTAGGGGACATACATATTCCAAGTGCCCGCTAGGTAACCCAGATAGTCCAAGTGCCGGCTAGGGTATGTACATAGACCAAGTGCCCACTAGGTAACCTAGATAGTCCAAGTGCCCGCTAGATAACCTACATAGTCGAAGGGCCCCTTAGTTAACCTAGATATTCCAAGTGCCCGTTCGTTAACCTAGACAGTCGAAGGGCCCGCTAGGGAAACCACATAGTCCAGTGCCCGATAGGGAACTTACATAGTCCAAGTACCCGCTAGTTAACCTAGATAGTCCAATTGCCCTTTCGTTAACCTAGACAGTCCAAGTGCCCGCTAGGGAACCCACATAGACCAAGTGCCCGCTAGGGAACTACATAGTCCAAGTGCCCGCTAGTAACCTATATAGTCCAAGTACCTGCTAGGTAACGTAGATAATCCAAGTGCCCACTAGGGGACGTACATACTCCAAGTGCCCGCTAGGTAACCTACATAGTCCAAGCGCCCGTTAGGGAGCCTAGATAGTCCAAGTGCCCGCTAGGGAACCTGCATCGTGCAAGTGCCTGCTAGGTAACCTAGATAATCCAAGTGCCCACTAGTTAACCTAGATAATCCAAGTGCCCGCTAGTTAACCTAGAACCTCCAAGTGCCCGCTAGGTAACCTAGATAGTCAAAGTGCCCATTTGGTAACCTAGATAGTCCAAGTGCCCGCTAGGTAACCTACATTGTCCAAGTTCCCGCGAGGTAACCTAGATAGTCCAAGTGCCCCTTACCTAACCTAGATAGTCCAAGTGCTCGCTAGGCAACCTACATAGTCCAAGTGCCCATTCGTTAACCTAGAAGTCCAAGTGCCCGCTATGTAACCTAGACAGTCCAAGTGCCGGCTAGGTTACCTGCATAGTCCAAGTGCCCGTTCGTTAACCTAGATAGTCCAAGTGCCCGCTAGGGAACCTATATAGTCTAAGTGCTATCTAGGTAACCTAGATAGTCCAAGGGCCTGCTAGTTAACCTACATAGTCCAAGGGCTCGCTTGTTAACTTTGATAGTCCAAGTGCCCGCTGATTAACCTAGATCGTCCAAGTGCCCGCTAGTTAACCTAGATCATCCAAGAGCCGGCTAGTTAATCTACATAGTCCAAGGGCCCACTTGTTAACCTAGATCGTCCAAGTGTCCTCTAGTTAACCTACATAGTCCAAGTGCCCGATAGGGAACCTACATAGTCCAAGTGCCCGCTATGGAACCTACGTAGACCAGGTGCCCGCTAGGGAACCTAGATAGTCCAAGTGCTATCTAGGTAACCTAGATAGTCCAAGGGCCCGCTAGTTAACCTACATAGTACAAGGGCTCACTTGTTAACTTTGATAATCCAAGTGCCCGCTGGTTAACCTAGATCGTCCAAGTGCCCGCTAGTTAACCTAGATCGTCCAAGTGCCGGCTAGTTAACCTACATAGTCCAAGGGCCTACTTGTTAACCTAGATCGTCCAAGTGTCCTCTAGTTAACCTTCATAGTCCAAGTGACCGCTAGTTAACCTACATAGTGCAAGTATCTGCTAGGTAACCTACATAGTCTAAGTGCCCGCTAGTTAACATAGATAGTCCAAGTGCCCGCTAGGGAAGGTACATAGTCCAAGTGCCCGCTAGGTAACCTAGAGAGTGCAAGTGCCCGCTAGTTAACCTTCATAGTCCAAGTGCCTGCTAAGTAACCTAGATAGTCCAAGGGCCTGCTAGTTATCCTACATAGTCCAAGTGCCGATAGGTAACCTACATAGTGCAAGTGTCAGCTAGTTAAACTACATAGTCCAAGTGCCCGCTAGTTAACCTAGATAGTCCAAGTGCCCGCTAGGGAACCTACATAGTCCAATTGCCCGCTCTGGAACATACATAGTCCAAGTGCCTGTTACTTAACCTAGATAATCCAAGTGCCCGCTAGTTAACACTACATAGTCCAAGTGCCCGCTAGGTAACCTATATAGTCCAAATGCCCGCTAGGGAACCTACATAGTCCAAGTGCCTGCTAGGTAAACTACATAGTCCAAGTGCCCACTAGGTAACCTAGACAGTCCAATTGACCGCTAGTTAACCTAGACAGTCCAAGTGCCCGCTAGTTAACCAGGATCGTCCAAGTGCCCTCTAGTTAACTTACATAGTCCAAGGGCCTGCTAGTTAACCTACATAGACCAAGGGCCCGCTAGTTAACCTAGATAGTCCAAGGGCCCGCTAGTTAACCTACATAGTCCAAGTGCCCGCTAGGTAACCTAGACAGGCCAAGTGACCACTAGGTTACCTACATAGTCCAAGTGCCCGTTCATTAACCTACATAGTCCAAGTGCCCGCTAGGTAACGTAGATAGCCCAAGTGCCCGCTAGGGAACGTACATAGTCCAAGTGCCCGCTAGGTAACCTAGATAGTCCAAGGCCCGCTAGTTAAACTACATAGTCCAAGTGCCTGATAGGTAAACTACATAGTCCAAGTGCCCACTAGGTAACCTAGACAGTCCAATTGCCCGCTAGTTAACTTACACAGTCCAAGTAACCGCTAGGGAACCTACATAGTCCAAGTGCCCGCTAGGGAACCTACATAGTCCAAGTGCTCGCTAGGCAACCTACATATTCCAAGTGCCCGTAAGTTAAACTAGATAGTCAAAGTGCCTGCTAGGTAACCTAGATAGTCCAAGTGCCCGCTAGGTAACCTACATAGTCCATGTGCCCGTTCGTTATCCTAGATAGTCCAAGTGCCCGCTAGGTTACCTACATAGTCCAAGTGCACGTTCGTTAACCTAGATTGTCCAAGTGCCCGCTGGTAACCTACATAGTCCAAGAGCCCGCTGGGTAACCTTGATAGTCCAAGTGCCTTCTAGTTAACCTACATAGTCCAAGTGCCCGCTAGGTAACCTACATAGACAAAGTGCCCGATAGTTAACCTAGATAGTCCAAGTGCCCACTAGTAACCTAGATAGTCCAAGGGCCCGCTAGTTAACCTAGATAGTCCAAGTGCCCGCTAGTTAATCTAAATCGTCCAAGTGTCTGCAAGGTAACCTACATAGTCCAAGTGCCTGCTAGGTAACCTAGATAGTCCAAGTGCCTGTTAGCTAACCTACATAATCCAAGTGCCCGTTCGTTAACCTAGATAGTCCAAGTGCCCGCTATGTAACCTAGACAGTCCAAGTGCCTGCTAGGTTACCTACATAGTCCAAGTGTATGTTCGTTAACCTAGATAGTCCAAGTGCCCGTTTGGTAACCTACATAGTCCAAGTGCCCGCTTCGTTACCTGGATAGTCCAAATGCCTGCTACATAACCAACATAGTCAAAGTGCGCGATAGGTAACCTTCATAGTCCAAGTGCCTTCTAGGGAGCCTACATAGTCCACGTGACCGCTAGGGAACCTACATAGTCCAAGTGCCCGTTAGGAAACCTACATAGTCCATGTGCTCGCTAGGTAACCTACATAGTCCAAATGCCCGCAAGGAAACCTACATAGTCAAAGTGCCTGCTAGGTAACCTAGATAGTCCAAGTTCCTGTTAGCTAACGTAGATAGTCCAAGTGTCCGCTAGGTAACCTACATAGTCCCAGGGCCCGCTCGTTAACCTCGTTCTTCCAAGTGTCCGCTAAATAACCTACATAGTCCAAGTGCCCGCTAGGTAACCAAGATAGTCAAAGTGGCCGCTAGTTAACCTACATAGTCCAAGTTCCCACTAGGTTACCTAGATAGTCCAAGTGCCCGCTAGGTAACCTACATAGTCCTAGTGCCCGCTAGTTAACCAACATAGTCCAAGTTCCCGTTCGTTAACCTAGATAGTCCAAGTGCCCACTATGTAACCTAGACAGTCCAAGTGCCCGCAAGGTTACCTCCATAGTCCAAGTGTCCGTTCGTTAACCTAGATAGTCCAAGTGCCTGCTTCATATCCTGGATAGTCCAAGTGCCCGCTAATTAACCAACATAGTCAAAGTGCCCGATAGGTAACCTACATAGTCCAAGTGACTTCTAGGGAGCCTACATAGTCCACGTGACCACTAGGGAACCTACATAGTCCAAGTGCCCATTAGGGAACCTTCATAGTCCAAGTGCTCGCTAGGTAACCTACATAGTCCAAATGCCCGCAAGGAAACCTACATAGTCTAAGTGCCCGCTAGGGAACTACATAATCCAAGTGCCCGTTAGGTAACCTAGATAGTCCAAAGGCCCGTTAGTTGACCTTCATAGTCCAAGTGGCAGCTAGGTAACCTAGATAGTACAAGTGCCCGCTAGGGAACCTAGATAGTCCAAGTGGCTGTTAGCTAACCTAGATCGTCCAAGTGTCTGCTATGTAACCTACATAGTCCAAGTGCCCGTTCATTAACCTAGATAATCCAAGTGCCCGCTAGGTAACCTAGACAATCCAAGTGCCCGCTTGTTAATCTACATAGTCCAAGTGCCCGTTAGTTAACCTACATAATCCAAGTGCCCGTTAGCTAACCTAGATAGTCCAAGGGCCCGCTAGTTGACCTACATAGTCCAAGTGCCCGCTATGTAACCTAGTTAGACCTAGTGCCTGCTAGTTAAACAAGATAGTCCTAGTGCCCTTTAGTTAACCTAGATAGTCCAAGTGCCCTCTAGGGTACATACATAGTCCAAGTGCCCGCTAGGTTATGTACAAAGACCAAGTGCCCACTAGGTAACCTAGATAGTCCATGTGCCCGCTATTTAACCTACATAGTCCAAGTGCCCGATAGGGAACCTACATAGTCCAAGTGCCCACTATGGAACCTACATAGTCCAAGTACCCATTAGGGAACCAATAGTCTTAGTGCTGGCTGGGAACCTGTATCATCCACGTGCCCGCTAGGTAACCTAGATAGTCCAAGTGCCCGCTAGGTAACCTACAAAGTCCAAGTGCCCGTTAGGTAACCTACATATTCCAAGTGCCCGCTAGGTAACCTACATAGTCAAAGTGCCAGTTAGGTAACCTAGATAGTCCAGTTCCTCTTAGCTAACCTAGATAGTCAAAGTGCCCGCTAGGTAACCTACATAGTCCAAGGGCCCGCTCTTTAACCTAGTTCGTTCAAGTGTCCGCTAATTAACCTACATAGTCCAAGTGCCCGCTAGGTAAACAAGATAGTCAAAGTGTCTGCTAGGTAACCTACATAGTCCAAGTTCCCATATGGTCACCTACATAGTCCAAGTGCCCGTTACCTAACTTAGATAGTCCAAGTGCCCGCTAGGTAACCTACATAATCCTAGTGCCCGCTAGTTAACCAACATTGTCCAAGTGCCCGATACGGAACCTACATAGTCCAAGTGCCCGCTAGTTAACCTACATACTCAAAATGCCCGATAGGTAACCTACATAGTCCAAGTGCCTTCTAGGGAGCCTAAATAGTCCACGTGACCGCTAAGGAACCTACATATTCCAAGTGCCCGTTAGGGAACCTTCATAGTCCAAGTGCTCGCTAGGTAACCTACATAGTCCAAATGCCCGCAAGGAAACCTACATAGTCTAAGTGCCCGCTAGGGAAACTACATAATCCAAGTGCCCATTAGGTAACCTAGATAGTCCAAGTGCCCGTTAGCTAACCTAGATAGTCCAAGGGCCCGTTAGTTGACCTTCATAGTCCAAGTGCCAGCTAGGTAACCTACATAGTACAAGTGCCCGCTAGGGAACCTAGATAGTCCAAGTGCCTGTTAGCTAACCTAGATAGTCCAAGTGGCGTCTATGTAACCTACATAGTCCAAGTGCCCGTTCATTAACCTAGATAATCCAAGTGCCTGCTAGGTAACCTGGACAGTCCAAGGGCCCGCTAGTTGACCTACATAGTCCAAGTGCCCGCTATGTAACCTAGATAGACCTAGTGCCCGCTAGTTAAACAAGATAGTCCTAGTGCCCTTTAGTTAACCTAGATAGTCCAAGTGCCCTCTAGGGTACATACATAGTCCAAGTGCCCGCTAGGTTATGTACATAGACCAAGTGCTCGCTAGGTAACCTAGATAGTCCATGTGCCCGCTAGTTAACCTACATAGTCCAAGTGCCATATAGAAACCTATATAGTCCAAGTGCCCGATAGGGAACCTACATAGTCCAAGTGCCCGCTATGGAACCTACATAGTCCAAGTGCCCGTTAGGGAACCAATAGTCTTAGTGCTGGCTAGGGAACCTGTATCATCCACGTGCCCGCTAGGTAACCTAGATAGTCCACGTGCCCGCTAGGTAACCTACAAAGTCCAAGTGCCCGCTAGGTAATCTATACAGTCCAAATGCCCGCTAGGGAACCAACATAGTCCAAGTACCCGCTAATTAACCTACATAGTCCAAATGACCGTTAGCTAACCTAGATAGTCTAAGGGCCCACTAGTTAACCTACATAGTTCAAGTGCCCGCTAGGTAACGTAGATAATCCAAGTGCCCACTAGTTAACCTACATAGTCCAAAGGCCCGCTAGGTAACCTACATAGTGCAAGGGCCCGCTAGTTAACCTAGATCGTCCAAGTGTCCGCTAGTTAACCTACATAATCCAAATGCCCGTTAGCTAACCTAGATAGTCCAAGGGCCCGCTAGTTGACCTACATAGTCCAAATGCCCGCTAGGTAACCTAGATATACCAAGTGCCCACTTGTTAACCTAGATAATCCTAGTGCCCGTTAGTTAACCTAGATAGTCCAAGTGCTCACTAGGGGACGTACATATTCCAAGTGCCCGCTAGGTAACCCAGATAGTCCAAGTGCTGGCTAGGGTATGTACATAGACCAAGTGCCCACTAGGTAACCTAGATAGTCCAAGTGCCCGCTAGATAACCTACATAGTCGAAGGGCCCCTTAGTTAACCTAGATATTCCAAGTGCCCGTTCGTTAACCTAGACAGTCGAAGGGCGCGCTAGGGAAACCACATAGTCCAGTGCCCGATAGGGAACTTACAAAGTCCAAGTGCCCGCTAGTTAACCTAGATAGTCCAATTGCCCTTTCGTTAACCTAGACAGTCCAATTGCCCGCTAGGGAACCCACATAGTCGAAGGGCCCCTTAGTTAACCTAGATATTCCAAGTGCCAGCTAGTTAACCTAGATTGTCCATGTGTCCGCTAGTTAACCTACATAGTCCAAGTGCCCGCTATGTAACCTAGTTGGTCAAAGTGCCCGTTAGGTAACCTAGATAGTCCAAGTGCCCGCTAGGTAACCTACATAGTCCAAGTTCCCGCTAGGTAACCTAGATAGTCAAGGGCCCGTTACCTAACCTAGATCGTCCAAGTGCCCGCTAGGCAACCTACATAGTCCGAGTGCCCGTTCGTTAACCTAGAAATCCAAGTGCCCGCTAGGTAACCTAGACAGTCCAAGTGCCCGCTAGGTTACCTGCATAGTCCAAGTGCCCGTTAGGTAACCTACATAGTCCAAGTGCCCGCTAGTTAACCTAGATAGTCCAAGTGCCCTTTCGTTAAAGTAGACAGTCCAAGTGCCCGCTAGGGAACCCACATAGACCAAGTGTCCGCTAGGGAACTACATAGTCCAAGTGCCCGCTAGTAACCTATATAGTCCAAGTACCCGCTAGGTAACGTAGATAATCCAAGTGCCCACTAGGGGACGTACATACTCCAAGTGCCCGCTAGGTAACCTACATAGTCCAAGTGCCCGTTGGGAGCCTAGATAGTCCAAGTGCCCGCTAGGGAACCGGCATAGTGCAAGTACCTGCTAGGTAACCTAGATCATCCAAGTGCCCGCTTGTTAACCTAGATAGTCCAAGTGCCCGCTAGTTAACCTAGAACCTCCATGTGCCCGCTAGGTAACCTAGATAGTCAAAGTGCCCATTTGGTAACCTAGATAGTCCAAGTGCCCGCTAGGTAACCTACATTGTCCAAGTTCCCGCGAGGTAACCTAGAGAGTCCAAGTGCCCGTTACCTAACCTAGATAGTCCAAGTGCCCGCTAGGCAACCTACATAGTCCAAGTGCCCGCTAGGTAACCTAGATAGTCCAAGGCCCGCTAGTTAAACTACATAGTCCAAGTGCCTGATAGGTAAACTACATAGTCCAAGTGCCCACTAGGTAACCTAGACAGTCCAATTGCCCGCTAGTTAACTTACACAGTCCAAGTAACCGCTAGGGAACCTACATAGTCCAAGTGCCCGCTAGGGAACCTACATAGTCCAAGTGCTCGCTAGGCAACCTACATATTCCAAGTGCCCGTAAGTTAAACTAGATAGTCAAAGTGCCTGCTAGGTAACCTAGATAGTCCAAGTGCCCGCTAGGTAACCTACATAGTCCATGTGCCCGTTCGTTATCCTAGATAGTCCAAGTGCCCGCTAGGTTACCTACATAGTCCAAGTGCACGTTCGTTAACCTAGATTGTCCAAGTGCCCGCTGGTAACCTACATAGTCCAAGAGCCCGCTGGGTAACCTTGATAGTCCAAGTGCCTTCTAGTTAACCTACATAGTCCAAGTGCCCGCTAGGTAACCTACATAGACAAAGTGCCCGATAGTTAACCTAGATAGTCCAAGTGCCCACTAGTAACCTAGATAGTCCAAGGGCCCGCTAGTTAACCTAGATAGTCCAAGTGCCCGCTAGTTAATCTAAATCGTCCAAGTGTCTGCAAGGTAACCTACATAGTCCAAGTGCCTGCTAGGTAACCTAGATAGTCCAAGTGCCTGTTAGCTAACCTACATAATCCAAGTGCCCGTTCGTTAACCTAGATAGTCCAAGTGCCCGCTATGTAACCTAGACAGTCCAAGTGCCTGCTAGGTTACCTACATAGTCCAAGTGTATGTTCGTTAACCTAGATAGTCCAAGTGCCCGTTTGGTAACCTACATAGTCCAAGTGCCCGCTTCGTTACCTGGATAGTCCAAATGCCTGCTACATAACCAACATAGTCAAAGTGCGCGATAGGTAACCTTCATAGTCCAAGTGCCTTCTAGGGAGCCTACATAGTCCACGTGACCGCTAGGGAACCTACATAGTCCAAGTGCCCGTTAGGAAACCTACATAGTCCATGTGCTCGCTAGGTAACCTACATAGTCCAAATGCCCGCAAGGAAACCTACATAGTCAAAGTGCCTGCTAGGTAACCTAGATAGTCCAAGTTCCTGTTAGCTAACGTAGATAGTCCAAGTGTCCGCTAGGTAACCTACATAGTCCCAGGGCCCGCTCGTTAACCTCGTTCTTCCAAGTGTCCGCTAAATAACCTACATAGTCCAAGTGCCCGCTAGGTAACCAAGATAGTCAAAGTGGCCGCTAGTTAACCTACATAGTCCAAGTTCCCACTAGGTTACCTAGATAGTCCAAGTGCCCGCTAGGTAACCTACATAGTCCTAGTGCCCGCTAGTTAACCAACATAGTCCAAGTTCCCGTTCGTTAACCTAGATAGTCCAAGTGCCCACTATGTAACCTAGACAGTCCAAGTGCCCGCAAGGTTACCTCCATAGTCCAAGTGTCCGTTCGTTAACCTAGATAGTCCAAGTGCCCGCTTCATATCCTGGATAGTCCAAGTGCCCGCTAATTAACCAACATAGTCAAAGTGCCCGATAGGTAACCTACATAGTCCAAGTGACTTCTAGGGAGCCTACATAGTCCACGTGACCACTAGGGAACCTACATAGTCCAAGTGCCCATTAGGGAACCTTCATAGTCCAAGTGCTCGCTAGGTAACCTACATAGTCCAAATGCCCGCAAGGAAACCTACATAGTCTAAGTGCCCGCTAGGGAACTACATAATCCAAGTGCCCGTTAGGTAACCTAGATAGTCCAAAGGCCCGTTAGTTGACCTTCATAGTCCAAGTGGCAGCTAGGTAACCTAGATAGTACAAGTGCCCGCTAGGGAACCTAGATAGTCCAAGTGGCTGTTAGCTAACCTAGATCGTCCAAGTGTCTGCTATGTAACCTACATAGTCCAAGTGCCCGTTCATTAACCTAGATAATCCAAGTGCCCGCTAGGTAACCTAGACAATCCAAGTGCCCGCTTGTTAATCTACATAGTCCAAGTGCCCGTTAGTTAACCTACATAATCCAAGTGCCCGTTAGCTAACCTAGATAGTCCAAGGGCCCGCTAGTTGACCTACATAGTCCAAGTGCCCGCTATGTAACCTAGTTAGACCTAGTGCCTGCTAGTTAAACAAGATAGTCCTAGTGCCCTTTAGTTAACCTAGATAGTCCAAGTGCCCTCTAGGGTACATACATAGTCCAAGTGCCCGCTAGGTTATGTACAAAGACCAAGTGCCCACTAGGTAACCTAGATAGTCCATGTGCCCGCTATTTAACCTACATAGTCCAAGTGCCCGATAGGGAACCTACATAGTCCAAGTGCCCACTATGGAACCTACATAGTCCAAGTACCCATTAGGGAACCAATAGTCTTAGTGCTGGCTGGGAACCTGTATCATCCACGTGCCCGCTAGGTAACCTAGATAGTCCAAGTGCCCGCTAGGTAACCTACAAAGTCCAAGTGCCCGTTAGGTAACCTACATATTCCAAGTGCCCGCTAGGTAACCTACATAGTCAAAGTGCCAGTTAGGTAACCTAGATAGTCCAGTTCCTCTTAGCTAACCTAGATAGTCAAAGTGCCCGCTAGGTAACCTACATAGTCCAAGGGCCCGCTCTTTAACCTAGTTCGTTCAAGTGTCCGCTAATTAACCTACATAGTCCAAGTGCCCGCTAGGTAAACAAGATAGTCAAAGTGTCTGCTAGGTAACCTACATAGTCCAAGTTCCCATATGGTCACCTACATAGTCCAAGTGCCCGTTACCTAACTTAGATAGTCCAAGTGCCCGCTAGGTAACCTACATAATCCTAGTGCCCGCTAGTTAACCAACATTGTCCAAGTGCCCGATACGGAACCTACATAGTCCAAGTGCCCGCTAGTTAACCTACATACTCAAAATGCCCGATAGGTAACCTACATAGTCCAAGTGCCTTCTAGGGAGCCTAAATAGTCCACGTGACCGCTAAGGAACCTACATATTCCAAGTGCCCGTTAGGGAACCTTCATAGTCCAAGTGCTCGCTAGGTAACCTACATAGTCCAAATGCCCGCAAGGAAACCTACATAGTCTAAGTGCCCGCTAGGGAAACTACATAATCCAAGTGCCCATTAGGTAACCTAGATAGTCCAAGTGCCCGTTAGCTAACCTAGATAGTCCAAGGGCCCGTTAGTTGACCTTCATAGTCCAAGTGCCAGCTAGGTAACCTACATAGTACAAGTGCCCGCTAGGGAACCTAGATAGTCCAAGTGCCTGTTAGCTAACCTAGATAGTCCAAGTGGCGTCTATGTAACCTACATAGTCCAAGTGCCCGTTCATTAACCTAGATAATCCAAGTGCCTGCTAGGTAACCTGGACAGTCCAAGGGCCCGCTAGTTGACCTACATAGTCCAAGTGCCCGCTATGTAACCTAGATAGACCTAGTGCCCGCTAGTTAAACAAGATAGTCCTAGTGCCCTTTAGTTAACCTAGATAGTCCAAGTGCCCTCTAGGGTACATACATAGTCCAAGTGCCCGCTAGGTTATGTACATAGACCAAGTGCTCGCTAGGTAACCTAGATAGTCCATGTGCCCGCTAGTTAACCTACATAGTCCAAGTGCCATATAGAAACCTATATAGTCCAAGTGCCCGATAGGGAACCTACATAGTCCAAGTGCCCGCTATGGAACCTACATAGTCCAAGTGCCCGTTAGGGAACCAATAGTCTTAGTGCTGGCTAGGGAACCTGTATCATCCACGTGCCCGCTAGGTAACCTAGATAGTCCACGTGCCCGCTAGGTAACCTACAAAGTCCAAGTGCCCGCTAGGTAATCTATACAGTCCAAATGCCCGCTAGGGAACCAACATAGTCCAAGTACCCGCTAATTAACCTACATAGTCCAAATGACCGTTAGCTAACCTAGATAGTCTAAGGGCCCACTAGTTAACCTACATAGTTCAAGTGCCCGCTAGGTAACGTAGATAATCCAAGTGCCCACTAGTTAACCTACATAGTCCAAAGGCCCGCTAGGTAACCTACATAGTGCAAGGGCCCGCTAGTTAACCTAGATCGTCCAAGTGTCCGCTAGTTAACCTACATAATCCAAATGCCCGTTAGCTAACCTAGATAGTCCAAGGGCCCGCTAGTTGACCTACATAGTCCAAATGCCCGCTAGGTAACCTAGATATACCAAGTGCCCACTTGTTAACCTAGATAATCCTAGTGCCCGTTAGTTAACCTAGATAGTCCAAGTGCTCACTAGGGGACGTACATATTCCAAGTGCCCGCTAGGTAACCCAGATAGTCCAAGTGCTGGCTAGGGTATGTACATAGACCAAGTGCCCACTAGGTAACCTAGATAGTCCAAGTGCCCGCTAGATAACCTACATAGTCGAAGGGCCCCTTAGTTAACCTAGATATTCCAAGTGCCCGTTCGTTAACCTAGACAGTCGAAGGGCGCGCTAGGGAAACCACATAGTCCAGTGCCCGATAGGGAACTTACAAAGTCCAAGTGCCCGCTAGTTAACCTAGATAGTCCAATTGCCCTTTCGTTAACCTAGACAGTCCAATTGCCCGCTAGGGAACCCACATAGTCGAAGGGCCCCTTAGTTAACCTAGATATTCCAAGTGCCAGCTAGTTAACCTAGATTGTCCATGTGTCCGCTAGTTAACCTACATAGTCCAAGTGCCCGCTATGTAACCTAGTTGGTCAAAGTGCCCGTTAGGTAACCTAGATAGTCCAAGTGCCCGCTAGGTAACCTACATAGTCCAAGTTCCCGCTAGGTAACCTAGATAGTCAAGGGCCCGTTACCTAACCTAGATCGTCCAAGTGCCCGCTAGGCAACCTACATAGTCCGAGTGCCCGTTCGTTAACCTAGAAATCCAAGTGCCCGCTAGGTAACCTAGACAGTCCAAGTGCCCGCTAGGTTACCTGCATAGTCCAAGTGCCCGTTAGGTAACCTACATAGTCCAAGTGCCCGCTAGTTAACCTAGATAGTCCAAGTGCCCTTTCGTTAAAGTAGACAGTCCAAGTGCCCGCTAGGGAACCCACATAGACCAAGTGTCCGCTAGGGAACTACATAGTCCAAGTGCCCGCTAGTAACCTATATAGTCCAAGTACCCGCTAGGTAACGTAGATAATCCAAGTGCCCACTAGGGGACGTACATACTCCAAGTGCCCGCTAGGTAACCTACATAGTCCAAGTGCCCGTTGGGAGCCTAGATAGTCCAAGTGCCCGCTAGGGAACCGGCATAGTGCAAGTACCTGCTAGGTAACCTAGATCATCCAAGTGCCCGCTTGTTAACCTAGATAGTCCAAGTGCCCGCTAGTTAACCTAGAACCTCCATGTGCCCGCTAGGTAACCTAGATAGTCAAAGTGCCCATTTGGTAACCTAGATAGTCCAAGTGCCCGCTAGGTAACCTACATTGTCCAAGTTCCCGCGAGGTAACCTAGAGAGTCCAAGTGCCCGTTACCTAACCTAGATAGTCCAAGTGCCCGCTAGGCAACCTACATAGTCCAAGTGCCCATTCGTTAACCTAAAAGTCCAAGTGCCCGCTATGTAACCTAGACAGTCCAAGTGCCGGCTAGGCTACCTGCATAGTCCAAGTGCCCATTCGTTAACCTAGATAGTCCAAGTGACCGCTAGGGAACCTATATAGTCCAAGTGCTATCTAGGTAACCTAGATAGTCCAAAGGCCTGCTAGTTAACCTACATAGTCCAAGGGCTCGCTTGTTAACTTTGATAGTCCAAGTGCCCGCTGATTAACCTAGATCGTCCAAGTGCCCGCTAGTTAACCTAGATCATCCAAGTGCCGGCTAGTTAATCTACATAGTCCAAGGGCCCACTTGTTAACCTAGATCGTCCAAGTGTCCTCTAGTTAACCTACATAGTCCAAGTGCCCGATAGAAAATTACATAGTCCAAGTGCCCGATAGGGAACCTACATAGTCCAAGTGCCCGCTATGGAACCTACGTATACCAGGTGCCCGCTAGGGAACCTAGATAGTCCAAGTGCTATCTAGGTAACCTAGATAGTCCAAGGGCCCGCTAGTTAACCTACATAGTCCAAGGGCTCGCTTGTTAACTTTGATAATCCAAGTGCCCGCTGGTTAACCTAGATCGTTCAAGTGCCCGCTAGTTAACCTAGATCGTCCAAGTGCCGGCTAGTTAACCTACATAGTCCAAGGGCCTACTTGTTAACCTAGATCGTCCAAGTATCCTCTAGTTAACCTACATAGTCCAAGTGCCCGCTAGTTAACCTACATAGTGCAAGTATCTGCTAGGTAACCTACATACTCTAAGTGCCCGCTAGTTAACATAGATAGTCCAAGTGCCCGCTAGGGAAGGTACATAGTCCAAGTGACCGCTAGGTAACCTAGAGAGTGCAAGTGCCCGCTAGTTAACCTTCATAGTCCAAGTGCCTGCTAGGAAACCTAGATAGTCCAAGGGCCTGCTAGTTATCCTACATAGTCCAAGTGCCGATAGGTAACCTACATAGTGCAAGTGTCAGCTAGTTAAACTATATAGTCCAAGTGCCCGCTAGTTAACCTAGATAGTCCAAGTGCCTGCTAGGTAAACTACATAGTCCAAGTGCCCACTAGGTAACCTAGTCAGTCCAATTGACCGCTAGTTAACCTAGACAGTCCAAGTGCCCGCTAGTTAACCAGGATCGTCCAAGTGCCCTCTAGTTAACTTACATAGTCCAAGGGCCTGCTAGTTAACCTACATAGACCAAGGGCCCGCTAGTTAATCTAGATAGTCCAAGGGCCTGCTAGTTAACCTACATAGTCCAAGTGCCCGCTAGGTAACCTAGACAGGCCAAGTGACCACTAGGTTACCTACATAGTCCAAGTGCCCGTTCATTAACCTACATAGTCCAAGTGCCCGCTAGGTAACGTAGATAGCCCAAGTGCCCGCAAGGGAACGTACATAGTCCAAGTGCCCGCTAGGTAACCTAGATAGTCCAAGGCCCGCTAGTTAACCTACATAGTCCAAGTGCCTGATAGGTAAACTACATAGTCCAAGTGTCCGCTAGTTAACCTACATAGTCCAATTGCCCGTTCGTTAACCTAGATAGTCCAAGTGCCCGCTAGGTAACCTATACAGTCCAAGTGCCCGCTAGGTTACCTACATAGTCCAAGTGCACGATCGTTAACCTAGATAGTCCAAGTGCCCGCTGGTAACCTACATAGTCCAAGAGCCCGCTGGGTAACCTTGATAGTCCAAGTGCCTTCTAGTTAACCTACATAGTCCAAGTGCCCGCTAGGTGACCTAGATAGGCCAAGTGCCCGCAAGGTAACCTACCTAGACCAAGTGCCCAATAGTTAACCTAGATAGTCCAAGTGCCAATAGTAAACCTAGATAGTCCAAGGGCCCGCTAGTTAACCTAGATAGTCCAAGTGCCCGCTAGTTAATCTAAATCGTCCAAGTGTCTCCTAGGTAACCTACATAGTCCAAGTGCCTGCTAGGTAACCTAGATAGTCCAAGTGCCTGTTAGCTAACCTACATAGTCCAAGTGCCCGTTCGTTAACCTAGATAGTCCAAGTGCCCGCTATGTAACCTAGACAGTCCAAGTGCCTGCTAGGTTACCTACATAGTCCAAGTGTCCGTTCGTTAACCTAGATAGTCCAAGTGCCCGTTTGGTAACCTACATAGTCCAAGTGCCCACTAGATAACCAACATAGTCAAAGTGCGTGATAGGTAACCTACATAGTCCAAGTGCCTTCTAGGGAGCCTACATAGTCCACGAGACGGCTAGGGAACCTACATAGTCCAAGTGCCCGTTAGGGAACCTACATAGTCCAAGTGCTCGCTAGGTAACCTACATAGTCCAAATGCCCGCAAGGAAACCTACATAGTCAAAGTGCCTGCTAGGTAACCTAGATAGTCCAAGTTCCTGTTAGCTAACCTAGATTGTCCAAGTGTCTGCTAGGTAACCTACATAGTCCCAGGGCCCGCTCGTTAACCTAGTTCTTCCAAGTGTCCGCTAAATAACCTACATAGTCCAAGTGCCCGCTAGGTAACCAAGATAGTCAAAGTGGCCGCTAGTTAACCTACATAGTCCAAGTTCCCACTAGGTTACCTAGATAGTCCAAGTGCCCGCTAGGTAACCTACATAGTCCTAGTGCCCGTTCGTTAACCTAGATAGTCCAAGTGCCCACTATGTAACCTAGACACTCCAAGTGGCCGCAAGGTTACCTACATAGTCCAAGTGTCCGTTCGTTAACCTAGATAGTCCAAGTGCCCGCTTCATAACCTGGATACTCCAAGTGCCCGCTAATTAACCAACATAGTCAAAGTGCCCGATAGGTAACCTACATAGTCCAAGTGCCTTCTAGGGAGCCTACATAGTCCACGTGACCGCTAGGGAACCTACATAGTCCAAGTGCCCGTTAGGGAACCTTCATAGTCCAAGTGCTCGCTAGGTAACCTACATAATCCAAATGCCCGCAAGGAAACCTACATATTCTAAGTGCCCACTGGGGAACTACATAATCCAAGTGCCCGTTAGGTAACCTAGATTGTCCAAGTGCCCGTTAGCTAACTTAGATAGTCCAAGGGCCCGTTAGTTGACCTTCATAGTCCAAGTGCCAGCTAGGTAACCTAGATAGTAAAAGTGCCCGCTAGGGAACCTAGATAGTCCAAGTGCCTGTTAGCTAACCTAGATAGTCCAAGTGGCGGGTATGTAACATACATAGTCCAAGTGCCCGTTCATTAACCTAGATAATCCAAGTGCCCGCTAGGTAACCTAGATAGTCCAAGTGCCCGCTAGTTATACTAAATCTTCCAAGTGTCTGCTAGGTAACCTACATAGTCCAAGTGCCTGCTAGGTAACCTAGATAGTGCAAGTGCCTGTTAGCTAACCTACATAGTCCAAGTGCCCGTTCGTTAACCTAGATAGTCCATGTGCCCGCTATGTAACCTAGACAGTCCAAGTGCCTGCTAGGTTACCTACATAGTCCAAGTGTCCGTTCGTTAACCTAGATAGTCCAAGTGCCCGTTTGGTAACCTACATAGTCCAAGTGCCCGCTTCATAACCTGGATAGTTCAAGTGCCCGCTAGATAACCAACATAGTCAAAGCGCGATAGGTAAACTACATAGTCCAAGTGCCTTCTAGGGAGCCTACATAGTCCACGTGACCGCTAGGGAACCTACATAGTCCAAGTGCCCGTTAGTGAACCTACATAGTCCAAGTGCTCGCTAGGTAACCTACATACTCAAAGTGCCCGCTAGGTAACCTAGATAATCCAAGTTCCTGTTAGCTAACTTAGATAGTCCAAGTGTCCGCTGGTAACCTACATAGTCCAAGGGCCCGCTCGTTAATCTAGTTCTTCCAAGTGTCCGCTAAATAACCTACATAGTCCAAGTGCCCGCTAGGTAACCTACAAAGTCCAAGTGCCCGTTAGGTAACCTACATATTCCAAGTGCCCGCTAGGTAACCTACATAGTCAAAGTGCCCAATAGGTAACCTACATAGTCCAAGTGCCTTCTAGGGAGCCTACATAGTCCACGTGACCGCTAGGGAACCTACATAGTCCAAGTGCCCGTTAGGGAACCTTCATAGTCCAAGTGCTCGCTAGGTAACCTACATAGTCCAAATGCCCGCAAGGAAACCTACATAGTCTAAGTGCCCGCTAGGGAAACTACATAATCCAAGTGCCCGTTAGCTAACCTAGATAGTCCAAGGGCCCGTTAGTTGACCTTCATAGTCCAAGTGCCTGCTAGGTAACCTAGATAGTACAAGTACCCGCTACGGAACCTAGATAGTCCAAGTGCCTGTTAGCTAACCTAGATAGTCCAAGTGGCGGCTATGTAACCTACATAGTCCAAGTGCCCTTTCATTAACCTAGATAATCCAAGTGCCTGCTAGGTAACCTGGACTGTCCAAGGGCCCGCTAGTTGACCTACATAGTCCAAGTGCCCGCTATGTAACCTAGATAGACCTAGTGCCCGCTAGTTAAAAAAGATAGTCCTAGTGCCCTTTAGTTAACCTAGATAGTCCAAGTGCCCTCTAGGGTACATACATAGTCCAAGTGCCCGCTAGGTTATGTACATAGACCAAGTGCCCGCTAGGTAACCTAGATAGTCCATGTGCCCGCTAGTTAACCTACATAGTCCAAGTGCCAGATAGAAACCTATATAGTCCAAGTGCCCGATAGGGAACCTACATAGTCCAAGTGCCCGCTATGGAACCTACATAGTCCAAGTGCCCGTTAGGGAACCAATAGTCTTAGTGCTGGCTAGGGAACCTGTATCATCCACGTGCCCGCTAGGTAACCTAGATAGTCCAAGTGCCCGCTAGGTAACCTACAAAGGCCAAGTGCCCGCTAGGTAATCTATACAGTCCAAATGCCCGCTGGGGAACCTGCATAGTCCAAGTACCCGCTAATTAACCTACATAGTCCAAATGACCGTTAGCTAACCTACATAGTCTAAGGGCCCACTAGTTAACCTACATAGTTCAAGTGCCCGCTAGGTAACTTAGATAATCCAAGTGCCCACTAGTTAACCTACATAGTCCAAAGGCCCACTAGGTAACCTACATAGTGCAAGGGCCCGCTAGATAACCTAGATCGTCCAAGTGTCCGCTAGTTAACCTACATAATCCAAATGCCCGTTAGCTAACCTAGATAGTCCAAGGGCCCGCTAGTTGACCTACATAGTCCAAATGCCCGCTAGGTAACCTAGATAGACCAAGTGCCCTCTTGTTAACCTAGATAATCCTAGTGCCCCTTAGTTAACCTAGATAGTCAAAGTGCCCACTAGGGGACGTACATATTCCAAGTGCCCGCTAGGTAACCCAGATAGTCCAAGTCCGGCTAGGGTATGTACATAGACCAAGTGCCCACTAGGTAACCTAGATAGTCCAAGTGCCCGCTAGTTAACCTACATAGTCGAAGGGCCCCTTAGTTAACCTAGATATTCCAAGTGCCAGCTAGTTAACCTAGATTGTCCAAGTGTCCGCTAGTTAACCTACATAGTACAAGTGCCCGTTAGGTAACCTAGATAGTCCAAGTTCCTGTTAGCTAACCTAGATAGTCAAAGTGCCCGCTAGGTAACCTACATAGTCCAAGGGCCCGTTAGGGAACCTATATAATCCAGGTGCCCGCTAGGGAACCTACATAGTCAAAGTGCCCGCTAGGGAACCTGCATTGTCCAAGTGCCCGCTAGTTAACTTAGATAGTCCAAGTGTCCGCTAGTTACCCTACATAGTCCAAGTTCCCGTTAGCTAACCTAGATAGTCCTAGTGCCCGTAAGGTAACCTACATAGTCCAAGTGCCTGTTAGGTAACCTAGATATTCCAAGTTCCTATTAACTAACCTACATAGTCCAAGTGCCCGCTAGGTAACCTAGACCAGCCAAGTGACCATTAGGTTACCTACATAGTCCAAGTGCCCGTTCGTTAACCTACATAGTCCAAGTGCCCGCTAGGTAACCTAGATAGTCCAAGTGCCCGCTAGTTAACCTACATAGTCCAAGTGCCTGCTAGGTAAACTACATAGTCCAAGTGCCCGTTAGGTAACCTAGATAGTCCAAATGCCCGCTAGGTAACCTACATAGTCAAAGTGCCCGCTAGGTAACCTAGATAGTCCAAGTGCCCGCTAGTTAACCTACATAGTCCAAGTGCCTGCTAGGTAAACTACATAGTCCAAGTGCCCGTTAGGTAACCTAGATAGTCCAAATGCCCGCTAGGTAACCTACATAGTCAAAGTGCCAGTTAGGTAACCTAGATAGTCCAAGTTCCTGTTAGCTAACCTAGATAGTCAAAGTGCCCGCTAGGTAACCTACATAGTCCAAGGGCCCGCTCGTTAACCTAGTTCGTCCAAGTGTCCGCTAATTAACCTACATAGTCCAAGTGTCCGCTAGGTAAACAAGATAGTCAAAGTGTCCGCTAGGTAACCTACATAGTCCAAGTTCCCACTAGGTAACCTAGATAGTCCAAGTGCCCGTTACCTAACTTAGATAGTCCAAGTGCCCGATAGGTAACCTACATAGTCCTAGTGCACGCTAGTTAACCAACATTGTCCAAGTGCCCGATACGGAACCTACATAGTCCATGTGACCGTTAGGTAACCTACATAGTCCAAATGCCCGCTAGTAACCTACATAGTCCAAGGGCCCGCTAGGGAACCTGCATCGTACAAGTGCCCGCTAGTTAACCTACATAGTCCAAGTGCCCGCTGAGGAACCTACATAGTCCAAGTTCCCGATAGGGAACCTACATAGTGCAAGTGCCTGTCAGGGAACCTAGATATTCCAAGTGCCCGTAGGCAACCTACATAGTCAAAGTGCCCGCTAGGGAACCTGCATTTTACAAGTGCCCGCTAGTTAACCTAGATAGTCCATGTGCCCGCTAGTTAACCAAGATAGTCCAAGTGCCCGCTAGTTAAACTTGATCGTCCAAATGCCCGCTTGTTAACCTACATAGTCCAAGTGCCCGATAGGGAACCTACATAGTCCAAGTGCCCGCTGAGGAACCTACATAGTCCAAGTGCCTGATAGAGAACCTACATAGTCCAAGTGCCCGTTAGGGAACCTAGATAATCCAAGTGCACATAGGGAACCTATATAATCCAGGTGCCCGCTAGGGAACCTACATAGTCAAAGTGGCCGGTAGGGAACCTGCATTGTCCAAGTGCCCGCTAGTTAACTTAGATAGTCCAAGTGTCCGCTAGTTACCCTTCATAGTCCAAGTGCCCGTTAGGTAACCTAGATATTCCAAGTTCCTATTAACTAACCTACATAATCCAAGTGCCCGCTAAGTAACCTAGACAGGCCAAGTGACCACTAGGTTACCTACATAGTCCAAGTGCCCGTTCGTTAACCTACATAGCCCAAGTGCCCGCTAGGTAACGTGGATAGCCCAAGTGCCCGCTAGGGAACGTACATAGTCCAAGTACCTGCTAGGTAAACTACATAGTCCAAGTGCCCACTAGGTAACCTAGACTGTCCAAGTGCCCGCTAGGTTACCTGCATTGTCCAAGTAACCGCTAGGGAACCTACATAGTCCAAGTGCCCGCTAGGGAACCTACATACTCCAAGTGCTCGCTAGGCAACCTACATAGTCCAAGTGCCCGTAAGTTAACCTAGATAGTCAAAGTGCCTGCTAGGTAACCTAGATAGTCCAAATGCCCACTAGGTAACATACATAGTCCAAGTGCCCGTTAGGTAACCTTGATAGTCCAATTGCCCGTTAGCTAACCTAGATCGTCCAAGTGTCCGCTAGTTAACCTACATAGTCCAATTGCCCGTTCGTTAACTAGATATTCCAAGTGCCCGCTAGGTTACCTACATAGTCCAAGTGCACGTTCGTTAACCTAGATAGTCCAAGTGCCCGCTGGTACCCTACATAGTCCAAGAGCCCGCTGGGTAACCTTGATAGTCCAAGTGCCTTCTAGTTAACCTACATAGTCCAAGTGCCCGCTAGGTAACCTCGATAGTCCAAGTGCCCGCTAGGTAACCTACATAGACCAAGTGCCCGATAGTTAACCTAGATAGTCTAAGTGCCCGCTAGTAAACCTAGATAGTCCAAGGGCCCGCTAGTTAACCTAGATAGTCCAAGTGCCCGCTAGTTATACTAAATCTTCCAAGTGTCTGCTAGGTAACCTACATAGTCCAAGTGCCTGCTAGGTAACCTAGATAGTGCAAGTGCCTGTTAGCTAACCTACATAGTCCAAGTGCCCGTTCGTTAACCTAGATAGTCCAAGTGCCCGCTATGTAACCTAGACAGTCCAAGTGCCTGCTAGGTTACCTACATAGTCCAAGTGTCCGTTCGTTAACCTAGATAGTCCAAGTGCCCGTTTGGTAACCTACATAGTCCAAGTGCCCGCTTCATAACCTGGATAGTCCAAGTGCCCGCTAGATAACCAACATAGTCAAAGCGCGATAGGTAAACTACATAGTCCAAGTGCCTTCTAGGGAGCCTACATAGTCCACGTGACCGCTAGGGAACCTACATAGTCCAAATGCCCGTTAGTGAACCTACATAGTCCAAGTGCTCGCTAGGTAACCTACATACTCAAAGTGCCCTCTAGGTAACCTAGATAATCCAAGTTCCTGTTAGCTAACTTAGATAGTCCAAGTGTCCGCTGGTAACCTACATAGTCCAAGGGCCCGCTCGTTAATCTAGTTCTTCCAAGTGTCCGCTAAATAACCTACATAGTCCAAGTGCCCGCTAGGTAACCTACAAAGTCCAAGTGCCCGTTAGGTAACCTACATATTCCAAGTGCCCGCTAGGTAACCTACATAGTCAAAGTGCCCAATAGGTAACCTACATAGTCCAAGTGCCTTCTAGGGAGCCTACATAGTCCACGTGACCGCTAGGGAACCTACATAGTCCAAGTGCCCGTTAGGGAACCTTCATAGTCCAAGTGCTCGCTAGGTAACCTACATAGTCCAAATGCCCGCAAGGAAACCTACATAGTCTAAGTGCCCGCTAGGGAAACTACATAATCCAAGTGCCCGTTAGCTAACCTAGATAGTCCAAGGGCCCGTTAGTTGACCTTCATAGTCCAAGTGCCTGCTAGGTAACCTAGATAGTACAAGTACCCGCTACGGAACCTAGATAGTCCAAGTGCCTGTTAGCTAACCTAGATAGTCCAAGTGGCGGCTATGTAACCTACATAGTCCAAGTGCCCTTTCATTAACCTAGATAATCCAAGTGCCTGCTAGGTAACCTGGACTGTCCAAGGGCCCGCTAGTTGACCTACATAGTCCAAGTGCCCGCTATGTAACCTAGATAGACCTAGTGCCCGCTAGTTAAAAAAGATAGTCCTAGTGCCCTTTAGTTAACCTAGATAGTCCAAGTGCCCTCTAGGGTACATACATAGTCCAAGTGCCCGCTAGGTTATGTACATAGACCAAGTGCCCGCTAGGTAACCTAGATAGTCCATGTGCCCGCTAGTTAACCTACATAGTCCAAGTGCCAGATAGAAACCTATATAGTCCAAGTGCCCGATAGGGAACCTACATAGTCCAAGTGCCCGCTATGGAACCTACATAGTCCAAGTGCCCGTTAGGGAACCAATAGTCTTAGTGCTGGCTAGGGAACCTGTATCATCCACGTGCCCGCTAGGTAACCTAGATAGTCCAAGTGCCCGCTAGGTAACCTACAAAGGCCAAGTGCCCGCTAGGTAATCTATACAGTCCAAATGCCCGCTGGGGAACCTGCATAGTCCAAGTACCCGCTAATTAACCTACATAGTCCAAATGACCGTTAGCTAACCTACATAGTCTAAGGGCCCACTAGTTAACCTACATAGTTCAAGTGCCCGCTAGGTAACTTAGATAATCCAAGTGCCCACTAGTTAACCTACATAGTCCAAAGGCCCACTAGGTAACCTACATAGTGCAAGGGCCCGCTAGATAACCTAGATCGTCCAAGTGTCCGCTAGTTAACCTACATAATCCAAATGCCCGTTAGCTAACCTAGATAGTCCAAGGGCCCGCTAGTTGACCTACATAGTCCAAATGCCCGCTAGGTAACCTAGATAGACCAAGTGCCCTCTTGTTAACCTAGATAATCCTAGTGCCCCTTAGTTAACCTAGATAGTCAAAGTGCCCACTAGGGGACGTACATATTCCAAGTGCCCGCTAGGTAACCCAGATAGTCCAAGTCCGGCTAGGGTATGTACATAGACCAAGTGCCCACTAGGTAACCTAGATAGTCCAAGTGCCCGCTAGTTAACCTACATAGTCGAAGGGCCCCTTAGTTAACCTAGATATTCCAAGTGCCAGCTAGTTAACCTAGATTGTCCAAGTGTCCGCTAGTTAACCTACATAGTACAAGTGCCCGTTAGGTAACCTAGATAGTCCAAGTTCCTGTTAGCTAACCTAGATAGTCAAAGTGCCCGCTAGGTAACCTACATAGTCCAAGGGCCCGTTAGGGAACCTATATAATCCAGGTGCCCGCTAGGGAACCTACATAGTCAAAGTGCCCGCTAGGGAACCTGCATTGTCCAAGTGCCCGCTAGTTAACTTAGATAGTCCAAGTGTCCGCTAGTTACCCTACATAGTCCAAGTTCCCGTTAGCTAACCTAGATAGTCCTAGTGCCCGTAAGGTAACCTACATAGTCCAAGTGCCTGTTAGGTAACCTAGATATTCCAAGTTCCTATTAACTAACCTACATAGTCCAAGTGCCCGCTAGGTAACCTAGACCAGCCAAGTGACCACTAGGTTACCTACATAGTCCAAGTGCCCGTTCGTTAACCTACATAGTCCAAGTGCCCGCTAGGTAACGTGGATAGCCCATGTGCCCGCTAGGGAACGTACATATTCCAAGTGCCCGCTAGGTAACCTAGATAGTCCAAGTGCCCGCTAGTTAACCTACATAGTCCAAGTGCCTGCTAGGTAAACTACATAGTCCAAGTGCCCGTTAGGTAACCTAGATAGTCCAAATGCCCGCTAGGTAACCTACATAGTCAAAGTGCCCGCTAGGTAACCTAGATAGTCCAAGTGCCCGCTAGTTAACCTACATAGTCCAAGTGCCTGCTAGGTAAACTACATAGTCCAAGTGCCCGTTAGGTAACCTAGATAGTCCAAATGCCCGCTAGGTAACCTACATAGTCAAAGTGCCAGTTAGGTAACCTAGATAGTCCAAGTTCCTGTTAGCTAACCTAGATAGTCAAAGTGCCCGCTAGGTAACCTACATAGTCCAAGGGCCCGCTCGTTAACCTAGTTCGTCCAAGTGTCCGCTAATTAACCTACATAGTCCAAGTGTCCGCTAGGTAAACAAGATAGTCAAAGTGTCCGCTAGGTAACCTACATAGTCCAAGTTCCCACTAGGTAACCTAGATAGTCCAAGTGCCCGTTACCTAACTTAGATAGTCCAAGTGCCCGATAGGTAACCTACATAGTCCTAGTGCACGCTAGTTAACCAACATTGTCCAAGTGCCCGATACGGAACCTACATAGTCCATGTGACCGTTAGGTAACCTACATAGTCCAAATGCCCGCTAGTAACCTACATAGTCCAAGGGCCCGCTAGGGAACCTGCATCGTACAAGTGCCCGCTAGTTAACCTACATAGTCCAAGTGCTCGCTGAGGAACCTACATAGTCCAAGTTCCCGATAGGGAACCTACATAGTGCAAGTGCCTGTCAGGGAACCTAGATATTCCAAGTGCCCGTAGGCAACCTACATAGTCAAAGTGCCCGCTAGGGAACCTGCATTTTACAAGTGCCCGCTAGTTAACCTAGATAGTCCATGTGCCCGCTAGTTAACCAAGATAGTCCAAGTGCCCGCTAGTTAAACTTGATCGTCCAAATGCCCGCTTGTTAACCTACATAGTCCAAGTGCCCGATAGGGAACCTACATAGTCCAAGTGCCCGCTGAGGAACCTACATAGTCCAAGTGCCTGATAGAGAACCTACATAGTCCAAGTGCCCGTTAGGGAACCTAGATAATCCAAGTGCACATAGGGAACCTATATAATCCAGGTGCCCGCTAGGGAACCTACATAGTCAAAGTGGCCGGTAGGGAACCTGCATTGTCCAATGCCCGCTAGTTAACTTAGATAGTCCAAGTGTCCGCTAGTTACCCTTCATAGTCCAAGTGCCCGTTAGGTAACCTAGATATTCCAAGTTCCTATTAACTAACCTACATAATCCAAGTGCCCGCTAAGTAACCTAGACAGGCCAAGTGACCACTAGGTTACCTACATAGTCCAAGTGCCCGTTCGTTAACCTACATAGCCCAAGTGCCCGCTAGGTAACGTGGATAGCCCAAGTGCCCGCTAGGGAACGTACATAGTCCAAGTACCTGCTAGGTAAACTACATAGTCCAAGTGCCCACTAGGTAACCTAGACTGTCCAAGTGCCCGCTAGGTTACCTGCATTGTCCAAGTAACCGCTAGGGAACCTACATAGTCCAAGTGCCCGCTAGGGAACCTACATACTCCAAGTGCTCGCTAGGCAACCTACATAGTCCAAGTGCCCGTAAGTTAACCTAGATAGTCAAAGTGCCTGCTAGGTAACCTAGATAGTCCAAATGCCCACTAGGTAACATACATAGTCCAAGTGCCCGTTAGGTAACCTTGATAGTCCAATTGCCCTTTAGCTAACCTAGATCGTCCAAGTGTCCGCTAGTTAACCTACATAGTCCAATTGCCCGTTCGTTAACTAGATATTCCAAGTGCCCGCTAGGTTACCTACATAGTCCAAGTGCACGTTCGTTAACCTAGATAGTCCAAGTGCCCGCTGGTACCCTACATAGTCCAAGAGCCCGCTGGGTAACCTTGATAGTCCAAGTGCCTTCTAGTTAACCTACATAGTCCAAGTGCCCGCTAGGTAACCTCGATAGTCCAAGTGCCCGCTAGGTAACCTACATAGACCAAGTGCCCGATAGTTAACCTAGATAGTCTAAGTGCCCGCTAGTAAACCTAGATAGTCCAAGGGCCCGCTAGTTAACCTAGATAGTCCAAGTGCCCGCTAGTTATACTAAATCTTCCAAGTGTCTGCTAGGTAACCTACATAGTCCAAGTGCCTGCTAGGTAACCTAGATAGTGCAAGTGCCTGTTAGCTAACCTACATAGTCCAAGTGCCCGTTCGTTAACCTAGATAGTCCAAGTGCCCGCTATGTAACCTAGACAGTCCAAGTGCCTGCTAGGTTACCTACATAGTCCAAGTGTCCGTTCGTTAACCTAGATAGTCCAAGTGCCCGTTTGGTAACCTACATAGTCCAAGTGCCCGCTTCATAACCTGGATAGTCCAAGTGCCCGCTAGATAACCAACATAGTCAAAGCGCGATAGGTAAACTACATAGTCCAAGTGCCTTCTAGGGAGCCTACATAGTCCACGTGACCGCTAGGGAACCTACATAGTCCAAATGCCCGTTAGTGAACCTACATAGTCCAAGTGCTCGCTAGGTAACCTACATACTCAAAGTGCCCTCTAGGTAACCTAGATAATCCAAGTTCCTGTTAGCTAACTTAGATAGTCCAAGTGTCCGCTGGTAACCTACATAGTCCAAGGGCCCGCTCGTTAATCTAGTTCTTCCAAGTGTCCGCTAAATAACCTACATAGTCCAAGTGCCCGCTAGGTAACCTACAAAGTCCAAGTGCCCGTTAGGTAACCTACATATTCCAAGTGCCCGCTAGGTAACCTACATAGTCAAAGTGCCCAATAGGTAACCTACATAGTCCAAGTGCCTTCTAGGGAGCCTACATAGTCCACGTGACCGCTAGGGAACCTACATAGTCCAAGTGCCCGTTAGGGAACCTTCATAGTCCAAGTGCTCGCTAGGTAACCTACATAGTCCAAATGCCCGCAAGGAAATCTACATAGTCTAAGTGCCCGCTAGGGAAACTACATAATCCAAGTGCCCGTTAGCTAACCTAGATAGTCCAAGGGCCCGTTAGTTGACCTTCATAGTCCAAGTGCCTGCTAGGTAACCTAGATAGTACAAGTACCCGCTACGGAACCTAGATAGTCCAAGTGCCTGTTAGCTAACCTAGATAGTCCAAGTGGCGGCTATGTAACCTACATAGTCCAAGTGCCCTTTCATTAACCTAGATAATCCAAGTGCCTGCTAGGTAACCTGGACTGTCCAAGGGCCCGCTAGTTGACCTACATAGTCCAAGTGCCCGCTATGTAACCTAGATAGACCTAGTGCCCGCTAGTTAAAAAAGATAGTCCTAGTGCCCTTTAGTTAACCTAGATAGTCCAAGTGCCCTCTAGGGTACATACATAGTCCAAGTGCCCGCTAGGTTATGTACATAGACCAAGTGCCCGCTAGGTAACCTAGATAGTCCATGTGCCCGCTAGTTAACCTACATAGTCCAAGTGCCAGATAGAAACCTATATAGTCCAAGTGCCCGATAGGGAACCTACATAGTCCAAGTGCCCGCTATGGAACCTACATAGTCCAAGTGCCCGTTAGGGAACCAATAGTCTTAGTGCTGGCTAGGGAACCTGTATCATCCACGTGCCCGCTAGGTAACCTAGATAGTCCAAGTGCCCGCTAGGTAACCTACAAAGGCCAAGTGCCCGCTAGGTAATCTATACAGTCCAAATGCCCGCTGGGGAACCTGCATAGTCCAAGTACCCGCTAATTAACCTACATAGTCCAAATGACCGTTAGCTAACCTACATAGTCTAAGGGCCCACTAGTTAACCTACATAGTTCAAGTGCCCGCTAGGTAACTTAGATAATCCAAGTGCCCACTAGTTAACCTACATAGTCCAAAGGCCCACTAGGTAACCTACATAGTGCAAGGGCCCGCTAGATAACCTAGATCGTCCAAGTGTCCGCTAGTTAACCTACATAATCCAAATGCCCGTTAGCTAACCTAGATAGTCCAAGGGCCCGCTAGTTGACCTACATAGTCCAAATGCCCGCTAGGTAACCTAGATAGACCAAGTGCCCTCTTGTTAACCTAGATAATCCTAGTGCCCCTTAGTTAACCTAGATAGTCAAAGTGCCCACTAGGGGACGTACATATTCCAAGTGCCCGCTAGGTAACCCAGATAGTCCAAGTCCGGCTAGGGTATGTACATAGACCAAGTGCCCACTAGGTAACCTAGATAGTCCAAGTGCCCGCTAGTTAACCTACATAGTCGAAGGGCCCCTTAGTTAACCTAGATATTCCAAGTGCCAGCTAGTTAACCTAGATTGTCCAAGTGTCCGCTAGTTAACCTACATAGTACAAGTGCCCGTTAGGTAACCTAGATAGTCCAAGTTCCTGTTAGCTAACCTAGATAGTCAAAGTGCCCGCTAGGTAACCTACATAGTCCAAGGGCCCGTTAGGGAACCTATATAATCCAGGTGCCCGCTAGGGAACCTACATAGTCAAAGTGCCCGCTAGGGAACCTGCATTGTCCAAGTGCCCGCTAGTTAACTTAGATAGTCCAAGTGTCCGCTAGTTACCCTACATAGTCCAAGTTCCCGTTAGCTAACCTAGATAGTCCTAGTGCCCGTAAGGTAACCTACATAGTCCAAGTGCCTGTTAGGTAACCTAGATATTCCAAGTTCCTATTAACTAACCTACATAGTCCAAGTGCCCGCTAGGTAACCTAGACCAGCCAAGTGACCACTAGGTTACCTACATAGTCCAAGTGCCCGTTCGTTAACCTACATAGTCCAAGTGCCCGCTAGGTAACGTGGATAGCCCATGTGCCCGCTAGGGAACGTACATATTCCAAGTGCCCGCTAGGTAACCTAGATAGTCCAAGTGCCCGCTAGTTAACCTACATAGTCCAAGTGCCTGCTAGGTAAACTACATAGTCCAAGTGCCCGTTAGGTAACCTAGATAGTCCAAATGCCCGCTAGGTAACCTACATAGTCAAAGTGCCCGCTAGGTAACCTAGATAGTCCAAGTGCCCGCTAGTTAACCTACATAGTCCAAGTGCCTGCTAGGTAAACTACATAGTCCAAGTGCCCGTTAGGTAACCTAGATAGTCCAAATGCCCGCTAGGTAACCTACATAGTCAAAGTGCCAGTTAGGTAACCTAGATAGTCCAAGTTCCTGTTAGCTAACCTAGATAGTCAAAGTGCCCGCTAGGTAACCTACATAGTCCAAGGGCCCGCTCGTTAACCTAGTTCGTCCAAGTGTCCGCTAATTAACCTACATAGTCCAAGTGTCCGCTAGGTAAACAAGATAGTCAAAGTGTCCGCTAGGTAACCTACATAGTCCAAGTTCCCACTAGGTAACCTAGATAGTCCAAGTGCCCGTTACCTAACTTAGATAGTCCAAGTGCCCGATAGGTAACCTACATAGTCCTAGTGCCCGCTAGTTAACCAACATTGTCCAAGTGCCCGATACGGAACCTACATAGTCCATGTGACCGTTAGGTAACCTACATAGTCCAAATGCCCGCTAGTAACCTACATAGTCCAAGGGCCCGCTAGGGAACCTGCATCGTACAAGTGCCCGCTAGTTAACCTACATAGTCCAAGTGCCCGCTGAGGAACCTACATAGTCCAAGTTCCCGATAGGGAACCTACATAGTGCAAGTGCCTGTCAGGGAACCTAGATATTCCAAGTGCCCGTAGGCAACCTACATAGTCAAAGTGCCCGCTAGGGAACCTGCATTTTACAAGTGCCCGCTAGTTAACCTAGATAGTCCATGTGCCCGCTAGTTAACCAAGATAGTCCAAGTGCCCGCTAGTTAAACTTGATCGTCCAAATGCCCGCTTGTTAACCTACATAGTCCAAGTGCCCGATAGGGAACCTACATAGTCCAAGTGCCCGCTGAGGAACCTACATAGTCCAAGTGCCTGATAGAGAACCTACATAGTCCAAGTGCCCGTTAGGGAACCTAGATAATCCAAGTGCACATAGGGAACCTATATAATCCAGGTGCCCGCTAGGGAACCTACATAGTCAAAGTGGCCGGTAGGGAACCTGCATTGTCCAATGCCCGCTAGTTAACTTAGATAGTCCAAGTGTCCGCTAGTTACCCTTCATAGTCCAAGTGCCCGTTAGGTAACCTAGATATTCCAAGTTCCTATTAACTAACCTACATAATCCAAGTGCCCGCTAAGTAACCTAGACAGGCCAAGTGACCACTAGGTTACCTACATAGTCCAAGTGCCCGTTCGTTAACCTACATAGCCCAAGTGCCCGCTAGGTAACGTGGATAGCCCAAGTGCCCGCTAGGGAACGTACATAGTCCAAGTACCTGCTAGGTAAACTACATAGTCCAAGTGCCCACTAGGTAACCTAGACTGTCCAAGTGCCCGCTAGGTTACCTGCATTGTCCAAGTAACCGCTAGGGAACCTACATAGTCCAAGTGCCCGCTAGGGAACCTACATACTCCAAGTGCTCGCTAGGCAACCTACATAGTCCAAGTGCCCGTAAGTTAACCTAGATAGTCAAAGTGCCTGCTAGGTAACCTAGATAGTCCAAATGCCCACTAGGTAACATACATAGTCCAAGTGCCCGTTAGGTAACCTTGATAGTCCAATTGCCCGTTAGCTAACCTAGATCGTCCAAGTGTCCGCTAGTTAACCTACATAGTCCAATTGCCCGTTCGTTAACTAGATATTCCAAGTGCCCGCTAGGTTACCTACATAGTCCAAGTGCACGTTCGTTAACCTAGATAGTCCAAGTGCCCGCTGGTACCCTACATAGTCCAAGAGCCCGCTGGGTAACCTTGATAGTCCAAGTGCCTTCTAGTTAACCTACATAGTCCAAGTGCCCGCTAGGTAACCTCGATAGTCCAAGTGCCCGCTAGGTAACCTACATAGACCAAGTGCCCGATAGTTAACCTAGATAGTCTAAGTGCCCGCTAGTAAACCTAGATAGTCCAAGGGCCCGCTAGTTAACCTAGATAGTCCAAGTGCCCGCTAGTTATACTAAATCTTCCAAGTGTCTGCTAGGTAACCTACATAGTCCAAGTGCCTGCTAGGTAACCTAGATAGTGCAAGTGCCTGTTAGCTAACCTACATAGTCCAAGTGCCCGTTCGTTAACCTAGATAGTCCAAGTGCCCGCTATGTAACCTAGACAGTCCAAGTGCCTGCTAGGTTACCTACATAGTCCAAGTGTCCGTTCGTTAACCTAGATAGTCCAAGTGCCCGTTTGGTAACCTACATAGTCCAAGTGCCCGCTTCATAACCTGGAGAGTCCAAGTGCCCGCTAGATAACCAACATAGTCAAAGCGCGATAGGTAAACTACATAGTCCAAGTGCCTTCTAGGGAGCCTACATAGTCCACGTGACCGCTAGGGAACCTACATAGTCCAAGTGCCCGTTAGTGAACCTACATAGTCCAAGTGCTCGCTAGGTAACCTACATACTCAAAGTGCCCTCTAGGTAACCTAGATAATCCAAGTTCCTGTTAGCTAACTTAGATAGTCCAAGTGTCCGCCGGTAACCTACATAGTCCAAGGGCCCGCTCGTTAATCTAGTTCTTCCAAGTGTCCGCTAAATAACCTACATAGTCCAAGTGCCCGCTAGGTAACCAAGATAGTCAGTGGCCACTAGTTAACCTACATAGTCCAAGTGCCCGCTAGGTAACCTACATAGTCCTAGTGCCCGCTAGTTAACCAACATAGTCCAAGTGCCCGTTCGTTAACCTAGATAGTCCAAGTGCCCGCTATATAACCGAGACAGTCCAAGTGCCCGCAAGGTTACCTACATAGTCCAAGTGTCCGTTCGTTAACCTAGATAGTCCAAGTGCCCGCTTCATAACCTGGATAGTCCAAGTGCCCACTAATTAACCTACATAGTCAAAGTGCCCGATAGGTAACCTACATAGTCCAAGTGCCTTCTAGGGAGCCTACATAGTCCAAGTGACCGCTAGGGAACCTACATAGTCCAAGTGCCCGTTAGGGAACCTTCATAGTCCTAGTGCTCGCTAGGTAACCTACATAGTCCAAATGCCCGCAAGGAAACCTACATAGTCTAAGTGTCCGCTAGGGAAACTACATAATCCAAGTGCCCGTTAGTTAACCTAGATAGTCCAAGTGCCCGTTAGCTAACCTAGATAGTCCAAGGGCCCGTTAGTTGACCTTCATAGTCCAAGTGGCAGCTAGGTAACCTAGATAGTACAAGTGCCCGCTAGGGAACCTAGATAGTCCAAGTGCCTGTTAGCTAACCTAGATCGTCCAAGTGGCGGCTATGTAACCTACATAGTCCAAGTGCCCGTTCATGAACCTAGATAATCCAAGTGCCCGCTAGGTAACCTAGACAGTCCAAGTGCCCGCTTGTTAACCTACAGAGTCCAAGTGCCCGTTAGTTAACCTACATAATCCAAGTGCCCGTTAGCTAACCTAGATAGTCCAAGGGCCCGCTAGTTGACCTACATAGTCCAAGTGCCCGCTAGGTAACCTAGATAGACCTAGTGCCCGCTAGTTAAAAAAGATAGTCCTAGTGCCCTTTATTTAACCTAGATAGTCCAAGTGCCCTCTAGGGTACATACATAGTCCAAGTGCCCGCCAGGTTATGTACAAAGACCAGGTGCCCGCTAGGTAACCTAGATAGTCCATGTGCCCGCTAGTTAACCTACATATTCCAAGTGCCAGATAGAAACCTATATAGTCCAAATGCCTGATAGGGAACCTACATAGTCCAAGTGCCCGCTATGGAACCTACATAGTCCAAGTGTCCGTTAGGGAACCAATAGTCTTAGTGCTGGCTAGGGAACCTGTATCATCCACGTGCCCGCTAGGTAACCTAGATAGTCCAAGTGCCCGCTAGGTAACCAACAAAGTCCAAGTGCCCGCTAGGTAATCTATACAGTCCAAATGCCCGCTGGGGAACCTACATAGTCCAAGTACCCGCTAATTAACCTACATAGTCCAAAAGACCGTTAGCTAACCTAGATAGTCTGAGGGCCAACTAGTTAACCTACATAGTTCAAGTGCCCGCTAGGTAACTTAGATAATCCAAGTGCACGCTAGTTAACCTACATAGTCCAAAGGCCCGCTAGGTAACCTACATAGTGCAAGGGCCCGCTAGGTAACGTGGATAGCCCAAGTGCCCGCTAGGGAACGTACATAGTCCAAGTGCCCGCTAGGTAACCTAGATAGTCCAAGTGCCCGCTAGTTAACCTACATAGTCCAAGTGCCTGCTAGGTAAACTACATAGTCCAAGTGCCCGTTAGGTAACCTACATAGTCCAAGTGCCCGCTAGGTAACCTAGATAGTCCAAGTGCCCGCTAGGTAACCTACATAGTCAAAGTGCCAGTTAGGTAACCTAGATAGTCCAAGTTCCTGTTAGCTAACCTAGATAGTCAAAGTGCCCGCTAGGTAACCTACATAGTCCAAGTGCCCGTTAGGGAGCCTAGATAGTCCAAGTGCCCACTAGGAAACCTGCATCGTGCAAGTGCCTGCTAGGTAACCTAGATAATCCAAGTGCCCGCTAGTTAACCTAGATAGTCCAAGTGCCCGCTAGTTAACCTAGAACCTCCAAGTGCCCGCTAGTTAACCTACATAGTCCAAGTGCCTGCTAGGTAAACTACATAGTCCAAGTGCCCGTTAGGTAACCTACATAGTCCAAGTGCCCGCTAGGTAACCTAGATAGTCCAAGTGCCCGCTAGGTAACCTACATAGTCAAAGTGCCAGTTAGGTAACCTAGATAGTCCAAGTTCCTGTTAGCTAACCTAGATAGTCAAAGTGCCCGCTAGGTAACCTACATAGTCCAAGTGTCCGTTAGGGAGCCTAGATAGTCCAAGTGCCCACTAGGAAACCTGCATCGTGCAAGTGCCTGCTAGGTAACCTAGATAATCCAAGTGCCCGCTAGTTAACCTAGATAGTCCAAGTGCCCGCTAGTTAACCTAGAACCTCCAAGTGCCCGCTAGGTAACCTAGATAGTCAAAGTGCCCATTTGGTAACCTAGATAGTCCAAATGCCCGCTAGGTAACCTACATTGTCCAAGTTCCCGCGAGGTAACCTAGATAGTCCAAGTGCCCGTTACCTAACCTATATAGTCCAAGTGCTCGCTAGGCAACCTACATAGTCCAAGTGCCCATTCGTTAACCTAGAAGTCCAAGTGCCCGCTATGTAACCTAGACAGTCCAAGTGCCGGCTAGGTTACCTGCATAGTCCAAGTGCCCGTTCGTTAACCTAGATAGTCAAAGTGCCCGCTAGGGAACCTATATAGTCCAAGTGCTATCTAGGTAACCTAGATAGTCCAAGGGCCTGCTAGTTAACCTACATAGTACAAGGGCTCGATTGTTAACTTTGATAGTCCAAGTGCCCGCTGATTAACCTAGATCGTCCAAGTGCCCGCTAGTTAACCTAGATCATCCAAGTGCCGGCTAGTTAATCTACATAGTCCAAGGGCCCACTTGTTAACCTAGATCGTCCAAGTGTCCTCTAGTTAACCTACATAGTCCAAGTGCCCGATAGAAACTTACATAGTCCAAGTGCCCGATAGGGAACCTACATAGTCCAAGTGCCCGCTATGGAACCTACGTAGACCAGGTGCCCGCTAGGGAACCTAGATAGTCCAAGTGCCCGCTAGGTAACTTAGATAATCCAAGTGCCCGCTAGTTAACCTACATAGTCCAAAGGCCCGCTAGGTAACCTACATAGTGCAAGGGCCCGCTAGGTAACGTGGATAGCCCAAGTGCCCGCTAGGGAACGTACATAGTCCAAGTGCCCGCTAGGTAACCTAGATAGTCCAAGTGCCCGCTAGTTAACCTACATAGTCCAAGTGCCTGCTAGGTAAACTACATAGTCCAAGTGCCCGTTAGGTCACCTACATAGTCCAAGTGCCTGCTAGGTAACCTAGATAGTGCAAGTGCCTGTTAGCTAACCTACATAGTCCAAGTGCCCGTTCGTTAACCTAGATAGTCCAAGTGCCCGCTATGTAACCTAGACAGTCCAAGTGCCTGCTAGGTTACCTACATAGTCCAAGTGTCCGTTCGTTAACCTAGATAGTCCAAGTGCCCGTTTGGTAACCTACATAGTCCAAGTGCCCGCTTCATAACCTGGATAGTCCAAGTGCCCGCTAGATAACCAACATAGTCAAAGTGCGCGATAGGTAAACTACATAGTCCAAGTGCCTTCTAGGGAGCCTACATAGTCCACGTGACCGCTAGGGAACCTACATAGTCCAAGTGCCCGTTAGTGAACCTACATAGTCCAAGTGCTCGCTAGGTAACCTACATACTCAAAGTGCCCGCTAGGTAACTTAGATAATCCAAGTTCCTGTTAGCTAACTTAGATAGTCCAAGTGTCCGCCGGTAACCTACATAGTCCAAGGGCCCGCTCGTTAATCTAGTTCTTCCAAGTGTCCGCTAAATAACCTACATAGTCCAAGTGCCCGCTAGGTAACCAAGATAGTCAGTGGCCGCTAGTTAACCTACATAGTCCAAGTGCCCGCTAGGTAACCTACATAGTCCTAGTGCCCGCTAGTTAACCAACATAGTCCAAGTGCCCGTTCGTTAACCTAGATAGTCCAAGTGCCCGCTATATAACCTAGACAGTCCAAGTGCCCGCAAGGTTACCTACATAGTCCAAGTGTCCGTTCGTTAACCTAGATAGTCCAAGTGCCCGCTTCATAACCTGGATAGTCCAAGTGCCCACTAATTAACCTACATAGTCAAAGTGCCCGATAGGTAACCTACATAGTCCAAGTGCCTTCTAGGGAGCCTACATAGTCCAAGTGACCGCTAGGGAACCTACATAGTCCAAGTGCCCGTTAGGGAACCTTCATAGTCCAAGTGCTCGCTAGGTAACCTACATAGTCCAAATGCCCGCAAGGAAACCTACATAGTCTAAGTGTCCGCTAGGGAAACTACATAATCCAAGTGCCCGTTAGTTAACCTAGATAGTCCAAGTGCCCGTTAGCTAACCTAGATAGTCCAAGGGCCCGTTAGTTGACCTTCATAGTCCAAGTGGCAGCTAGGTAACCTAGATAGTACAAGTGCCCGCTAGGGAACCTAGATAGTCCAAGTGCCTGTTAGCTAACCTAGATCGTCCAAGTGGCGGCTATGTAACCTACATAGTCCAAGTGCCCGTTCATGAACCTAGATAATCCAAGTGCCCGCTAGGTAACCTAGACAGTCCAAGTGCCCGCTTGTTAACCTACAGAGTCCAAGTGCCCGTTAGTTAACCTACATAATCCAAGTGCCCGTTAGCTAACCTAGATAGTCCAAGGGCCCGCTAGTTGACCTACATAGTCCAAGTGCCCGCTAGGTAACCTAGATAGACCTAGTGCCCGCTAGTTAAAAAAGATAGTCCTAGTGCCCTTTATTTAATCTAGATAGTCCAAGTGCCCTCTAGGGTACATACATAGTCCAAGTGCCCGCCAGGTTATGTACAAAGACCAGGTGCCCGCTAGGTAACCTAGATAGTCCATGTGCCCGCTAGTTAACCTACATATTCCAAGTGCCAGATAGAAACCTATATAGTCCAAGTGCCTGATAGGGAACCTACATAGTCCAAGTGCCCGCTATGGAACCTACATAGTCCAAGTGTCCGTTAGGGAACCAATAGTCTTAGTGCTGGCTAGGGAACCTGTATCATCCACGTGCCCGCTAGGTAACCTAGATAGTCCAAGTGCCCGCTAGGTAACCAACAAAGTCCAAGTGCCCGCTAGGTAATCTATACAGTCCAAATGCCCGCTGGGGAACCTACATAGTCCAAGTACCCGCTAATTAACCTACATAGTCCAAAAGACCGTTAGCTAACCTAGATAGTCTGAGGGCCCACTAGTTAACCTACATAGTTCAAGTGCCCGCTAGGTAACTTAGATAATCCAAGTGCCCGCTAGTTAACCTACATAGTCCAAAGGCCCGCTAGGTAACCTACATAGTGCAAGGGCCCGCTAGGTAACGTGGATAGCCCAAGTGCCCGCTAGGGAACGTACATAGTCCAAGTGCCCGCTAGGTAACCTAGATAGTCCAAGTGCCCGCTAGTTAACCTACATAGTCCAAGTGCCTGCTAGGTAAACTACATAGTCCAAGTGCCCGTTAGGTAACCTACATAGTCCAAGTGCCCGCTAGGTAACCTAGATAGTCCAAGTGCCCGCTAGGTAACCTACATAGTCAAAGTGCCAGTTAGGTAACCTAGATAGTCCAAGTTCCTGTTAGCTAACCTAGATAGTCAAAGTGCCCGCTAGGTAACCTACATAGTCCAAGTGCCCGTTAGGGAGCCTAGATAGTCCAAGTGCCCACTAGGGGACCTGCATCGTGCAAGTGCCTGCTAGGTAACCTAGATAATCCAAGTGCCCGCTAGTTAACCTAGATAGTCCAAGTGCCCGCTAGTTAACCTAGAACCTCCAAGTGCCCGCTAGGTAACCTAGATAGTCAAAGTGCCCATTTGGTAACCTAGATAGTCCAAATGCCCGCTAGGTAACCTACATTGTCCAAGTTCCCGCGAGGTAACCTAGATAGTCCAAGTGCCCGTTACCTAACCTATATAGTCCAAGTGCTCGCTAGGCAACCTACATAGTCCAAGTGCCCATTCGTTAACCTAGAAGTCCAAGTGCCCGCTATGTAACCTAGACAGTCCAAGTGCCGGCTAGGTTACCTGCATAGTCCAAGTGCCCGTTCGTTAACCTAGATAGTCAAAGTGCCCGCTAGGGAACCTATATAGTCCAAGTGCTATCTAGGTAACCTAGATAGTCCAAGGGCCTGCTAGTTAACCTACATAGTACAAGGGCTCGATTGTTAACTTTGATAGTCCAAGTGCCCGCTGATTAACCTAGATCGTCCAAGTGCCCGCTAGTTAACCTAGATCATCCAAGTGCCGGCTAGTTAATCTACATAGTCCAAGGGCCCACTTGTTAACCTAGATCGTCCAAGTGTCCTCTAGTTAACCTACATAGTCCAAGTGCCCGATAGAAACTTACATAGTCCAAGTGCCCGATAGGGAACCTACATAGTCCAAGTGCCCGCTATGGAACCTACGTAGACCAGGTGCCCTCTAGGGAACCTAGATAGTCCAAGTGCCCGCTAGGTAACTTAGATAATCCAAGTGCCCGCTAGTTAACCTACATAGTCCAAAGGCCCGCTAGGTAACCTACATAGTGCAAGGGCCCGCTAGGTAACGTAAATAGCCCAAGTGCCCGCTAGGGAACGTACATAGTCCAAGTGCCCGCTAGGTAACCTAGATAGTCCAAGTGCCCGCTAGTTAACCTACATAGTCCAAGTGCCTGCTAGGTAAACTACATAGTCCAAGTGCCCGTTAGGTCACCTACATAGTCCAAGTGCCTGCTAGGTAACCTAGATAGTGCAAGTGCCTGTTAGCTAACCTACATAGTCCAAGTGCCCGTTCGTTAACCTAGATAGTCCAAGTGCCCGCTATGTAACCTAGACAGTCCAAGTGCCTGCTAGGTTACCTACATAGTCCAAGTGTCCGTTCGTTAACCTAGATAGTCCAAGTGCCCGTTTGGTAACCTACATAGTCCAAGTGCCCGCTTCATAACCTGGATAGTCCAAGTGCCCGCTAGATAACCAACATAGTCAAAGTGCGCGATAGGTAAACTACATAGTCCAAGTGCCTTCTAGGGAGCCTACATAGTCCACGTGACCGCTAGGGAACCTACATAGTCCAAGTGCTCGCTAGGTAACCTACATACTCAAAGTGCCCGCTAGGTAACCTAGATAATCCAAGTTCCTGTTAGCTAACTTAGATAGTCCAAGTGTCCGCTGGTAACCTACATAGTCCAAGGGCCCGCTCGTTAATCTAGTTCTTCCAAGTGTCCGCTAAATAACCTACATAGTCCAAGTGCCCGTTAGGTAACCAAGATAGTCAGTGGCCGCTAGTTAACCTACATAGTCCAAGTGCCCGCTAGGTAACCTACATAGTCCTAGTGCCCGCTAGTTAACCAACATAGTCCAAGTGCCCGTTCGTTAACCTAGATAGTCCAAGTGCCCGCTATATAACCTAGACAGTCCAAGTGCCCGCAAGGTTACCTACATAGTCCAAGTGTCCGTTCGTTAACCTAGATAGTCCAAGTGCCCGCTTCATAACCTGGATAGTCCAAGTGCCCACTAATTAACCTACATAGTCAAAGTGCCCGATAGGTAACCTACATAGTCCAAGTGCCTGCTAGGGAGCCTACATAGTCCAAGTGACCACTAGGGAATCTACATAGTCCAAGTGCCCGTTAGGGAACCTTCATAGTCCAAGTGCTCGCTAGGTAACCTACATAGTCCAAATGCCCGCAAGGAAACCTACATAGTCTAAGTGTCCGCTAGGGAAACTACATAATCCAAGTGCCCGTTAGTTAACCTAGATAGTCCAAGTGCCCGTTAGCTAACCTAGATAGTCCAAGGGCCCGTTAGTTGACCTTCATAGTCCAAGTGGCAGCTAGGTAACCTAGATAGTACAAGTGCCCGCTAGGGAACCTAGATAGTCCAAGTGCCTGTTAGCTAACCTAGATCGTCCAAGTGGCGGCTATGTAACCTACATAGTCCAAGTGCCCGTTCATGAACCTAGATAATCCAAGTGCCCGCTAGGTAACCTAGACAGTCCAAGTGCCCGCTTGTTAACCTACAGAGTCCAAGTGCCCGTTAGTTAACCTACATAATCCAAGTGCCCGTTAGCTAACCTAGATAGTCCAAGGGCCCGCTAGTTGACCTACATAGTCCAAGTGCCCGCTAGGTAACCTAGATAGACCTAGTGCCCGCTAGTTAAAAAAGATAGTCCTAGTGCCCTTTATTTAACCTAGATAGTCCAAGTGCCCTCTAGGGTACATACATAGTCCAAGTGCCCGCCAGGTTATGTACAAAGACCAGGTGCCCGCTAGGTAACCTAGATAGTCCATGTGCCCGCTAGTTAACCTACATATTCCAAGTGCCAGATAGAAACCTATATAGTCCAAGTGCCTGATAGGGAACCTACATAGTCCAAGTGCCCGCTATGGAACCTACATAGTCCAAGTGTCCGTTAGGGAACCAATAGTCTTAGTGCTGGCTAGGGAACCTGTATCATCCACGTGCCCGCTAGGTAACCTAGATAGTCCAAGTGCCCGCTAGGTAACCAACAAAGTCCAAGTGCCCGCTAGGTAATCTATACAGTCCAAATGCCCGCTGGGGAACCTACATAGTCCAAGTACCCGCTAATTAACCTACATAGTCCAAAAGACCGTTAGCTAACCTAGATAGTCTAAGGGCCCACTAGTTAACCTACATAGTTCAAGTGCCCGCTAGGTAACTTAGATAATCCAAGTGCCCGCTAGTTAACCTACATAGTCCAAAGGCCCGCTAGGTAACCTACATAGTGCAAGGGCCCGCTAGGTAACGTGGATAGCCCAAGTGCCCGCTAGGGAACGTACATAGTCCAAGTGCCCGCTAGGTAACCTAGATAGTCCAAGTGCCCGCTAGTTAACCTACATAGTCCAAGTGCCTGCTAGGTAAACTACATAGTCCAAGTGCCCGTTAGGTAACCTACATAATCCAAGTGCCCGCTAGGTAACCTAGATAGTCCAAGTGCCCGCTAGGTAACCTACATAGTCAAAGTGCCAGTTAGGTAACCTAGATAGTCCAAGTTCCTGTTAGCTAACCTAGATAGTCAAAGTGCCCGCTAGGTAACCTACATAGTCCAAGTGCCCGTTAGGGAGCCTAGATAGTCCAAGTGCCCACTAGGGAACCTGCATCGTGCAAGTGCCTGCTAGGTAACCTAGATAATCCAAGTGCCCGCTAGTTAACCTAGATAGTCCAAGTGCCCGCTAGTTAACCTAGAACCTCCAAGTGCCCGCTAGGTAACCTAGATAGTCAAAGTGCCCATTTGGTAACCTAGATAGTCCAAATGCCCGCTAGGTAACCTACATTGTCCAAGTTCCCGCGAGGTAACCTAGATAGTCCAAGTGCCCGTTACCTAACCTATATAGTCCAAGTGCTCGCTAGGCAACCTACATAGTCCAAGTGCCCATTCGTTAACCTAGAAGTCCAAGTGCCCGCTATGTAACCTAGACAGTCCAAGTGCCGGCTAGGTTACCTGCATAGTCCAAGTGCCCGTTCGTTAACCTAGATAGTCAAAGTGCCCGCTAGGGAACCTATATAGTCCAAGTGCTATCTAGGTAACCTAGATAGTCCAAGGGCCTGCTAGTTAACCTACATAGTACAAGGGCTCGATTGTTAACTTTGATAGTCCAAGTGCCCGCTGATTAACCTAGATCGTCCAAGTGCCCGCTAGTTAACCTAGATCATCCAAGTGCCGGCTAGTTAATCTACATAGTCCAAGGGCCCACTTGTTAACCTAGATCGTCCAAGTGTCCTCTAGTTAACCTACATAGTCCAAGTGCCCGATAGAAACTTACATAGTACAAGTGCCCGATAGGGAACCTACATAGTCCAAGTGCCCGCTATGGAACCTACGTAGACCAGGTGCCCGCTAGGGAACCTAGATAGTCCAAGTGCCCGCTAGGTAACTTAGATAATCCAAGTGCCCGCTAGTTAACCTACATAGTCCAAAGCCCGCTAGGTAACCTACATAGTGCAAGGGCCCGCTAGGTAACGTGGATAGCCCAAGTGCCCGCTAGGGAACGTACATAGTCCAAGTGCCCGCTAGGTAACCTAGATAGTCCAAGTGCCCGCTAGTTAACCTACATAGTCCAAGTGCCTGCTAGGTAAACTACATAGTCCAAGTGCCCGTTAGGTAACCTACATAGTCCAAGAGCCCGCTGGGTAACCTTGATAGTCCAAGTGCCTTCTAGTTAACCTACATAGTCCAAGTGCCCGCTAGGTAACCTCGATTGTCCAAGTGCCCGCTAGGTAACCTACATAGACCAAGTGCCCGATAGTTAACCTAGATAGTCCAAGTGCCCTCTAGTAAACCTAGATAGTCCAAGGGCCCGCTAGTTAACCTAGATAGTCCAAGTGCCCGCTAGTTAATCTAAATCTTCCAAGTGTCTGCTAGGTAACCTACATAGTCCAAGTGCCTGCTAGGTAACCTAGATAGTGCAAGTGCCTGTTAGCTAACCTACATAGTCCAAGTGCCCGTTCGTTAACCTAGAAGTCCAAGTGCCCGCTATGTAACCTAGACAGTCCAAGTGCCGGCTAGGTTACCTGCATAGTCCAAGTGCCCGTTCGTTAACCTAGATAGTCAAAGTGCCCGCTAGGGAACCTATATAGTCCAAGTGCTATCTAGGTAACCTAGATAGTCCAAGGGCCTGCTAGTTAACCTACATAGTACAAGGGCTCGATTGTTAACTTTGATAGTCCAAGTGCCCGCTGATTAACCTAGATCGTCCAAGTGCCCGCTAGTTAACCTAGATCATCCAAGTGCCGGCTAGTTAATCTACATAGTCCAAGGGCCCACTTGTTAACCTAGATCGTCCAAGTGTCCTCTAGTTAACCTACATAGTCCAAGTGCCCGATAGAAACTTACATAGTCCAAGTGCCCGATAGGGAACCTACATAGTCCAAGTGCCCGCTATGGAACCTACGTAGACCAGGTGCCCGCTAGGGAACCTAGATAGTCCAAGTGCCCGCTAGGTAACTTAGATAATCCAAGTGCCCGCTAGTTAACCTACATAGTCCAAAGGCCCGCTAGGTAACCTACATAGTGCAAGGGCCCGCTAGGTAACGTGGATAGCCCAAGTGCCCGCTAGGGAACGTACATAGTCCAAGTGCCCGCTAGGTAACCTAGATAGTCCAAGTGCCCGCTAGTTAACCTACATAGTCCAAGTGCCTGCTAGGTAAACTACATAGTCCAAGTGCCCGTTAGGTAACCTACATAGTCCAAGTGCCCGCTAGGTAACCTAGATAGTCCAAGTGCCCGCTAGTTAACCTAGAACCTCCAAGTGCCCGCTAGGTAACCTAGATAGTCAAAGTGCCCATTTGGTAACCTAGATAGTCCAAATGCCCGCTAGGTAACCTACATTGTCCAAGTTCCCGCGAGGTAACCTAGATAGTCCAAGTGCCCGTTACCTAACCTATATAGTCCAAGTGCTCGCTAGGCAACCTACATAGTCCAAGTGCCCATTCGTTAACCTAGAAGTCCAAGTGCCCGCTATGTAACCTAGACAGTCCAAGTGCCGGCTAGGTTACCTGCATAGTCCAAGTGCCCGTTCGTTAACCTAGATAGTCAAAGTGCCCGCTAGGGAACCTATATAGTCCAAGGGCTATCTAGGTAACCTAGATAGTCCAAGGGCCTGCTAGTTAACCTACATAGTACAAGGGCTCGATTGTTAACTTTGATAGTCCAAGTGCCCGCTGATTAACCTAGATCGTCCAAGTGCCCGCTAGTTAACCTAGATCATCCAAGTGCCGGCTAGTTAATCTACATAGTCCAAGGGCCCACTTGTTAACCTAGATCGTCCAAGTGTCCTCTAGTTAACCTACATAGTCCAAGTGCCCGATAGAAACTTACATAGTACAAGTGCCCGATAGGGAACCTACATAGTCCAAGTGCCCGCTATGGAACCTACGTAGACCAGGTGCCCGCTAGGGAACCTAGATAGTCCAAGTGCCCGCTAGGTAACCTAGATAGTCCAAGTGCCCACAAGTTAACATACATAGTCAAAGGGCGCCTTAGTTAACCTAGATATTCCAAGTGCCAGCTAGTTAACCTAGATTGTCCAAGTGTCCGCTAGTTAACCTACATAGTACAAGTGCCCGTTAGGTAACCTAGATAGTCCAAGTGCCCGCTAGGTAACCTACATAGTCTAAGTTCCCGCTAGGTAACCTAGATAGTCAAGGGCCTGTTACCTAACCTAGATCGTCCAAGTGCCCGCTAGGCAACCTACATATTCCTTGTGCCCGTTCGTTAACCTAGAAATCCAAGTGCCCGCTAGGTTACCTGCATAGTCCAAGTGCCCGTTAGTTAACCTACATAGTCAAAGTGCCAGTTGGGTAACCTTGATAGTCCAAGTTCCTGTTAGCTAACCTAGATAGTCAAAATGCCCGCTAGGTAACCTACAGAGTCCAAGGGCCCGCTCGTTAACCTAGTTCGTCCAAGTGTCCGCTAATTAACCTACATAGTCCAAGTGCCCGCTAGGGAAACAAGATAGTCAAAGTGTCCGCTAGGTAACCTACATAGTCCTAGTGCCCGCTAGTTAACCAACATTGTCCAAGTGCCCGATACGGAACCTACATAGTCCATGTGACCGTTAGGTAACCTACATAGTCCAAATGCCCGCTAGTAACCTACATAGTCCAAGGGCCCGCTAGGGAACCTGGATCGTACAAGTGCCCTCTAATTAACCTTCATAGTCCAAGTGCCCGCTAGTTAACCTACATAGTCCAAGGGCCCTCTAGTTAACCTAGAGAGATCAAGTGCCCGCTAGGGGACGTACATAGTCCAAGTCCACGCTAGGTAACCTAGATAGCCCAAGGGCCCTCTGGTTAACCTACATAGTCCAAGTACCCGATAGGGAACCTACATAGTCCAAGTGCCCGCTGAGGAACCTACACAGTCCAAGTGCCCGATAGGGAACCTACATAGTGCAAGTGCCCGTTAGGGAACCTATATATTCCAAGTGCCCGTAGGGAACCTACATAGTCAAAGTGCCCGCAAGGGAACCTGCATTGTACAAGTGCCAGCTAGTTAACCTAGATAGTCCATGTACCCGCTAGTTAACCAAGATAGTCCAAGTGCCCGCTAGGGAACCTACATAGTCCAAGCGCTCGCTAGGCAACCTACATATTCCAAGTGCCCGTAAGTTAACCTAGATAGTCAAAGTGCCTCCTAGGTAACCTAGATAGTCCAAGTGCCCGCTAGGTAACCTACATAGTCCAAGTACCCGTTAGGTAACCTTGATAGTCCAATTGCCCGTTAGCTAACCTAGATAGTCCAAGTGTCCGCTAGTAAACCTACATAGTCCAATTGCCCGTTCGTTAACCTAGGTAGTCCAAGTGCCCGCTAGCTAACCTATACAGTCCAAGTGCCCGCTAGGTTACCTACATAGTCCAAGTGCACGATCGTTAACCTAGATAGTCCAAGTGCCCTCTGGTAACCTACATTGTTCAAGAGCCCACTGGATAACCTTGATAGTCCAAGTGCCTTTTAGTTAACCTACATAGTCCAAGTGCCCGCTAGGTAACTTAGATAGTCCAAGTGCCCGCTAGGTAACCTACATAGACCAAGTGCCCGATAGTAAACCTAGATAGTCCAAGTGCCCGCTAGTAAACCTAGATAGTCCAAGGGCCCGCTAGATAACCTAGATAGTCCAAGTGCCCGCTAGTTAATCTAAATCGTCCAAGTGTCTGCTAGGTAACCTACATAGTCCAAGTGCCTGCTAGGTAACCTAGATAGTCCAAGTGCCTGTTAGCTAACCTACATAGTCCAAGTGCCCGTTCGTTAACCTAGATAGTCCAAGTGCCCGCTATGTAACCTAGACAGTCCAAGTGCCTGCTAGGTTACCTACATAGTCCAAGTGTCCATTCGTAAACCTAGATAGTCCATGTGCCTGTTTGGTAACCTATAAAGTCCAAGTGCCCGCTTCGTAACCTGGATAGTCCATGTGCCCGCTAGATAACCAACATAGTCAAAGTGTGCGATAGGTAACCACATAGTCCAAGTGCCTTCTAGGGAGCCTACATAGTCCACGTGACCGCTAGGGAACCTACATAGTCCAAGTGCTCGCTAGGTAACCTACATAGTCAAAGTGCCCGCTAGGTAACCTAGATAGTCCAAGTTCCTGTTAGCTAACCTAGATAGTCCAAGTGTCCGCTAGGTAACCTACATAGTCCAAGGGCCCGCTCGTTAACCTAGTTCTTCCAAGTGTCCGCTAAATAACCTACATAGTCCAAGTGCCCGCTAGGTAACCAAGATAGTCAAAGTGGCTGCTAGTTAACCTACATAGTCCTAGTGCCCGCTAGTTAACCAACATAGTCCAAGTGCCCGTTCGTTAACCTAGATAGTCAGAGTGCCCGCTATGTAACCTAGACAGTCCAAGTGCCCGCAAGGTTACCTACATAGTCCAAGTGTCCGTTCGTTAACCTAGATAGTCCAAGTGTCGGCTAGGGTATGTACATAGACCAATTGCCCACTAGGTAACCTAGATAGTCCAAGTGCCCGCTAGTTAACCTACATAGTCGAAGGGCCCCTTAGTTAACCTAGATATTCCAAGTGCCAGCTAGTTAACCTAGATTGTCCAAGTGTCCGCTAGTTAACCTACATAGTACAAGTGCCCGTTAGGTAACCTAGATAGTCCAAGTTCCTGTTAGCTAACCTAGATAATCAAAGTGCCCGCTAGGTAACCTACATAGTCCAAGGGCCCGTTAGGGAACCTATATAATCCAGGTGCCCGCTAGGGAACCTACATAGTCAAAGTGGCCGCTAGGGAACCTGCATTGTCCAAGTGCCCGCTAGTTAACTTAGATAGTCCAAGTGTCCGCTAGTTACCCTACATAGTCCAAGTTCCCGTTAGCTAACCTAGATAGTCCTAGTGCCCGTAAGGTAACCTACATAGTCCAAGTGCCTGTTAGGTAACCTAGATATTCCAAGTTCCTATTAACTAACCTACATAGTCCAAGTGCCCGCTAGGTAACCTAGACCAGCCAAGTGACCACTAGGTTACCTACATAGTCCAAATGCCCGTTCGTTAACCTACATAGTCCAAGTGCCCGCTAGGTAACGTGGATAGCCCATGTGCCCGCTAGGGAACGTACATATTCCAAGTGCCCGCTAGGTAACCTAGATAGTCCAAGTGCCCGCTAGTTAACCTACATAGTCCAAGTGCCTGCTAGGTAAACTACATAGTCCAAGTGCCCGTTAGGTAACCTAGATAGTCCAAATGCCCGCTAGGTAACCTACATAGTCAAAGTGCCAGTTAGGTAACCTACATAGTCCAAGTTCCTGTTAGCTAACCTAGATAGTCAAAGTGCCCGCTAGGTAACCTACATAGTCCAAGGGCCCGCTCGTTAACCTAGTTCGTCCAAGTGTCCGCTAATTAACCTAAATAGTCCAAGTGCCCGCTAGGTAAACAAGATAGTCAAAGTGTCCGCTAGGTAACCTACATAGTCCAAGTTCCCACTAGGTAACCTAGATAGTCCAAGTGCCCGTTACCTAACTTAGATAGTCCAAGTGCCCGATAGGTAACCTACATAGTCCTAGTGCCCGCTAGTTAACCAACATTGTCCAAGTGCCCGATACGGAACCTACATAGTCCATGTGACCGTTAGGTAACCTACATAGTCCAAATGCCCGCTAGTAACCTACATAGTCCAAGGGCCCGCTAGGGAACCTGCATCGTACAAGTGCCCGCTAGTTAACCTACATAGTCCAAGTGCCCGCTGAGGAACCTACATAGTCCAAGTTCCCGATAGGGAACCTACATAGTGCAAGTGCCTGTCAGGGAACCTAGATATTCCAAGTGCCCGTAGGCAACCTACATAGTCAAAGTGCCCGCTAGGGAACCTGCATTTTACAAGTGCCCGCTAGTTAACCTAGATAGTCCATGTGCCCGCTAGTTAACCAAGATAGTCCAAGTGCCCGCTAGTTAAACTTGATCGTCCAAATGCCCGCTTGTTAACCTACATAGTCCAAGTGCCCGATAGGGAACCTACATAGTCCAAGTGCCCGCTGAGGAACCTACATAGTCCAAGTGCCTGATAGAGAACCTACATAGTCCAAGTGCCCGTTAGGGAACCTAGATAATCCAAGTGCACATAGGGAACCTATATAATCCAGGTGCCCGCTAGGGAAACTACATAGTCAAAGTGGCCGCTAGGGAACCTGCATTGTCCAATTGCCCGCTAGTTAACTTAGATAGTCCAAGTGTCCGCTAGTTACCCTACATAGTCCAAGTGCCCGTTAGGTAACCTAGATATTCCAAGTTCCTATTAACTAACCTACATAATCCAAGTGCCCGCTAGGTAACCTAGACAGGCCAAGTGACCACTAGGTTACCTACATAGTCCAAGTGCCCGTTCGTTAACCTACATAGCCCAAGTGCCCGCTAGGTAACGTGGATAGCCCAAGTGCCCGCTAGGGAACGTACATAGTCCAAGTACCTGCTAGGTAAACTACATAGTCCAAGTGCCCACTAGGTTACCTAGACTGTCCAAGTGCCCGCTAGGTTACCTGCATTGTCCAAGTAACCGCTAGGGAACGTACATAGTCCAAGTGCCCGGTAGGGAACCTACATACACCAAGTGCTCGCTAGGCAACCTACATAGTCCAAGTGCCCGTAAGTTAACCTAGATAGTCAAAGTGCCGGCTAGGTAACCTAGATAGTCCAAATGCCCACTAGGTAACATACATAGTCCAAGTGCCCGTTAGGTAACCTTGATAGTCCAATTGCCCGTTAGCTAACCTAGATCGTCCAAGTGTCCGCTAGTTAACCTACATAGTCCAATTGCCCGTTCGTTAACTAGATATTCCAAGTGCCCGCTAGGTTACCTACATAGTCCAAGTGCACGTTCGTTAACCTAGATAGTCCAAGTGCCCGCTGGTACCCTACATAGTCCAAGAGCCCGCTGGGTAACCTTGATAGTCCAAGTGCCTTCTAGTTAACCTACATAGTCCAAGTGCCCGCTAGGTAACCTCGATAGTCCAAGTGCCCGCTAGGTAATCTACATAGACCAAGTGCCCGATAGTTAACCTAGATAGTCCAAGTGCCCGCTAGTAAACCTAGATAGTCCAAGGGCCCGCTAGTTAACCTAGATAGTCCAAGTGCCCGCTAGTTAATCTAAATCTTCCAAGTGTCTGCTAGGTAACCTACATAGTCCAAGTGCCTGCTAGGTAACCTAGATAGTGCAAGTGCCTGTTAGCTAACCTACATAGTCCAAGTGCCCGTTCGTTAACCTAGATAGTCCAAGTGCCCGCTATGTAACCTAGACAGTCCAAGTGCCTGCTAGGTTACCTACATAGTCCAAGTGTCCGTTCGTTAACCTAGATAGTCCAAGTGCCCGTTTGGTAACCTACATAGTCCAAGTGCCCGCTTCATAACCTGGATAGTCCAAGTGCCCACTAGATAACCAACATAGTCAAAGTGCGCGATAGGTAAACTACATAGTCCAAGTGCCTTCTAGGGAGCCTACATAGTCCACGTAACCGCTAGGGAACCTACATAGTCCAAGTGCCCGTTAGGGAACCTACATAGTCCAAGTGCTCGCTAGGTAACCTACATACTCAAAGTGCCCGCTAGGTAACCTAGATAATCCAAGTTCCTGTTAGCTAACTTAGATAGTCCAAGTGTCCGCTGGTAATCTACATAGTCCAAGGGCCCGCTTGTTAATCTAGTTCTTCCAAGTGTCCGCTAAATAACCTACATAGTCCAAGTGCCCGCTAGGTAACCAAGATAGTCAGTGGCCGCTAGTTAACCTACATAGTCCAAGTGCCCGCTAGGTAACCTACATAGTCCTAGTGCCCGCTAGTTAACCAACATAGTCCAAGTGCCCGTTCGTTAACCTAGATAGTCCAAGTGCCCGCTATATAACCTAGACAGTCCAAGTGCCCGCAAGGTTACCTACATAGTCCAAGTGTCCGTTCGTTAACCTAGATAGTCCAAGTGCCCGCTTCATAACCTGGATAGTCCAAGTGCCCACTAATTAACCTACATAGTCAAAGTGCCCGATAGGTAACCTACATAGTCCAAGTGCCTTCTAGGGAGCCTACATAGTCCAAGTGACCGCTAGGGAACCTACATAGTCCAAGTGCCCGTTAGGGAACCTTCATAGTCCAAGTGCTCGCTAGGTAACCTACATAGTCCAAATGCCCGCAAGGAAACCTACATAGTCTAAGTGTCCGCTAGGGAAACTACATAATCCAAGTGCCCGTTAGTTAACCTAGATAGTCCAAGTGCCCGTTAGCTAACCTAGATAGTCCAAGGGCCCGTTAGTTGACCTTCATAGTCCAAGTGGCAGCTAGGTAACCTAGATAGTACAAGTGCCCGCTAGGGAACCTAGATAGTCCAAGTGCCTGTTAGCTAACCTAGATCGTCCAAGTGGCGGCTATGTAACCTACATAGTCCAAGTGCCCGTTCATGAACCTAGATAATCCAAGTGCCCGCTAGGTAACCTAGACAGTCCAAGTGCCCGCTTGTTAACCTACAGAGTCCAAGTGCCCGTTAGTTAACCTACATAATCCAAGTGCCCGTTAGCTATCCTAGATAGTCCAAGGGCCCGCTAGTTGACCTACATAGTCCAAGTGCCCGCTAGGTAACCTAGATAGACCTAGTGCCCGCTAGTTAAAAAAGATAGTCCTAGTGCCCTTTAGTTAACCTAGATAGTCCAAGTGCCCTCTAGGGTACATACATAGTCCAAGTGCATGCCAGGTTATGTACAAAGACCAGGTGCCCGCTAGGTAACCTAGATAGTCCATGTGCCCGCTAGTTAACCTACATATTCCAAGTGCCAGATAGAAACCTATATAGTCCAAGTGCCTGATAGGGAACCTACATAGTCCAAGTGCCCGCTATGGAACCTACATAGTCCAAGTGTCCGTTAGGGAACCAATAGTCTTAGTGCTGGCTAGGGAACCTGTATCATCCACGTGCCCGCTAGGTAACCTAGATAGTCCAAGTGCCCGCTAGGTAACCAACAAAGTCCAAGTGCCCGCTAGGTAATCTATACAGTCCAAATGCCCGCTGGGGAACCTACATAGTCCAAGTACCCGCTAATTAACCTACATAGTCCAAAAGACCGTTAGCTAACCTAGATAGTCTAAGGGCCCACTAGTTAACCTACATAGTTCAAGTGCCCGCTAGGTAACTTAGATAATCCAAGTGCCCGCTAGTTAACCTACATAGTCCAAAGGCCCGCTAGGTAACCTACATAGTGCAAGGGCCCGCTAGGTAACGTGGATAGCCCAAGTGCCCGCTAGGGAACGTACATAGTCCAAGTGCCCGCTAGTTAACCTACATAGTCCAAGTGCCTGCTAGGTAAACTACATAGTCCTAGTGCCCGTTAGGTAACCTACATAGTCCAAGTGCCCGCTAGGTAACCTAGATAGTCCAAGTGCCCGCTAGGTAACCTACATAGTCAAAGTGCCAGTTAGGTAAGCTAGATAGTCCAAGTTCCTGTTAGCTAACCTAGATAGTCAAAGTGCCCGCTAGGTAACCAACATAGTCCAAGTGCCCGTTAGGGAGCCTAGATAGTCCAAGTGCCCACTAGGGAACCTGCATCGTGCAAGTGCCTGCTAGGTAACCTAGATAATCCAAGTGCCCGCTAGTTAACCTAGATAGTCCAAGTGCCCGCTAGTTAACCTAGAACCTCCAAGTGCCCGCTAGGTAACCTAGATAGTCAAAGTGCCCATTTGGTAACCTAGATAGTCCAAATGCCCGCTAGGTAACCTACATTGTCCAAGTTCCCGCGAGGTAACCTAGATAGTCCAAGTGCCCGTTACCTAACCTATATAGTCCAAGTGCTCGCTAGGCAACCTACATAGTCCAAGTGCCCATTCGTTAACCTAGAAGTCCAAGTGCCCGCTATGTAACCTAGACAGTCCAAGTGCCGGCTAGGTTACCTGCATAGTCCAAGTGCCCGTTCGTTAACCTAGATAGTCAAAGTGCCCGCTAGGGAACCTATATAGTCCAAGTGCTATCTAGGTAACCTAGATAGTCCAAGGGCCTGCTAGTTAACCTACATAGTACAAGGGCTCGATTGTTAACTTTGATAGTCCAAGTGCCCGCTGATTAACCTAGATCGTCCAAGTGCCCACTAGTTAACCTAGATCATCCAAGTGCCGGCTAGTTAATCTACATAGTCCAAGGGCCCACTTGTTAACCTAGATCGTCCAAGTGTCCTCTAGTTAACCTACATAGTCCAAGTGCCCGATAGAAACTTACATAGTCCAAGTGCCCGATAGGGAACCTACATAGTCCAAGTGCCCGCTATGGAACCTACGTAGACCAGGTGCCCGCTAGGGAACCTAGATAGTCCAAGTGCCCGCTAGGTAACTTAGATAATCCAAGTGCCCGCTAGTTAACCTACATAGTCCAAAGGCCCGCTAGGTAACCTACATAGTGCAAGGGCCCGCTAGTTAACGTGGATAGCCCAAGTGCCCGCTAGGGAACGTACATAGTCCAAGTGCCCGCTAGGTAACCTAGATAGTCCAAGTGCCCGCTAGTTAACCTACATAGTCCAAGTGCCTGCTAGGTAAACTACATAGTCCAAGTGCCCATTAGGTAACCTACATAGTCCAAGTGTCCGCTAGGTAACCTAGATAGTCCAAGTGCCCGCTAGGTAACCTACATAGTCAAAGTGCCAGTTAGGTAACCTAGATAGTCCAAGTTCCTGTTAGCTAACCTAGATAGTCAAAGTGCCCGCTAGGTAACCTACATAGTCCAAGTGCCCGTTAGGGAGCCTAGATAGTCCAAGTGCCCACTAGGGAACCTGCATCGTGCAAGTGCCTACTAGGTAACCTAGATAATCCAAGTGCCCGCTAGTTAACCTAGATAGTCCAAGTGCCCGCTAGTTAACCTAGAACCTCCAAGTGCCCGCTAGGTAACCTAGATAGTCAAAGTGCCCATTTGGTAACCTAGATAGTCCAAATGCCCGCTAGGTAACCTACATTGTCCAAGTTCCCGCGAGGTAACCTAGATAGTCCAAGTGCCCGTTACCTAACCTATATAGTCCAAGTGCTCGCTAGGCAACCTACATAGTCCAAGTGCCCATTCGTTAACCTAGAAGTCCAAGTGCCCGCTATGTAACCTAGACAGTCCAAGTGCCGGCTAGGTTACCTGCATAGTCCAAGTGCCCGTTCGTTAACCTAGATAGTCAAAGTGCCCGCTAGGGAACCTATATAGTCCAAGTGCTATCTAGGTAACCTAGATAGTCCAAGGGCCTGCTAGTTAACCTACATAGTACAAGGGCTCGATTGTTAACTTTGATAGTCCAAGTGCCCGCTGATTAACCTAGATCGTCCAAGTGCCCGCTAGTTAACCTAGATCATCCAAGTGCCGGCTAGTTAATCTACATAGTCCAAGGGCCCACTTGTTAACCTAGATCGTCCAAGTGTCCTCTAGTTAACCTACATAGTCCAAGTGCCCGATAGAAACTTACATAGTCCAAGTGCCCGATAGGGAACCTACATAGTCCAAGTGCCCGCTATGGAACCTACGTAGACCAGGTGCCCGCTAGGGAACCTAGATAGTCCAAGTGCCCGCTAGGTAACCTAGATAGTCCAAGTGCCCACAAGTTAACATACATAGTCAAAGGGCCCCTTAGTTAACCTAGATATTCCAAGTGCCAGCTAGTTAACCTAGATTGTCCAAGTGTCCGCTAGTTAACCTACATAGTACAAGTGCCCGTTAGGTAACCTAGATAGTCCAAGTGCCCGCTAGGTAACCTACATAGTCTAAGTTCCCGCTAGGTAACCTAGATAGTCAAGGGCCTGTTACCTAACCTGGATCGTCCAAGTGCCCGCTAGGCAACCTACATATTCCGAGTGCCCGTTCGTTAACCTAGAAATCCAAGTGCCCGCTAGGTTACCTGCATAGTCCAAGTGCCCGTTAGTTAACCTACATAGTCCAAGTGCCCGCTAGGTAACCTAGATAGTCCAAGTGCCCGCTAGGTAACCTACATAGTCAAAGTGCCAGTTGGGTAACCTAGATAGTCCAAGTTCCTGTTAGCTAACCTAGATAGTCAAAATGCCCGCTAGGTAACCTACAGAGTCCAAGGGCCCGCTCGTTAACCTAGTTCGTCCAAGTGTCTTCTAATTAACCTACATAGTCCAAGTGCCCGCTAGGGAAACAAGATAGTCAAAGTGTCCGCTAGGTAACCTACATAGTCCTAGTGCCCGCTAGTTAACCAACATTGTCCAAGTGCCCGATACGGAACCTACATAGTCCATGTGACCGTTAGGTAACCTACATAGTCCAAATGCCCGCTAGTAACCTACATAGTCCAAGGGCCCGCTAGGGAACCTGGATCGTAAAAGTGCCCTCTAATTAACCTTCATAGTCCAAGTGCCCGCTAGTTAACCTACATAGTCCAAGGGCCCTCTAGTTAACCTAGAGAGATCAAGTGCCCGCTAGGGGACGTACATAGTCCAAGTCCACGCTAGGTAACCTAGATAGCCCAAGGGCCCTCTGGTTAACCTACATAGTCCAAGTGCCCGATAGGGAACCTACATAGTCCAAGTGCCCGCTGAGGAACCTACACAGTCCAAGTGCCCGATAGGGAACCTACATAGTGCAAGTGCCCGTTAGGGAACCTATATATTCCAAGTGCCCGTAGGGAACCTACATAGTCAAAGTGCCCGCAAGGGAACCTGCATTGTACAAGTGCCAGCTAGTTAACCTAGATAGTCCATGTACCCGCTAGTTAACCAAGATAGTCCAAGTGCCCGCTAGGGAACCTACATAGTCCAAGCGCTCGCTAGGCAACCTACATAGTCCAAGTGCCCGTAAGTTAACCTAGATAGTCAAAGTGCCTCCTAGGTAACCTAGATAGTCCAAGTGCCCGCTAGGTAACCTACATAGTCCAAGTACCCGTTAGGTAACCTTGATAGTCCAATTGCCCGTTAGCTAACCTAGATAGTCCAAGTGTCCGCTAGTAAACCTACATAGTCCAATTGCCCGTTCGTTAACCTAGGTAGTCCAAGTGCCCGCTAGCTAACCTATACAGTCCAAGTGCCCGCTAGGTTACCTACATAGTCCAAGTGCACGTTCGATAACCTAGATAGTCCAAGTGCCCTCTGGTAACCTACATTGTTCAAGAGCCCACTTGATAACCTTGATAGTCCAAGTGCCTTTTAGTTAACCTACATAGTCCAAGTGCCCGCTAGGTAACTTAGATAGTCCAAGTGCCCGCTAGGTAACCTACATAGACCAAGTGCCCGATAGTAAACCTAGATAGTCCAAGTGCCTGCTAGTAAACCTAGATAGTCCAAGGGCCCGCTAGATAACCTAGATAGTCCAAGTGCCCGCTAGTTAATCTAAATCGTCCAAGTGTCTGCTAGGTAACCTACATAGTCCAAGTGCCTGCTAGGTAACCTAGATAGTCCAAGTGCCTGTTAGCTAACCTACATAGTCCAAGTGCCCGTTCGTTAACCTAGATAGTCCAAGTGCCCGCTATGTAACCTAGACAGTCCAAGTGCCTGCTAGGTTACCTACATAGTCCAAGTGTCCATTCGTAAACCTAGATAGTCCATGTGCCTGTTTGGTAACCTATAAAGTCCAAGTGCCCGCTTCGTAACCTGGATAGTCCATGTGCCCGCTAGATAACCAACATAGTCAAAGTGCGCGATAGGTGACCACATAGTCCAAGTGCCTTCTAGGGAGCCTACATAGTCCACGTGACCGCTAGGGAACCTACATAGTCCAAGTGCCCGTTAGGGAACCTACATAGTCCAAGTGCTCGCTAGGTAACCTACATAGTCAAAGTGCCCGCTAGGTAACCTAGATAGTCCAAGTTGCTGTTAGCTAACCTAGATAGTCCAAGTGTCCGCTAGGTAAACTACATAGTCCAAGGGCCCGCTCGTTAACCTAGTTCTTCCAAGTGTCCGCTAAATAACCTACATAGTCCAAGTGCCCGCTAGGTAACCAAGATAGTCAAAGTGGCTGCTAGTTAACCTACATAGTCCTAGTGCTCGCTAGTTAACCAACATAGTCCAAGTGCCCGTTCGTTAACCTAGATAGTCAGAGTGCCCGCTATGTAACCTGGATAGTCCAAGTGCCCGAAAGGTTACCTACATAGTCCAAGTGTCCGTTCGTTAACCTAGATAGTCCAAGTGCCCGCTAATTAACCTACATAGTCAAAGTGCCCGATAGGTAACCTACATAGTCCAAGTGCCTTCTAGGGAGCCTACATAGTCCACGTGACCGCTAGGGAACCTACAAAGTCCAAGGGCCCGTTAGGGAACCTACATAGTCCAAGTGCTCGCTAGGTAACCTACATAGTCCAAATGCCCGCAAGGAGACCTACATAGTCAAAGTGCCCGCTAGGTAACCTAGATAGTCCAAGTTCCTGTTAGCTAACCTAGATAGTCCAAGTGTCCGCTAGGTAACATACATAGTCAAAGGGCCCGCTCGTTAACCTAGTTCTTCCAAGTGTCCGCTAAATAACCTACATAGTCCAAGTGCCCGCTAGGTAACCAAGATAGTCAAAGTGGCCGCTAGTTAACCTACATAGTCCAAGTTCCCACTAGGTTACCTAGATAGTCCAAGTACCCGCAAGGTAACCTACAAAGTCCTAGTGCCCGCTAGTTAACCAACATAGTCCAAGTGCCCGTTCGTTAACCTAGATAGTCCAAGTGCCCGCTATGTAACCTAGACAGTCCAAGTGCCCGCAAGGTTACCTACATAGTCCAAGTGTCCGTTCGTTAACCTAGATAGTCCAAGTGCCCGCTTCATAACCTGGATAGTCCAAGTGCCCGCTAATTAACCTACATAGTCAAAGTGCCCGATAGGTAACCTACATAGTCCATGTGCCTTCTACGGAGCTTACAGAGTCCAAGTGCCTGCTAGGGAACCTACATAGTCCAAGTGCCCGTTAGGGAACCTACATAGTCCAAGTGCTCGCTAGGTAACCTACATAGTCCAAATGCCCGCAAGGAAACCTACATAGTCTAAGTGCCCGCTAGGGAAACTACATAATCCAAGTGCCCGTTAGGTAACCTAGATAGTCCAAGTGCCCGTTAGCTAACCTAAATAGTCCAAGGGCCCGTTAGTTGACCTTCATAGTCCAAGTGCCACCTAGGTAACCTAGATAGTCCAAGTGCCTGTTAGCTAACCTAGATAGTCCAAGTGTCCGCTAGGTAACCTACATAGTCCAAGGGCCCGCTCGTTAACCTAGTTCTTCCAAGTGTCCGCTAAATAACCTACATAGTCCAAGTGCCCGCTAGGTAACCAAGATAGTCAAAGTGGCCGCTAGTTAAACTACATAGTCCAAGTCCCCACTAGGTTACCTAGATAGTCCAAGTGCCCGCTAGGTAACCTACATAGTCCTAGTGCCCGCTAGTTAACCAACATAGTCCAAGTGCCCGTTCGTTAACCTAGATAGTCCAAGTGCCCGCTATGTAACCTAGACAGTCCAAGTGCCCGCAAGGTTACCTACATAGTCCAAGTGTCCGTTCGTTAACCTAGATAGTCCAAGTGCCCGCTTCATAACCTGGATAGTCCAAGTGCCCGCTAATTAACCTACATAGTCAAAGTGCCCGATAGGTAACCTACATAGTCCAAGTGCCTTCTACGGAGCTTACATAGTCCACGTGACCGCTAGGGAACCTACATAGTCCAAGTGCTCGTTAGGGATCCTTCATAGTCCAAGTGCTCGCTAGGTAACCTACATAGTCCAAATGCCCGCAAGGAAACCTACATAGTCTAAGTGCCCGCTAGGGAAACTACATAATCCAAGTGCCCGTTAGGTAACCTAGATAGTCCAAGTGCCCGTTAGCTAACCTAGATAGTCCAAGGGCCCGTTAGTTGACCTTCATAGTCCAAGTGCCACCTAGGTAACCTAGATAGTCCAAGTGCCTGTTAGCTAACCTAGATATTCCAAGTGGCGGCTATGTAACCTACATAGTCCAAGTGCCCGTTCATTAACCTAGATAATCCAAGTGCCTGCTAGGTAACCTAGACAGTCCAAGTGCCCGCTTGTTAACCTACATAGTCCAAGTGCCCGTTAGTTAACCTACATAATCCAAGTGCCCGTTAGCTAACCTAGATAGTCCAAGGGCCCGCTAGTTGACCTACATAGTCCAAGTGCCCGCTATGTAACCTAGATAGACCTAGTGCCCGCTAGTTAAACAAGATAGTCCTAGTGCCCTTTAGTTAACCTAGATAGTCCTAGTGCCCTCTAGGGTACATACATAGTCCAAGTGCCCGCTAGGTTATGTACAAGACCAAGTGCCCGCTTGGTAACCTAGATAGTCCATGTGCCCGCTAGTTAACCTACATAGTCCAAGTGCCCGATAGGGAACCTACATAGTCCAAGTGCCCGCTATGGAACCTTCATAGTCCAAGTACCCGTTAGGGAACCAATAGTCTTAGTGCTGGCTAGGGAACCTGTGTCATCCACGTGCCCGCTAGGTAACCTAGATAGTCCAAGTGCCCGCTAGGTAACCTACAAAGTCCAAGTGCCCGTTAGGTAACCTACATATTCCAAGTGCCCGCTAGGTAACCTACATACTCCAAGGGCCCGCTCGTTAATCTAGTTCTTCCAAGTGTCCGCTAAATAACCTACATAGTCCAAGTGCCCGCTAGGTAACCAAGATAGTCAAAGTGGCCGCTAGTTAACCTACATAGTCCAAGTTCCCACTAGGTTACCTAGATAGTCCAAGTGCCCGCTAGGTAACCTACATAGTCCTAGTGCCCGCTAGTTAACCAACATAATCCAAGTGCCCTTTCGTTAACCTAGATAGTCCAAGTGCCCGCTATGTAACCTAGACAGTCCAAGTGCCCGCAAGGTTACCTACATAGTCCAAGTGTCCGTTCGTTAACCTAGATAGTCCAAGTGCCCGCTTCATAACCTGGATAGTCCAAGTGCCCGCTATTTAACCTACATAGTCAAAGTGCCCGATAGGTAACCTACATAGTCCAAGTGCCTTCTAGGTAGCCTACATATTCCACGTGACCGCTAGGGAACCTACATAATCCAAGTGCCCGTTAGGGAACCTTCATAGTCCAAGTGCTCGCTATGTAACCTACATAGTCCAAATGCCCGCAAGGAAACTTACATAGTCTAAGTGCCCGCTACGGAAACTACATAATCCAAGTGCCCGTTAGGTAACCTAGATAGTCCAAGTGCCCGTTAGCTAACCTAGATAGTCCAAGGGCCCGTTAGTTGACCTTCATAGTCCAAGTGCCACCTAGGTAACCTAGATAGTCCAAGTGCCTGTTAGCTAACCTAGATATTCCAAGTGGCGGCTATGTAACCTACATAGTCCAAGTGCCCGTTCATTAACCTAGATAATCCAAGTGCCTTCTAGGTAACCTAGACAGTCCAAGTGCCCGCTTGTTAACCTACATAGTCCAAGTGCCCGTTAGTTAACCTACATAATCCAAGTGCCCGTTAGCTAACCTAGATAGTCCAAGGGCCCGCTAGTTGACCTACATAGTCCAAGTGCCCGCTATGTAACCTAGATAGATCTAGTGCCCGCTAGTTAAACAAGATAGTCCTAGTGCCCTTTAGTTAACCTAGATAGTCCTAGTGCCCTCTAGGGTACATACATAGTCCAAGTGCCCGCTAGGTTGTGTACAAAGACCAAGTGCCCTCTAGGTAACCTAGATAGTCCATGTGCCCGCTAGTTAACCTACATAGAACAAGTGCCCGATAGGGAACCTACATAGTCCAAGTGCCCGCTATGGAACCTTCATAGTCCAAGTACCCGTTAGGGAACCAATAGTCTTAGTGCTGGCTAGGGAACCTGTATCATCCACGTGCCCGCTAGGTAACCTAGATAGTCCAAGTGCCCGCTAGGTTACCTACAAAATCCAAGTGCCCGTTAGGTAACCTACATATTCCAAGTGCCCGCTAGGTAACCTACATAGTCCAAGGGCCCGCTCATTAATCTAGTTCTTCCAAGTGTCCGCTAAATAACCTACATAGTCTAAGTGCCCGCTAGGTAACCAAGATAGTCAAAGTGGCCGCTAGTTAACCTACATAGTCCAAGTTCCCACTAGGTTACCTAGATAGTCCAAGTGCCCGCTAGGTAACCTACATAGTCCTAGTGCCCGCTAGTTAACCAACATAGTCCAAGTGCCCGTTCGTTAACCTAGATAGTCCAAGTGCCCGCTAAGTAACCTAGACAGTCCAAGTGCCCGCAAGGTTACCTACATAATCCAAGTGTCCGTTCGTTAACCTAGATAGTCCAAGTGCCCGCTTCATAACCTGGATAGTCCAAGTGCCCGCTAATTAACCTACATAGTCAAAGTGCCCGATAGGTAACCTACATAGTCCAAGTGCCTTCCACGGAGCTTACATAGTCCACGTGACCGCTAGGGAACCTACATAGTCCAAGTGCCCGTTAGGGAACCTTCATAGTCCAAGTGCTCGCTAGGTAACCTACATAGTCCAAATGCCCGCAAGGAAACCTACATAGTCTAAGTGCCCGCTAGAGAAACTACATAATCCAAGTGCCCGTTAGGTAACCTAGATAGTCCAAGTGCCCGTTAGGTAACCTAGATAGTCCAAGTGCCCGTTAGCTAACCTAGATAGTCCAAGGGCCCGTTAGTTGACCTTCATAGTCCAAGTGCCACCTAGGTAACCTAGATAGTCCAAGTGCCTGTTAGCTAACCTAGATATTCCAAGTGGCGGCTATGTAACCTACATAGTCCAAGTGCCCGTTCATTAACCTAGATAATCCAAGTGCCTGCTAGGTAACCTAGACAGTCCAAGTGCCCGCTTGTTAACCTACATAGTCCAAGTGCCCGCTATGTAACCTAGATAGACCTAGTGCCCGCTAGTTAAACAAGATAGTCCTAGTGCCCTTTAGTTAACCTAGATAGTCCTAGTGCCCTCTAGGGTACATACATAGTCCAAATGCCCGCTAGGTTATGTACAAAGACCAAGTGCCCGCTAGGTAACCTAGATAGTCCATGTGCCCGCTAGTTAACCTACATAGTCCAAGTGCCCGATAGGGAACCTACATAGTCCAAGTGCCCGCTATGGAACCTTCATAGTCCAAGTACCCGTTAGGGAACCAATAGTCTTAGTGCTGGCTAGGAAACCTGTATCATCCACGTGCCCGCTAGGTAACCTAGATAGTCCAAGTGCCTGCTAGGTAACCTACAAAGTCCAAGTGCCCGTTAGGTAACCTACATATTCCAAGTGCCCGCTAGGTAACCTACATAGTCCAAGGGCCCGCTCATTAATCTAGTTCTTCCAAGTGTCCGCTAAATAACCTACATAGTCCAAGTGCCCGCTAGGTAACCAAGATAGTCAAAGTGGCCGCTAGTTAACCTACATAGTCCAAGTTCCCACTAGGTTACTTAGATAGTCCAAGTGCCCGCTAGGTAACCTACATAGTCCTAGTGCCCGCTAGTTAACCAACATAGTCCAAGTGCCCGTTCGTTAACCTAGATAGTCCATGTGCCCGCTATATAACCTAGACAGTCCAAGTGCCCGCAAGGTTACCTACATATTCCAAGTGTCCGTTCGTTAACCTAGATAGTCCAAGTGCCCGCTTCATAACCTGGATAGTCCAAGTGCCCGCTAATTAACCTACATAGTCAAAGTGCCCGATAGGTAACCTACATAGTCCAAGTGCCTTCTAGGGTGCCTAGATAGTCCACGTGACCGCTAGGGAACCTACATAATCCAAGTGCCCGTTAGGGAACCTTCATAGTCCAAGTGCTCGCTATGTAACATACATAGTCCAAATGCCCGCAAGGAAACCTACATAGTCTAAGTGCCCGCTAGGGAAACTACATAATCCAAGTGCCCGTTAGGTAACCTAGATAGTCCAAGTGCCCGTTAGCTAACCTAGATAGTCCAAGGGCCCGTTAGTTGACCTTCATAGTCCAAGTGCCACCTAGGTAACCTAGATAGTCCAAGTGCCTGTTAGCTAACCTAGATAGTCCAAGTGTCCGCTAGGTAACCTACATAGTCCAAGGGCCCTCTCGTTAACCTAGTTCTTCCAAGTGTCCGCTAAATAACCTACATAGTCCAAGTGCCCGCTAGGTAACCAAGATAGTCAAAGTGGCCGCTAGTTAACCTACGTAGTCCAAGTTCCCACTAGGTTACCTAGATAGTCCAAGTGCCCGCTAGGTAACCTACATAGTCCTAGTGCCTGCTAGTTAACCAACATAGTCCAAGTGCCCGTTCGTTAACCTAGATAGTCCAAGTGCCCGCTTCATAACCTGGATAGTCCAAGTGCCCGCTAATTAACCTACATAGTCAAAGTGCCCGATAGGTAACCTACATAGTCCAAGTGCCTTCTACGGAGCTTACATAGTCCACGTGACCGCTAGGGAACCTACATAGTCCAAGTGCCCGTTAGGGAACCTTCATAGTCCAAGTGCTCGCTAGGTAACCTACATAGTCCAAATGCCCGCAAGGAAACCTACATAGTCTAAGTGCCCGCTAGGGAAACTACATAATCCAAGTGCCCGTTAGGTAATCTAGATAGTCCAAGTGCCCGTTAGCTAACCTAGATAGTCCAAGGGCCCGTTAGTTGACCTTCATAGTCCAAGTGCCACCTAGGTAACCTAGATAGTCCAAGTGCCTGTTAGCTAACCTAGATAGTCCAAGTGTCCGCTAGGTAACCTACATAGTCCAAGGGCCCGCTAGTTAACCTAGTTCTTCCAAGTGTCCGCTAAATAACCTACATAGTCCAAGTGCCCGCTAGGTAACCAAGATAGTCAAAGTGGCCACTAGTTAACCTACATAGTCCAAGTTCCCACTAGGTTACCTAGATAGTCCAAGTGCCCGCTAGGTAACCTACATAGTCCTAGTGCCCGCTAGTTAACCAACATAGTCCAAGTGCCCGTTCGTTAACCTAGATAGTCCAAGTGCCCGCTATGTAACCTAGATAGTCCAAGTGCCCGCAAGGTTACCTACATAGTCCAAGTGTCCGTTCGTTAACCTAGATAGTCCAAGTGCCCGCTTCATAACCTGGATAGTCCAAGTGCCCGCTAATTAACCTACATAGTCAAAGTGCCCGATAGGTAACCTACATAGTCCAAGTGCCTTCTACGGAGCTTACATAGTCCACGTGACCGCTAGGGAACCTACATAGTCCAAGTGCCCGTTAGGGAACCTTCATAGTCCAAGTGCTCGCTAGGTAACCTACATAGTCCATATGCCCGCAAGGAAACCTACATAGTCTAAGTGCCCGCTAGGGAAACTACATAATCCAAGTGCCCGTTAGGTAACCTAGATAGTCCAAGTGCCCGTTAGCTAACCTAGATAGTCCAAGGGCCCGTTAGTTGACCTTCATAGTCCAAGTGCCACCTAGGTAACCTAGATAGTCCAAGTGCCTGTTAGCAAACCTAGATATTCCAAGTGGCGGCTATGTAACCTACATAGTCCAAGTGCCCGTTCATTAACCTAGATAATACAAGTGCCTGCTAGGTAACCTAGACAGTCCATGTGCCCGCATGTTAACCTACATAGTCCAAGTGCCCGTTAGTTAACCTACATAATCCAAGTGCCCGTTAGCTAACCTAGATAGTCCAAGGGCCCGCTAGTTGACCTACATAGTCCAAGTGCCCGCTATGTAACCTAGATAGACCTAGTGCCCGCTAGTTAAACAAGATAGTCCTAGTGCCCTTTAGTTAACCTAGATAGTCCTAGTGCCCTCTAGGGTACATACATAGTCCAAGAGCCCGCTAGGTTATGTACAAAGACCAAGTGCCCGCTAGGTAACCTAGATAGTCCATGTGCCCGCTAGTTAACCTACATAGTCCAAGTGCCGGATAGGGAACCTACATAGTCCAAGTGCCCGCTATGGAACATTCATAGTCCAAGTACCCGTTAGGGAACCAATAGTCTTATTGCTGGCTAGGGAACCTGTATCATCCACGTGCTCGCTAGGTAACCTAGATAGTCCAAGTGCCCGCTAGGTAAACACAATAGTCAAAGTGTCCGCTAGGTAACCTACATAGTCCAATTTCCCACTAGGTCACCTAGATAGTCCAAGTGCCTTTTACCTAACTTAGATTGTCCACGTGCCCGCAAGGTAACCTACATAGTCCTAGTGCCCGCTAGTTAACCAACATTGTCAAAGTGCCCGATACGGAACCTACATAGTCCAAATGCCCGCTAGTTAACCTACATAGTCAAAGTGCCCGATAGGTAACATACATAGTCCAAGTGCCTTCTAGGGAGCCTACATAGTCCACGTGACCGCTAGGGAACCTACATAGTCCAAGTGCCCGTTAGGGAACCTTCATAGTCCAAGTGCTCGCTAGGTAACCTACATAGTCCAAATGCCCGCAAGGAAACCTACATAGTCTAAGTGCCCGCTAGGGAAACTACATAATCCAAGTGCCCGTTAGGTAACCTAGATAGTCCAAGGGCCCGTTAGTTGACCTTCATAGTCCAAGTGCCAGCTAGGTAACCTAGATAGTACAAGTACCCGCTAGGGAACCTAGATAGTTCAAGTGCCTGTTAGCTAACCTAGATAGTCCAAGTGGCGGCTATGTAACCTACATAGTCCAAGTGCCCGTTCATTAACCTAGATAATCCAAGTGCCCGCTAGGTAACCTAGACAGTCCAAGTGCCCGCTAGTTGACCTACATAGTCCAAGTGCCCGCTATGTAACCTAGATAGACCTAGTGCCCGCTAGTTAAACAAGAGAGTCCTAGTGCCCTTTAGTTAACCCAGATAGTCCAAGTGCCCTCTAGGGTACATACATAATCCAAGTGCCCGCTAGGTTATGTACATAGACCAAGTGCCCGCTAGGTAACCTAGATAGTCCATGTGCCCGCTAGTTAACCTACATAGTCCAAGTGACAGATAGAAACCTATATAGTCCAAGTGCCCGATATGGAACCTACATAGTCCAAGTGCCCGCTATGGAACCTACATAGTCCAAGTGCCCGTTAGGGAATCAATAGTCTTAGGGCTGGCTAGGGAACCTGTATCATCCACGTGCCCGCTAGGTAACCTAGATAGTCCAAGTGCCCGCTAGGTAACCTACAAAGTCCAAGTGCCCGCTAGGTAATCTATACAGTCCAAATGCCCGCTGGGGAACCTACATAGTCCAAGTACCCGCTAATTAACCTACATAGTCCAAATGACCGTTAGCTAACCTAGATAGTCTAAGGGCCCACTAGTTAACCTACATAGTTCAAGTGCCCGCTAGGTAACTTAGATAATCCAAGTGCCCACTAGTTAACCTACATAGTCCAAAGGCCCGCTAGGTAACCTACACAGTGCAAGGGCCCGCTAGATAACCTAGATCGTCCAAGTGTCCGCTAGTTAACCTACATAATCCAACTGCCCTTTAGCTAACCTAGATAGTCCAAGGGCCCGCTAGTTGACCTACATAGTCCAAATGCCCGCTAGGTAACCTAGACAGAACAAGTGCCCGCTTGTTAACCTAGATAATCCTAGTGCCCGTTAGTTAACCTAGATAGTCCAAGTGCCCACTAGGGGACGTACATATTCCATGTGCCCGTTAGGTAACCCAGATAGTCCAAGTGCCGGCTAGGGTATGTACATAGACCAAGTGCCCACTAGGTAACCTAGATAGTCCATGTGCCCGCTAGTTAACCTACATAGTCCATGTGCCCGATAGGGAACCTACATAGTCCTAGTGCCCGCTATGGAGCCTACATAGCCCAAGTACCCGTTAGGGAACCAATAGTCTTAGTGCTGGCTAGGGAACCTGTATCATCCACGTGCCCGCTAGGTAACCTAGATAGTCCAATTGCGCGCTAGGTAACCTACAAAGTCCAAGTGCCCGTTAGGTAACCTACATATTCCAAGTGCCCGCTAGGTAACCTACATAGTCAAAGTGCCAGTTAGGTAACCTAGATAGTCCAAGTTCCTCTTAGCTAACCTAGATAGTCAAAGTGCCCGCTAGGTAACCTACATAGTCCAAGGGCCCGCTCGTTAACCTAGTTCGTCCAAGTGTCCGCTAATTAACCTACATAGTCCAAGTGCCCGCTAGGTAAACAAGATAGTCAAAGTGTCCGCTAGGTAACCTATATAGTCCAAGTTCCCACTAGGTCACCTAGATAGTCCAAGTGCCCATTACCTAACTTAGATAGTCCAAGTGCCCGCTAGGTAACCTACATAGTCCTAGTGCCCGCTAGTTAACCAACATTGTCCAAGTGCCCGATACGGAACGTACATAGTCCAAGTGCCCGTTCGTTAACCTAGATAGTCCAAGTGCCCGCTATGTAACCTAGACAGTCCAAGTGCCTGCTAGGTTACCTACATAGTCCAAGTGTCCGTTCGTTAACCTACATAGTCCAAGTGCCCGTTTGGTAACCTACATAGTCCAAGTGCCCGCTAGTTAACGTAGATAGTCCAAGTGCCCGCTATTTAATCTAAATCATCCAAGTGTCTGCTAGGTAACCTACATAGTCCAAGTGCCTGCTAGGTAACCTAGATAGTGCAAGTGCCTGTTAGCTAACCTACATAGTCCTAGTGCCAGTTCGTTAACCTAGATAGTCCAATTGCCCGCTATGTAACCTAGACAGTCCAAGTGCCTGCTAGGTTACCTACATAGTCCAAGTGTCCGTTCGTTAACATAGATAGTCCAAGTGCCTGTTTGGTAACCTACAAAGTCCAAGTGCCCGCTTCGTAACCTGGATAGTCCAATGCCCGCTAGATAACCAACATAGTCAAAGTGCGCGATAGGTAACCACATAGTCCAAGTGACTTCTAGGGAGCCTACATAGTCCACGTGACCGCTAGGGAACCTACATAGTCCAAGTGCCCGTTAGGGAACCTACATAGTCCAAGTGCTCGCTAGGTAACCAAATAGTCAAAGTGCCCTCTAGGTAACCTAGATAGTCCAAGTTCCTGTTAGCTACCCTAGATAGTCCAAGTGTCCGCTAGGTAACCTACATAGTCCAAGGGCCCTCTCGTTAACCTAGTTCTTCCAAGTGTCCGCTCAATAACCTACATAGTCCAAGTGCCCGCTAGGTAACCAAGATAGTCAAAGTGGCCGCTAGTTAACCTACATAGTCCTAGTGCCCGCTAGTTAACCAACATAGTCCAAGTGCCCGTTCGTTAACCTAGATAGTCAGAGTTCCCGCTATGTAACCTAGACAGTCCAAGTGCCCGCAAGGTTACCTACATAGTCCAAGTATCCGTTCGTTAACCTAGATAGTCCAAGTGCCCGCTAATTAACCTACATAGTCAAAGTGCCCGATAGGTAACCTACATAGTCCAAGTGCCTTCTAGGGAGCCTACATAGTCCACGTGACCGCTAGGGAACCTACATAGTCCAAGTGCCCGTTAGGGAACCTACATAGTCCAAGTGCTCGCTAGGTAACCTACATAGTCTAAATGCCCGCAAGGAAACCTACATAGTCAAAGTGCCCGCTAGGTAACCTAGATAGTCCAAGTTCCTGTTAGCTAACCTAGATAGTCCAAGTGTCCGCTAGGTAACCTACATAGTCCAAGGGCCCGCTCGTTAACCTAGTTCTTCCAAGTGTCCGCTAAATAACCTACATAGTCCAAGTGCCCGCTAGGTAACCAAGATAGTCAAAGTGGCCGCTAGTTAACCTACATAGTCCAAGTTCCCACTAGGTTACTTAGATAGTCCAAGTGCCCGCTAGGTAACCTACATAGTCCTAGTGCCCGCTAGTTAACCAACATAGTCCAAGTGCCCGTTCGTTAACCTAGATAGTCCAAGTGCCCGCTATGTAACCTAGACAGTCCAAGTGCCCGCAAGGTTACCTACATAGTCCAAGTATCCGTTCGTTAACCTAGATAGTCCAAGTGCCCGCTTCATAACCTGGATAGTCCAAGTGCCCGCTAATTAACCTACATAGTCAAAGTGCCCGATAGGTAACCTACATAGTCCAAGTGCCTTCTACGGAGCCTACATAGTCCACGTGACCGCTAGGGAACCTACATAGTCCAAGTGCCCGTTAGGGAACCTTCATAGTCCAAGTGCTCGCTAGGTAACCTACATAGTCCAAATGCCCGCAAGGAAACCTACATAGTCTAAGTGCCCGCTGGGGAAACTACATAATCCAAGTGCCTGTTAGGTAACCTAGATAGTCCAAGTGCCCGTTAGCTAACCTAGATAGTCCAAGGGCCCGTTAGTTGACCTTCATAGTCCAAGTGCCAGCTAGGTAACCAAGATAATCCAAATGCCTGTTAGCTAACCTAGATAGTCCATGTGGCGGCTATGTAACCTACATAGTCAAAGTGCCCGTTCATTAACCTAGATAATCCAAGTGCCCGCTAGGTAACCTAGACAGTCCAAGTGCCCGCTTGTTAACCTACATAGTCCAAGTGCCCGTTAGTTAACCTACATAATCCAAGTGCCCGTTAGCTAACCTAGATAGTCCAAGGGCCCGCTAGTTGACCTACATAGTCCAAGTGCCCGCTATGTAACCTAGATAGACCTAGTGCCCGCTAGTTAAACAAGATAGTCCTAGTGCCTTTTAGTTAACCTAGATAGTCCAAGTGCCCTCTAGGGTACATACATAGTCCAAGTGCCCGCTAGGTTATGTACAAAGACCAAGTGACCGCTAGGTAACCTAGATAGTCCATGTGCCCACTATTTAACCTACATAGTCCAAGTGCCCGATAGGGAACCTACCTAGTCCAAGTGCCCGCTATGGAACCTACATAGTCCAAGTACCCGTTAGGGAACCAATAGTCTTAGTGCTGGCTAGGGAACCTGTATCATCCACGTGCCCGCTAGGTAACCTAGATAGTCCAAGTGCCCGCTAGGTAACCTACAAAGTCCAAGTGCCCGTTAGGTAACCTACATATTCCAAGTGCCCGCTAGGTAACTTACATAGTCAAAGTGCCAGTTAGGTAACCTAGATAGTCCAAGTTCCTCTTAGCTAACCTAGATAGTCAAAGTGCCCGCTAGGTAACCTACATAGTCCAAGGGCCCGCTCGTTAACCTAGTTCGTCCAAGTTTCCGCTAATTAACCTACATAGTCCAAGTGCCCCCTAGGTAAACAAGATAGTCAAAGTGTCCGCTAGGTAACCTACATCGTCCAAGTTCCCACTAGGTCACCTAGATAGTCCAAGTGCCCATTACCTAACTTAGATAGTCCATGTGCCCGCTAGGTAACCTACATAATCCTAGTGCCGGCTAGTTAACCAACATTGTCCAAGTGCCCGATACGGAACCTACATAGTCCAAGTGCCCGTTCGTTAACCTAGATAGTCCAAGTGCCCGCTATGTAACCTAGACAGTCCAAGTGCCTGCTAGGTTACCTACATAGTCCAAGTGTCCGTTCGTTAACCTAGATAGTCCAAGTGCCCGTTTCGTAACCTACATAGTCCAAGTGCCCGCTTCGTAACCTGGATAGTCCAAGTGCCCGCTAGATAACCAACATAGTCAAAGTGCGCGATAGGTAACCTACATAGTCCAAGTGCCTTCTAGGGAGCCTACATAGTCCACGTGACCGCTAGTGAACCTACATAGTCCAAGTGCCCGTTAGGGAACCTACATAGTCCAAGTGCTCGCTAGGTAACCTACATAGTCTAAATGCCCGCAAGGAAACCTACATAGTTAAAGTGCCCGCTAGTTAACGTAGTTAGTCCAAGTGCCCGCTATTTAATCTAAATCATCCAAGTGTCTGCTAGGTAACCTACATAGTCCAAGTGCCTGCTAGGTAACCTAGATAGTGCAAGTGCCTGTTAGCTAACCTACATAGTCCAAGTGCCCGTTCGTTAACCTAGATAGTCCAATTGCCCGCTATGTAACCTAGACAGTCCAACTGCCTGCTAGGTTACCTACATAGTCCAAGTGTCCGTTCGTTAACCTAGATAGTCCAAGTGCGTGTTTGGTAACCTACAAAGTCCAAGTGCCTGCTTCGTAACCTGGATAGGCCAAGTGCCCGCTAGATAACCAACATAGTCAAAGTGCGCGATAGGTAACCACATAGTCCAAGTGCCTTCTAGGCAGCCTACATAGTCCACGTGACCGCTAGGGAACCTACATAGTCCAAGTGCCCGTTAGGGAACCAACATAGTCCAAGTGCCCGTTCGTTAACCTAGATAGTCCAAGTGCCCGCTATGTAACCTAGACAGTCCAAGTGCCTGCTAGGTTACCTACATAGTCCAAGTGTCCGTTCGTTAACCTAGATAGTCCAAGTGCCCATTTGGTAGCCTACATAGTCCAATTGCCCGCTTCGTAACCTGGATAGTCTAAGTGCCCGCTAGATAACCGACATAGTCAAAGTGCGCGATAGGTAACCTACATAGTCCAAGTGCCTTCTAGGGAGCCTACGTGGTCCATGTGACCGCTAGGGAACCTACATAGTCCAAGTGCCCATTAGGGAACCTACATAGTCCAAGTGCTCGCTAGGTAACCTACATAGTCTAAATGCCCGCAAGGAAACCTACATAGTCAAAGTGCCTGCTAGGTAACCTAGATAGTCCAAGTTCCTGTTAGCTAACCTAGATAGTCCAAGTGTCCGCTAGGTAACCTACATAGTCCAAGGGCCCGCTCGTTAACCTAGTTCTTCCAAGTGTCCGCTAAATAACCTACATAGTCCAAGTGCCCGCTAGGTAACCAAGATAGTCAAAGTGGCCGCTAGTTAACCTACATAGTCCAAGTTCCCACTAGGTTACCTAGATAGTCCAAGTGCCCGCTAGGTAACCTACATAGTCCTAGTGCCCGCTAGTTAACCAACATAGTCCAAGTGCCCGTTCGTTAACCTAGATAGTCCAAGTGCCCGCTATGTAACCTAGACAGTCCAAGTGCCCGCAAGGTTACCTACATAGTCCAAGTGTCCGTTCGTTAACCTAGATAGTCCAAGTGCCCGCTTCATAACCTGGATAGTCCAAGTGCCCGCTAATTAATCTACATAGTCAAAGTGCCCGATAGGTAACCTAAATAGTCCAAGTGCCTTCTACGGAGCCTACATAGTCCACGGGAACGCTAGGGAACCTACATAGTCCAAGTGCCCGTTAGGGAACCTTCATAGTCCAAGTGCTCGCTAGGTATCCTACATAGTCCAAATGCCCGCAAGGAAACCTACATAGTCTAAGTGCCGGGTAGGGAAACTACATAATCCAAGTGCCCGTTAGGTAACCTAGATAGTCCAAGTGCCCGTTAGCTAACCTAGATAGTCCAAGGGCCCGTTAGTTGACCTTCATAGTCCAAGTGCCAGCTATGTAACCTACATAGTCCAAGTGACTGTTAGCTAACCTAGATAGTCCATGTGGCGGCTGTGTAACCTACATAGTCCAAGTGCCCGTTCATTAACCTAGATAATACAAGTGCCTGCTAGGTAACCTGGGCTGTCCAAGTGCCCGCTTGTTAACCTACATAGTCCAAGTGCCCGTTAGTTAACCTACATAATGCAAGTGCCCGTTAGCTAACCTAGATAGTCCCAGGGCCCGCTAGTTGACCTACATAGTCCAAGTGCCCGCTATGTAACCTAGATAGACCTAGTGCCCGCTAGTTAAACAAGATAGTCCTAGTGCCCTTTAGTTAACCTAGATAGTCCAAGTGCCCTCTAGGGTACATACATAGTCCAAGTGCCCGCTAGGTTATGTACAAAGACCAAGTGCCCGCTAGGTAACCTAGATACTCCATGTGCCCGATAGTTAACCTACATAGTCCAAGTGCCCAATAGGGAACCTACATAGTCCAAGTGCCCGCTATGGAACCTACATAGTCCAAGTACCCGTTATGGAACCAATAGTCTTAGTGCTGGCTAAGGAACCTGTATCATCCACGTGCCCGCTAGGTAACCTAGATAGTCCAAGTGCCCGCTAGGTAACCTACAAAGTCCAAGTGCCCGTTAGGTAACCTACATATTCCAAGTGCCCGCTAGGTAACCTACATAGTCAAAGTGCCAGTTAGGTAACCTAGATAGTCCAAGTTCCTCTTAGCTAACCTAGATAGTCAAAGTGCCCGCTAGGTAACCTACATAGTCCAAGGGCCCGCACGTTAACCTAGTTCGTCCAAGTGTCCGCTAATTAACCTACATAGTCCAAGTGCCCGCTAGGTAAACAAGATAGTCAAAGTGTCCGCTAGGTAACCTACATAGTCCAAGTTCCCACTAGGTCACCTAGATAGTCCAAGTGCCCGTTATCTAACTTAGATAGTCCTAGTGCCCGCTAGGTAACCTACATAGTCCTAGTGCCCGCTAGTTAACCAACATTGTCCAAGTACCCGATACGGAACCTACATAGTCCAAGTGCCCGTTCGTTAACTAGATAGTCCAAGTGCCCACTATGTAACCTAGACAGTCCAAGTGCCTGCTAGGTTACCTACATAGTCCAAGTGTCCGTTCGTTAACCTAGTTAGTCCAAGTGCCCGTTTGGTAACCTACATAGTGCAAGTGCCCGCTTCGTAACCTGGATAGTCCAAGTGCCCGCTAGATAACCAACATAGTCAAAGTGCGCGATAGGTAACCTACATAGTCCAAGTGCCTTCTAGGGAGCCTACATAGTCCACGTGACCGCTAGGGAACCTACATAGTCCAAGTGCCCGTTAGGGAACCTACATAGTCCAAGTGCTTGCTAGGTAACCTACATAGTCTAAATGCCCGCAAGGAAACCTACATAGTCAAAGTGCCCGCTAGGTAACCTAGATAGTCCAAGTTCCTGTTAGCTAACCTAGATAGTCCAAGTGTCCGCTAGGTAACCTACATAGTCCAAGGGCCCGCTCGTTAACCTAGTTCTTCCAAGTGTCCGCTAAATAACCTACATAGTCCAAGTGCCCGCTAGGTAACGTAGATAGCCCAAGTGCCCGCTAGGGAACGTACATAGTCCAAGTGCCCGCTACGTAACCTAGATAGTCCAAGTGCCTGCTACGTAAACTACATAGTCCAAGTGCCCACTAGGTAACCTAGACAGTCCAATTGCCCACTAGTTAACCTACATAGTCCAAGGTCCCCCTAGGTAACGTAGATAGTCCAAGTGCCCGCTAGGTAACCTACATACTCCAAGTAACCGCTAGGTAACCTAGATTGTCCAAGTGCCTGCTGGTTAACCTACATAGTCCAAGTGCCCGCTAGGTAACGTAGATAGTCCAAGTGCCCGCTAGGTAACCTACATACTCCAAGTACCCGCTAGGTAACCTAGATTGTCCAAGTGCCTGCTAGTTAACCTACATAGTCCAAGTGCCTCCTAGGTAACCTAGAGAGTCCAAGTGCCCACTGGTTAACCTACATAGTCCAAGGTCCCCCTAGGTAACCTAGATAGTCCTAAGGCCCGCTAGGTAACCTACATGGTCCTAGTGCCCCCTAGTTAACCTACATTCTCCACGTGCCCGCTATTTAACCTACATAGTCCAAGTGCCCGTTAGGTAACCTAGATAGCCCAAATGCCCGCTAGGGAACCCACATAGTCCAAGTGCCCGCTAGGGAACTTACATAGTCCAAGGGCCCGCTAGGGAACTTACATAGTCCAAGGGCCCGTTAGGGAACCTACATAGTCCAAGTGCCCGATAGGGAACCTACATAGTCCAAGTGCACGCTAGGTAACCTAGAGAGTCCAACAGCCCGGTAGGTAACCTACATACTCCAAGTATCCGCTAGGTAACATAGATAGTTCAAGTGCCAGCTAGGTAACCTAGATAGTCCAAGTGCCCGCTAGGTAACCTACAAAGTCTAAGTGCACGCTAGGTAATCTATATAGTCCAAATGCCCGCTAGGGAGCCTACATAATCCAAATGCCCGCTAGGTAACCTAGATAGTCAAGGGCCCGCTAGGTAACCTAAATAGTCCTAGTGCCCACTAGTTAACCTACATTCTCCAAGTGCCCAATAGGGAACCTACATAGTCCAAGTGCCAGCTAGGTAACCTACATAGTCCAAATGCCCTCTACTTAACCCACATAGTCCAAATGCCCGCTAGGGAACTTACAAAATCCAAGGGCCCGCTAGGGAACCTACATAGTCCAAGTGCCCGTTAGTTAACCTAGATAGTCCAAGTGCCCGCTAGTTAGACTAGATAGTCCAAGTGCTCGCTAGTTAACCTACATAGTACAAGGGCCCGCTAGTTGACCTAGATAGTCCAAGTGCCCGCTAGTTAACCTAGATAGTCCAAGTGCCCGCTAGGTAACCTAAGTAGTCCAAATGTCCGATAGGGATCCTACATAGTCCAAGTGCCCGCTAGTTAACCTACATAGTCCAAGTGCCCGTTCGTTAACATAGATAGTCCAAGTGCCCGCTAGGTATCCTAGACTGTCCAAGTGCCCTCTAGGTTACCTACATAGTCCAAGTGCCCGTTCGTTAACCTAGATAATCCAAGTGCCCGCTAGGAAACCTACATAGTCCAAGGGCCCGCTAGGTAACCTAGATAGCCCAAGTGCCCGCTAGGTAACCTAGAGTCCAAGTGTTCGCTAGTTATCCTACATAGTCCAAGTGCCCACTATGTAACCTAGATAGTCAAAGTGCCGTTAGGTAACCTAGAGAGTGCAAGTGCCTGCTAGGTAACCTAGATAGTCCAACAGACCGGTAGGTAACCTACATGCTCCAAGTACCCGCTAGGTAACATAGATAGTTCAAGTGCCAGCTAGGTAACCTAGATTGTCCAAGTGCCCGCTAGGTAACCTACAAAGTCTAAGTGCCCGCTAGGTAATCTATATAGTCCAAATGCACGCTAGGGAGCCTACATAATCCAAATGCCCGCTAGGTAACCTAGATAGTCAAGTGCCCGCTAGGTAACCTACATAGTCCTAGTGCCCCCTAGTTAACCTACATTCTCCAAGTGCCCGATAGGGAACCTACATAGTCCAAGTGACCTCTGGTTAACCCACATAGTCCAAGTGCCCCCTAGGGAACTTATATAGTCCAAGGGCCCGCTAGGGAACCTACATAGTCCAAGTGCCCGTTAGTTAATCTAGATAGTCTAAGTGCCCGCTAGGTAACGTAGATAGTCCAACAGCCCGCTTGGTAACCTACATACTCCAAGAACCCGCTAAGCAACGTAGATAGTTCAAGTGCCAGCTAGGTAACCTAGATAGTCCTAATGCCCGCTAGGGAACCTACATAGTCGAAGTGCCCACTAGGTAACCTAGATATTCCAAGTGCCCACTAGTTAACCTAGATCATCCAAGTGCTGCTAGTTAACCTACATAGTCCAAGGTCCGCTAGTTAAACTAGATAGTCAAAGTGCTCGCTAGTTAACCTACATAGTACAAGGGCCCGCTAATTGACCTAGATAGTCCAAGTGCCCGCTAGTTAACCTAGTTAGTCCATGTGCCCGCTAGGTAACCTAAGTAGTCCAAATGTCCGATAGGGCTCCTACATAGTCCAAGTGCCCGCTAGGTAACCTACATCGTCCAAGTGCCCGTTGGTTAACCTAGATAGTCCAAGTGCCCGCTAGGTAACCTAGACTGTCCAAGTGCCCGCTAGGTTACCTACATAGTCCAAGTGCCCGTTCGTTAACCTAGAAGTCCAAGTGCCCGCTAGAAAACCTACATAGTCCAAGGGCCCGCTAGGTAACCTAGATAGCCCAAGTGCCCGCTAGGTAACCTAGAGTCCAAGTGTTCGCTAGTTATCCTACATAGTCCAAGTGCCCGCTATGTAACATAGATAGTCAAAGTGCCGTTAGGTAACCTAGATAGTCCAAGTGCCCGCTAGGTAACCTAGATAGTCCAACAGACCGGTAGGTAACCTATATGCTCCAAGTACCCGCTAGGTAACATAGATAGTTCAAGTGCCAGCTAGGTAACCTAGATAGTCCAAGTGCCCGCTAGGTAACCTACAAAGTCTAAGTGCCCGCTAGGTAATCTATATAGTCCAAATGCACGCTAGGGAGCCTACATAATCCAAATGCCCGCTAGGTAACCTAGATAGTCAAGGGCCCGCTAGGTAACCTACATAGTCCTAGTGCCCCCTAGTTAACCTACATTCTCCAAGTGCCCGATAGGGAACCTACATAGTCCAAGTGACCTCTGGTTAACCCACATAGTCCAAGTGCCCGCTAGGGAACTTATATAGTCCAAGGGCCCGCTAGGGAACCTACATAGTCCAAGTGCCCATTAGTTAATCTAGATAGTCCAAGTGCCCGCTAGGTAACCTAGATAGACCAACAGCCCGCTAGGTAACCTACATACTCCAAGAACCCGCTAGGCAACGTAGAAAGTTCAAGTGCCAGCTAGGTAACCTAGATAGTCCAAATGCCCGCTAGGCAACCTACATAGTCGAAGTGCCCACTAGGTAACCTAGATAGTCCAAGTGCCCACTAGTTAACCTAGATCGTCCAAGTGCCCGCTAGTTAACCTACATAGTCCAAGGGCCCGCTAGTTAACCAACATAGTCCAAGGTCCGCTAGTTAAACTAGATAGTCAAAGTGCTCGCTAGTTAACCTACATAGTACAAGGGCCCGCTAATTGACCTAGATAGTCCAAGTGCCCGCTAGTTAACCTAGATAGTCCATGTGCCCGCTAGGTAACCGAAGTAGTCCAAATGTCCGATAGAGCTCCTACATAGTCCAAGTGCCCGCTAGGTAACCTACATAGTCCAAGTGCCCGTTCGTTAACCTAGATAGTCCAAGTGCCCGTTAGGTAACCTAGAATGTCCAAGTGCCCGCTAGGTTACCTACATAGTCCAAGTGCCCGTTCGTTAACCTAGAAGTCCAAGTGCCCGCTAGGAAACCTACATAGTCCAAGGGCCCGCTAGGTAACCTAGATAGTCCAAGTGCCCGCTAGGTAACCTAGAGTCCAAGTGTTCGCAAGTTATCGTACATAGTCCAAGTGCCCGCTCTGTAACATAGATAGTCAAAGTGCCCGTTAGGTAACCTAGAGGGTACTAGTGCCCGCTAGGTAACTTACATTGTCCAAGTTCCCGCTAGGTAACCTAGATAGTCCAAGTGCCCGTTACCTAACCTAGATAGTCCAAGTGCCCGCTAGGCAACCTACATAGTCCAAGAGCCCGTTCGTTAACCTAGAAGTCCATGTGCCCGCTAGGTAACCTAGACAATCCAAGTGCCCGCTAGGTTACCTGCATATTCCAAGTGCCAGCTAGTTAACATAGATAGTCCAAGTGCCCGCTGGGAACGTACATAGTCCAAGTGCCCGCTAGTTAACCTAGTTGGTTCAATTACCCGATAGGTAACCTAGATCGTCCAAGGGCCCCCTAGTTAGCCTACATAGTCCAAGTTCCCGCTAGGTAACCTAGATAGTTCAAGGGCCCGCTAGTAAACCTACATAGTCCATGGGCTCGCTAGTTAACATAAAAGGTGCAAGTGTCCGCTAGTTAACCTACATATTCCAAGTGCCCGCTAGTTAACTTACATAATCTAAGTGCCAGTTAGCTAACCTAGATAGTCCAAGGGCCCGCTAGTTGACCTACATACTCCAAGTGCCAACTAGGTAACCTAGATAGTACAAGTGCCCGCTAGGGAACCTAGATAATCCAAGTGCCTGTTAGCTAACCTAGATAGTGAAAGTGGCAGCTAGGTAACCTACATAGTCCAAGTGCCCGCTAGGCAATCTATATAGTCCAAGTGCCCATTAGTTAACCTAGATAGTCAAAGTGCCTGCTAGTTAACCTACATAGTACAAGGGCCCGCTAGTTGACCTATATAGTCCAAGTGCCCGCTAGTTAACCTAGATAGTCTAAGTGCCCGCCAGGTAACCTAAGCAGTCCAAATGTCCGATAGGGATCCTACATAGTCCAAGTGCCCGCTAGTTAACCTAGACAGTCCAAGTAACCGGTAGGTAACCTAGACTGTCCAAGTGCCCGCTAGGTTACCTACATAGTCCAAGTGCCGCTAGGTAACCTACATAGTGCAAGTGTCCCCTAGTTAACCTACATAGTCCAAGTGCCCGTTCGTTAACCTAGATAGTCCAAGTGCCTGCTAGGAAACCTACATAGTCCAAGGGCCCGCTAGGTAACCTAGATAGCCCAAGTGCCCGCTAGGTAACCTAGAGTCCAAGTGTTCGCTAGTTATCCTACATAGTCCAAGTGCCCGCTATGTAACCTAGATAGTCAAAGTGCCGTTAGGTACCCTAGATAGTCCAAGTGCCCGCTAGGTAACCTAGATAGTCCAACAGCCCGCTAGGTAACCTACATACTCCAAGAATCCGCTAGGCAACGTAGATAGTTCAAGTGCCAGCTAGGTAACCTAGATAGTCCAAGTGACCGCTAGGTAACCTACAAAGTCTAAGTGCCCGCTAGGTTATCTATATAGTCCAAATGCCCGCTAGGGAACCTACATAGTCGAAGTGCCCGCTAGGTAACCTAGATAGTCCAAGTGCCCACTAGTTAACCTAGATCGTCCAAGTGCCCGCTAGTTAACCTACATAGTCCAAGAGCCCGCTAGTTAACCTACATAGTCCAAGGTCCGCTAGTTAAACTACATATTCAAAGTGCTCGCTAGTTAACCTACATAGTACAAGGGCCCGCTAGTTGACCTAGATAGTCCAAGTGCCCGCTAGTTTACCTAGATAGTCCATGTGCCCGCTAGGTAACCTAAGTAGTCCAAATGTCCGAGAGGGATCCTACATAGTCCAAGTGCCCGCTAGGTAACCTACATAGTCCAAGTGCCCGTTCGTTAACCTAGATAGTCCAAGTGCCCGCTAGGTAACCTAGACTGTCCAAGTGCCCGCTAGGTTACCTACATAGTCCAAGTACCCGTTCGTTAACCTAGAAGTCCAAGTGCCCGCTAAGAAACCTACATAGTCCAAGGGCCCGCTAGGTAACCTAGATAGTCCAAGTGCCCGCTAGTTAACCTAGAATCCAAGTGTTCGCTAGTTATCCTACATAGTCCAAGTGCCCGCTATGTAACATAGATAGTCAAAGTGCCCGTTAGGTAACCTAGATGGTCCTAGTGCCCGCTAGGTAACTTACATTGTCCAAGTTCCCGCTAGGTAACCTAGATAGTCCAAGTGCCTGCTAGGCAACGTACATAGTCCAAGAGCCCGTTCGTTAACCTAGAAGTCCAAGTGCCCGCTAGGTAACCTAGACAGTCCAAGTGCCCACTAGGTTACCTGCATATTCCGAGTGCCCGTTCGTTAACCTAGATAGTCCAAATGCCCGCTAGGTAACCTAGATAGTCCAAAGGCCCACTGTTAACCTACATAATCCAAGGTCTCACTTGTTAACTTTGATAGTCCAAGTGCCCGCTAGTTAACCTACATAGTCCAAGTGCCCGCTAGTTAACCTAGATAGTCCAAGTGTCCTCTAGTTAACCTACATAGTCCACGTGCCCGCTAGTTAACCTATATACGAAGTGCCCGCTACGAAACCTAGATAGTCCAAGTGCACGCTAGTTAACCTACAAAATCCAAGTGCCCGCTAGGCAACCTAGATAGTACAAGTGCCCGCTAAGGAACCTACATAATCCAAGTGCCCGCTAGTTAACCTAGATAGTCCAAGGGCCCGCTAGTTGACCTACATAGTCCAAGTGCCAGCTAGGTAACCTAGACTGTCAAAGTGCCCGCTAGGTTACCTACATAGTCCAAGTGCCCGTTTGTTAACCTACATAGTCCAAGTGCCCGATAGGAAACCTACATTGTCCAAGGGCCCGCTAGGTAACCTAGATAGTCCAAGTGCCCGCTAGGTAACCTAGAGTCCAAGTGCTTGCTAGTTACCCTACATAGTCCAAGTGCCCGCTATGTAACCTAGATAGTCAAAGTGCCCGTTAGGTAACATAGATAGTCCAAGTGCCCGCTAGGTAACTTACATTGTCCAAGTTCCCGCTAGGTAACCAAGATAGTCCAAGTGCCCGTTACCTAACCTAGATAGTCCAAGTGCCCGCTAGGCAACCTACATAGTCCAAGAGCCCGTTCGTTAACCTAGAAGTCCAAGTGCCCACTAGGTAACCTAGACAATCCAAGTGCCCGCTTGGTTACCTGCATATTCCAAGTGCCCGTTCGTTATCCTAGAGAGTCCAAGTGCCCACTAGGTAACCTACATAGTCCAAGTGCCCGCTATGTAACCTATATAGTCCAAGTGGCCGCTAGGTCACATAGATAGTCCAAGGACCCGCTAGTTAACCTACATAGTCCAAGGGCTCACTTGTTAACTTTGATAGTCCAGCTGCCCGCTAGTTAACCTAGATCGTCCAAGTGCCCGCTAGTTAACCTAGATTGTCCAAGTGCCTGCTAGTTAACCTACATAGTCCACGTGCCCACTAATTAACCTAGATAGTCCAAGTGTCCTCTTGTTAACCTACATAGTCCAAGTGCCCGCTAGGTAACCTAGATAGTCAAAGTGCCCGCTAGTTAACCTACATAGTCCAAGTGTCCTCTAGTTTACCTACATAGTCCAAGGGCCCGCTAGTTAACCTATATACCAAGTGCCTGCTACGTAACCTAGATACTCCAAGGGCACGCTAGTGACCCTACATAGTCCAAGTGCCCGATAGGCAACCTAGATTGTCCAAGTGCCCGCTAAGGACCCTACATAGTCCAAGTGCACGCTAGTTAACCTAGACAGTCCTAGTGCCCGCTAGTTAACCTAGATAGTCCAAGTGCCTGCTAGGTAACGTACATATTCCAAGTGCCCGCTAGTTAACATAGATAGTCCAAGTGCCCGCTAGGGAAAGTACATTGTCCAAGTGCCCGCTAGGTAACCTAGATAGTTCAAGTACCCGCTAGGTAACCTAGATCGTCCAAGGGCCCCCTAGTTAGCCTACATAGTCCAAGTGCCCGCTAGGTAACCTAGATTGTCCAAGTGCCCGTTCGGTAACCTAGATAGTCCAAGTGACCTTTAGGGATCCTACATAGTCCAAGTGCCCGCTAGTTAACCTAGATAGTCCAAGTGCCTGATAGCAAACCTACATAATCCATGAGCCCGCTAGTTAACCTACATAGTGCAAGGTCCCGCTAGTTAACCTAGATCGTGCAAGTGTCCGCTAGTTAACCTACATAGTCCACGTGCCCGCTAGTTAACCTATATACAATGTGCCCGCTACGTAACGTAGATAGTCCAAGGGCACGCTAGTTAACCTACATAGTACGAGTGCCCCCTAGGGAACCTAGATAGTCCAAGTTCCCGCTCTGGAACCTACATAGTCCAAGTGCCGGCTAGGGAACTTACATAGTCCAAGTGCCAGCTCTGGAACATACATAGTACAAGGGCCCGCCAATTAACCTACATCGTCCAGGTGCCTGCTAGTTAACCTACATAGTCCAAGGGCCCGGTAGGTAACCTAGACAGTTCAAGTGACCACTAGGTTACCTACATAGTCCAAGTGCCTGTTCGTTAACCTCATAGTCCAAGTGCCCGCTAGGTAACCTATATAGTCCAAATGCCCGCCAGGGACACTAATAGTCCAAGTGTCCGCTAGTTAACCTAGATAGACCAAGTGCCCGCTGGGGAACCTACCTAGTCCAAGTGCCCGATAGGGAATCTACATAGTCCAACGCCAGCTAGGTAACCTAGATAGTCCAAGTGCCCGCTAGTTAACCTACATAGTTCAAGTGCCCGTTAGGTAACTTAGAGAGTCCAAATGCCCGCTAGGGAACCCACATAGTCCAAGTGCCCGCTAGGGAACTTACATAGTCCAAGGGCCGCTAGGGAACCTACATAGTCCAAGTGCCCGTTAGTTAACCTAGATAGTCCAAGTGCCCGCTAGGTAACCTAGATTGTCCAACAGCCCGGTAGGTAACTTACATACTCCAAGTACCCGCTAGGTAACGTAGATAGTTCAAGTGCCAGCTAGGTTACCTAGATAGTCCAAGTGCCCTCTAGATAACCTACAAAGTCTATGTGCCCGCTAAGGAATCTATATAGTCCAAATGCCCGCTAGGGAGCCTATATAATCCAAATGCCCACTAGGTAACCTAGATAGTCCATGGCCAGCTAGGTAACCTACATAGTCCTAGTGCCCCCTAGTTAACCTACATCCTCCAAGTGCCCGATAGGGAACCTACATAGTCCAAGTGCCCGCTAGGTAACCTACATAGTCCAAATGCCCTCTAGTTAACCCACATAGTCCAAGTGCCCGCTAGGGAACTTACATAGTCCAAGGGCCCACTAGGGAACCTACATAGTCCAAGTGCTCGTTCGTTAACCTAGATAGTCCAAGTGCCCGCTAGGTAACCTAGACTGTCTAAGTGCCCGGTAGGTTACCTATATAATCCAATTGCCTGCTATGTAACCTAGATAGTCAAAGTGCCCGTTAGGTAACCTAGGTAGTCCAAGTGCCCGCTAGGTAACTTACATTGTCCAAGTTCCCGCTAGGTAACCTAGATAGTCCAAGTGCCCGTTACCTAACCTCAATAGTCCAAGTACCCGCTAGGCAACCTACATAGTCCAAGTGCCCATTCGTTACACTAGAAGTCCAAGTGCCCGCTAGGTAACCTAGACAGTCCAAGTGCCCGCTAGGTTACCTGCATATTCCAAGTGCCCGTTCGTTAACCTAGATAGTCCAAGTGCCCACTAGGTAACCTACATAGTCCAAGTGCCCGCTAGGTAACCTATATAGTCCATGTGTCCGCTAGGTAACCTAGATAGTCCAAGGGCCCGCTAGTTAACCTACATAGTCAAAGAGGTCACTTGTTATCTTTGATAGTCCAAGTGCCTCCTAGTTAACCTAGATCGTCCAAGTGCCCGCTAGTTAACCTAGATAGTCCAAGTGTCCTCTAGTTAACTACATAGTCCAAGTGCCCGCTAGTTAACCTATATACCAAGTGCCCGCTACGTAACCTAGATAGTCCAAGGGCACGCTAGTTAACCTAGATAGTCCAAGTGCCTGCTACGTAACCTACATAGTGTAAGTGTCTGCTAGTTAACCTACATATTCCAAGTTCCCGCTAGTTAACATAGATAGTCCAAGTGCCTGCTAGGGAACGTACATAGTCCAAGTGCCCGCTAGGTAACCTAGATAGTGCAAGTGCCCGCTAGTTAACCTTGATATTTCAAGTACCCGCTAGGTAACCTAGATCGTCCAAGGGCCCCCTAGTTAGCCTACATAGTCCAAGTGCCCGCTAGGTAACCTAGATAATCCAAGTGCCCGTTCGGTAACCTAGATAGTCCAAGTGCCCTTTAGGGAACCTAGATAGTCCAAGGGCAGCTAGTAAACCTACATAGTCCATCGGCCCGCTAGTTAACCTACATAGTGCAAGTGTCCGCTAGTTAACCTACATATTCCAAGTGCCCGCTAGTTAAACTGCATAATCTAAGTGCCCGTTAGCTAACCTAGATAGTCAAAGGGCCCGCTAGTTGACCTACATAGTCCAAATGTGAGCTAGGTAACCTAGATAGTACAAGTGCCCGCTAGGGAACCTAGATAGTCCAAGTGCCCGTTTTTTAACCTAGATAGTCCAAGGGTCTGCTAGTTGACTTACATAGTCCAAGTGCGAGCTAGGTAACCTAGATAGTAAAAGTGCCCGCTAGGGAACCTAGATAGTCCAAGTGCCTGTTCGTTAACGTAGATAGTCCAAGTGCCCCCTATGTAACCTAGACTGTCCAAGTGCCCGCTAGGTTACCTACATAGTCCAAATACCCGTTCGTTAACCTAGATAGTCCCAGTGCACGCTAGCAAACCTACATAGACCAAGGGCCCGCTAGGTAACCTAGATAGTCCAAGTGCCCGCTATGTAACCTAGAGTCCAAGTGCTTGCTAGTTAACCTACATAGTCCAAGTGCCCGCTAGATAACCTACATAATCTAAGTGCCCGTTAGCTAACCTAGATAGTCCAAGGGCCCGCTAGTTGACCTACATAGTCCAAGTGCCAGCTAGGTAACGTAGATAGTACAAGTGCCCGCTAGGGAACCTAGATAGTCAATGTGCCTGTTCGTTAACCTAGATAGTCGAAGTGCCCGCTAGGTAACCTAGACTGTCCAAGTGCCCGCTAGGTTACCTACATAGTCCAAGTGCCCGTTCTTTAACCTAGACAGTCCAAGTGCCCGCTAGGAAACCTACATAGTCCAAGGGCACGCTAGGTAACCTAGATAGTCCAAGTGCCCGCGAGATAACCTAGAGTCCAAGTGCTCGCTAGTTAACCTACATAGTCCAAGTGCCCGCTATGTAACCTAGTTGGTCAAAGTGCCCGTTAGGTAACCTAGATAGTCCAAGTGCCCGCTAGGTAACTTACATTGTCCAAGTTCCCGCTAGGTAACCTAGATAGTCGTAGTGCCCGTTACCTAACCTAGATAGTCCAAGTGCCCGCTAGGCAACCTACATAGACCAAGAGCCCGTTCGTTAACCTAGAAGTCCTAGTGCCCGCTAGGTAACCTAGAGAGTCCAAGTGCCCGCTAGGTTACCTGCATATACAAAGTGCCCGTTCGTTAACCTAGATAGTCCAAGTGCCCGTTAGGTAACCTAGATAGTCCAAGTGCCCGCTAGGTAACTTACATTGTCCAAGTTCCCGCTAGGTAACCAAGATAGTCCAAGTGCCCGTTACCTAACCTAGATAGTCCAAGTGCCCGCTAGGCAACCTACATAGTCCAAGAGCCCGTTCGTTAACCTAGAAGTCCAAGTGCCCGCTAGGTAACCTAGACAGTCCAAGTGCCCGCTAGGTTACCTGCATATTCCAAGTGCCCGTTCGTTATCCTAGATAGTCCAAGTGCCCACTAGGTAACCTACATAGTCCAAGTGCCCGCTATGTAACCTATATAGTCCAAGTGCCCGCTAGGTCACATAGATAGTCCAAGGACCAGCTAGTTAACCTACATAGTCCAAGGGCTCACTTGTTAACTTTGATAGTCCAGCTGCCCGCTAGTTAACCTAGATCGTCCAAGTGCCCGCTAGTTAACCTAGATTGTCCAAGTGCCTGCTAGTTAACCTACATAGTCCACGTGCCCACTAATTAACCTAGATAGTCCAAGTGTCCTCTTGTTAACCTACATAGTCCAAATGCCCGCTAGGTAACCTACATAGTCCAAGTGCCCGCTGGGCAACCTACATAGTCCAAGTGTCCTCTAGTTAACTTACATAGTCCAAGTGCCCGCTAGTTAACCTATATACCAAGTGCCTGCTACGTAACCTAGATAGTCCAAGGGCACGCTAGTGACCCTACATAGTCCAAGTGCCTGCTAGGCAACCTAGATTGTCCAAGTGCCCGCTAAAGAACCTACATAGTCCAAGTGCACGCTAGTTAACCTAGATAGTCCAAGTGCCCGCTGGTTAACCTAGATAGTCCAAGTGCCTGCTAGGTAACGTACATATTCCAAGTGCCCGCTAGTTAACATAGATAGTCCAAGTGCCCGCTAGGGAAAGTACATAGTCCAAGTGCCCGCTAGGTAACCTAGATAGTGCAAGTGCCCGCTAGTTAACCTAGATAGTTCAAGTACCCGCTAGGTAACCTAGATCGCCCAAGGGCCCCCTAGTTAGCCTACATAGTCCAAGTGCCCGCTAGGTAACCTAGATAGTCCAAGTTCCCGTTCGGTAACCTAGATAGTCCAAGTGACCTTTAGGGAACCTACATAGTCCAAGTGCCCGCTAGTTAACCTAGATAGTCCAAGTGCCTGATAATAAACCTACATAATCCATGAGCCCGCTAGTTAACCTACATAGTGCAAGGGCCCGCTAGTTAACCTAGATCGTGCAAGTGTCCGCTAGTTAACCTACATAGTCCACGTGCCCGCTAGTTAACCTATATACAATGTGCCCGCTACGTAACCTAGATAGTCCCAGGGCACGCTAGTTAACCTACATAGTACAAGTGCCCCCTAGGGAACCTAGATAGTCCAAGTGCCCGCTCTGGAACCTACATAGTCCAAGTGCCGGCTAGGGAACTTACATAGTCCAAGTGCCAGCTCTGGAACATACATAGTACAAGGGCCCGCCAATTAACATACATCGTCCAGGTGCCTGCTAGTTAACCTACATAGTCCAAGGGCCCGGTAGGTAACCTAGACAGTTCAAGTGACCACTAGGTTACCTACATAGTCCAAGTGCCTGTTCGTTAACCTCATAGACCAAGTGCCCGCTAGGTAACCTATATAGTCCAAATGCCCGCCAGGGACCCTAATAGTCCAAGTGTCCGCTAGTTAACCTAGATAGACCAAGTGCCCGCTAGGGAACCTACCTAGTCAAAGTGCCCGATAGGGACTCTACATAGTCCAAGTGCCAGCTAGGTAACCTAGATAGTCCAAGTGCCCGCTAGTTAACCTACATAGTCCAAGTGCCCGTTAGGTAACTTAGAGAGTCCAAATGCCCGCTAGGGAACCCACATAGTCCAAGTGCCCGCTAGGGAACTTACATAGTCCAAGGGCCGCTAGGGAACCTACATAGTCCAAGTGCCCGTTAGTTAACCTAGATAGTCCAAGTGCCCGCTAGGTAACCTAGATTGTCCAACAGCCCGGTAGGTAACTTACATACTCCAAGTACCCGCTAGGTAACGTAGATAGTTCAAGTGCCAGCTAGGTTACCTAGATAGTCCAAGTGCCCTCTAGATAACCTACAAAGTCTATGTGCCCGCTAAGGAATCTATATAGTCCAAATTCCCGCTAGGGAGCCTATACAATCCAAATGCCCACTAGGTAACCTAGATAGTCCAATGGCCAGCTAGGTAACCTAAATAGTCCTAGTGCCACCTAGTTAACCTACATCCTCCAAGTGCCCGATAGGGAACCTACATAGTCCAAGTGCCCGCTAGGTAACCTACATAGTCCAAATGCCCTCTAGTTAACCCACATAGTCCAAGTGCCCGCTAGGGAACTTACATAGTCCAAGGGCCCACTAGGGAACCTACATAGTCCAAGTGCCCGTTCGTTAACCTAGATAGTCCAAGTGCCCGCTAGGTAACCTAGGCTGTCTAAATGCCCAGTAGGTTACCTACATAATCCAATTGCCCGCTATGTAACCTAGATAGTCAAAGTGCCCGTTAGGTAACCTAGGTAGTCCAAGTGCCCACTAGGTAACTTACATTGTCCAAGATCCCGCTAGGTAACCTAGATAGTCCAAGTGCTTGTTACCTAACCTCGATAGTCCAAGTACCCGCTAGGCAACCTACATTGTCCAAGTGCCCGTTCGTTACACTAGAAGTCCAAGTGCCCGCTAGGTAACCTAGACAGTCCAAGTGCCCGCTAGGTTACCTGCATATTCCAAGTGCCCGTTCGTTAACCTAGATAGTCCAAGTGCCCACTATGTAACCTACATAGTCCAAGTGCCCGCTAGGTAACCTATATAGTCCAAGTGTCCGCTAGGTAACCTAGATAGTCCAAGGGCCCGCTAGTTAACCTACATAGTCAAAGAGGTCACTTGTTATCTTTGATAGTCCAAGTGCCTCCTAGTTAACCTAGATCGTCCAAGTGCCCGCTAGTTAACCTAGATTGTCCAAGTGCCTGCTAGTTAACCTACACAGTCCAAGGGCCCACTAGTTAACCTAGATAGTCCAAGTGTCCTCTAGTTAACTACATAGTCCAAGTGCCCGCTAGTTAACCTATATACCAAGTGCCCGCTACGTAACCTAGATAGTCCAAGGGCACGCTAGTTAACCTACATAGTCCAAGTGCCCTCTTGGCAAACTAGATAGTCCAAGTGCCCGCTAAGGAACCTACATAGTCCAATTGCACGCTAGTTAACCTAGATAGTCCAAGTGCCTGCTACGTAACCTACATAGTGTAAGTGTCTGCTAGTTAACCTACATATTCCAAGTTCCCGCTAGTTAACATAGATAGTCCAAGTGCCTGCTAGGAACGTACATAGTCCAAGTGCCCGCTAGGTAACCTAGATAGTGCAAGTGCCCGCTAGTTAACCTTGATAGTTCAAGTACCCGCTAGGTAACCTAGATCGTCCAAGGGCCCCCAGTTAGCCTACATAGTCCAAGTGCCCGCTAGGTAACCTAGATAATCCAAGTGCCCGTTCGTTAACCTAGATAGTCCAAGTGCCCTTTAGGGAACCTAGATAGTCCAAGGGCAGCTAGTAAACCTACATAGTCCATGGGCCCGCTAGTTAACCTACATAGTGCAAGTGTCCGCTAGTTAACCTACATATTCCAAGTGCCCGCTAGTTAAACTGCATAATCTAAGTGCCCGTTAGCTAACCTAGATAGTCAAAGGGCCCGCTAGTTGACCTACATAGTCCAAATGCGAGCTAGGTAACCTAGATAATACAAGTGCCCGCTAGGGAACCTAGATAGTCCAAGTGCCTGTTCGTTAACCTAGATAGTCCAAGTGCCCGCTAGGTAACCTAGACTGTGCAAGTGCCCGCTAGGTTACCTACATAGTCCAAGTGCCCGTTCTTTAACCTAGACAGTCCAAGTGCCCGCTAGGAAACCTACATAGTCCAAGGGCCCGCTAGGTAACCTAGATAGTCCAAGTGCCCGCGAGATGACCTAGAGTCCAAGTGCTCGCTAGTTAACCTACATAGTCCAAGTGCCCGCTATGTAACCTAGTTGGTCAAAGTGCCCGTTAGGTAACCTAGATAGTCCAATTGCCCGCTAGGTAACTTACATTGTCCAAGTTCCCGCTAGGTAACCTAGATAGTCGTAGTGCCCGTTACCTAACCTAGATAGTCCAAGTGCCCGCTAGGCAACCTACATAGTCCAAGAGCCCGTTCGTTAACCTAGAAGTCCTAGTGCCCGCTAGGTAACCTAGACAGTCCAAGTGCCCGCTAGGTACCTGCATATTCCAAGTGCCTGTTCGTTAACCTAGATAGTCCAAGTGCCCGCTAGGTAACCTACATAGTCCAAGTGCCCGCTAGGTAACCTATATAGTCCAAGTTTCCGCTAGGTAACCTAGATAGTCCAAGGGCCCGCTAGTTAACCTACATAGTCAAAGAGGTCACTTGTTATCTTTGATAGTCCAAGTGCCTCCTAGTTAACCTAGATCGTCCAAGTGCCCGCTAGTTAACCTAGATTGTCCAAGTGCCTGCTAGTTAACCTACATAGTCCAAGGGCCCACTAGTTAACCTAGATAGTCCAAGTGTCCTCTAGTTAACTACATAGTCCAAGTGCCCGCTAGTTAACCTATATACAAAGTGCCCGCTACGTAACCTAGATAGTCCAAGGGCACGCTAGTTAACCTACATAGTCCAAGTGCCCTCTTGGCAAATTAGATAGTCCAAGTGCCCGTTAAGGAACCTACATAGTCCAAGTGCACGCTAGTTAACCTAGATAGTCCAAGTGCCTGCTACGTAACCTACATAGTGTAAGTGTCTGCTAGTTAACCTACATATTCCAAGTTCCCGCTAGTTAACATAGATAGTCCAAGTGCCCGCTAGGGAACGTACATAGTCCAAGTGCCCGCTAGGTAACCTAGATAGTGCAAGTGCCCGCTAGTTAACCTTGATAGTTCAAGTACCCGCTAGGTAACCTAGATCGTCCAAGGGCACCCTAGTTAGCCTACATAGTCCAAGTGCCCGCTAGGTAACCTAGATAATCCAAGTGCCCGTTCGGTAACCTAGATAGTCCAAGTGCCCGTTAGGGAACCTAGATAGTCCAAGGGCAGCTAGTAAACCTACATAGTCCATGGGCCCGCTAGTTAACCTACATAGTGCAAGTGTCCGCTAGTTAACCTACATATTCCAATGCCCGCTAGTTAAACTGCATAATCTAAGTGCCCGTTAGCTAACCTAGATAGTCAAAGGGCCCGCTAGTTGACCTACATAGTCCAAATGCGAGCTAGGTAACCTAGATAGTACAAGTGCCCTCTAGGGAACCTAGATAGTCCAAGTGCCTGTTTTTTAACCTAGATAGTCCAAGTGCCCGCTAGGTAACCTAGACTGTGCAAGTGCCCGCTAGGTTACCTACATAGTCCAAGTGCCCGTTATTTAACCTAGATAGTCCAAAGGCCCGCTAGTTGACCTACATAGTCCAAGTGTGAGCTAGGTAACCTAGATAGTAAAAGTGCCCGCTAGGGAACCTAGATAGTCCAAGTGCCTGTTCGTTAACGTAGATAGTCCAAGTGCCCCCTATGTAACCTAGACTCTCCAAGTGCCCGCTAGGTTACCTACATAGTCCAAATACCCTTTCGTTAACCTAGATAGTCCCAGTGCACGCTAGCAAACCTACATAGACCAAGGGACCGCTAGGTAACCTAGATAGTCCAAGTGCCCGCTAGGTAACCTAGAGTCCAAGTGCTCGCTAGTTAACCTACATAGTCCAAGTGCCCGCTAGATAACCTACATAATCTAAGTGCCCGTTAGCTAACCTAGATAGTCCAAGGGCCCGCTAGTTGACCTACATAGTCCAAGTGCCAGCTAGGTAACGTAGATAGTACAAGTGCCCGCTAGGGAACCTAGATAGTCAATGTGCCTGTTCGTTAACCTAGATAGTTGAAGAGCCCGCTAGGTAACCTAGACTGTCCAAGTGCCCGCTAGGTTACCTACATAGTCCAAGTGCCCGTTCTTTAACCTAGACAGTCCAAGTGCCCGCTAGGAAACCTACATAGTCCAAGGGCCCGCTAGGTAACCTAGATAGTCCAAGTGCCCGCGAGATAACCTAGAGTCCAAGTGCTCGCTAGTTAACCTACATAGTCCAAGTGCCCGCTATGTAACCTAGTTGGTCAAAGTGCCCGTTAGGTAACCTAGATAGTCCAATTGCCCGCTAGGTAACTTACATTGTCCAAGTTCCCGCTAGGTAACCTAGATAGTCGTAGTGCCCGTTACCTAACCTAGATAGTCCAAGTGCCCGCTAAGCAACCTACATAGTCCAAGAGCCCGTTCGTTAACCTAGAAGTCCTAGTGCCCGCTAGGTAACCTAGACAGTCCAAGTGCCCGCTAGGTTACCTGCATATTCCAAGTGCCCGTTCGTTAACCTAGATAGTCGAAGTGCCCACTAGGTAACCTTCATAGTCCAAGTGCCCGCTATGTAACCTATATAGTCCAAGTGCCCGCTAGGTAACCTAGATAGTCCAAGGACCCGCTAGTTAACCTACATAGTCCAAGGGCTCACTTGTTAAATTTGATAGTCCAGCTGCCCGCTAGTTAACCTAGATCGTCCAAGTGCCCGCTAGTTAACCTAGATTGTCCAAGTGCCTGCTAGTTAACCTACATAGTCCAAGGGCCCACTAGTTAACCTATATACCAAGTGCCCACTACGTAACCTAGATAGTCCAAGGGCATGCTAGTTAACCTACATAGTCCAAGTGCCCGCTGGGCAACCTAGATAGTCCAAGTGCCCGCTAAGGAACCTACATAGTCCAAGTGCACGCTAGTTAACCTAGATAGTCCCAGTGCCAGCTAGGAAACCTACATAGTCCAAGGGCCCGCTAGGTAACCTAGAGTCCAAGTGCTCGCTAGATAACCTACATAATCCAAGTACCCGCTGTGTAACCTAGTTGGTCAAAGTCCCCGTTAGGTAACATAGATAGTCCAAGTGCCCGCTAGGTAACTTACATTGTCCAAGTTCCCGCTAGGTAACCTAGATAGTCCAAGTTTCCGTTACCTAACCTAGATAGTACAAGTGCCCGCTAGGCAACCTACATAGTCCAAGAGCCCGTTCGTTAACCTAGAAGTCCAAATGCCCGCTAGGTAACCTAGACAGTCCAAGTGCCCGCTAGGTTACCTGCATATTCCAAGTGCCCGTTCGTTATCCTAGATAGTCCAAGTGCCCACTAGGTAACCTACATAGTCCAAGTGCCCGCTATGTAACCTATATAGTCCAAATGCCCGCTAGGTCACATAGATAGTCCAAGGACCCGCTAGTTAACCTACATAATCCAAGGGCTCACTTGTTAACTTTGATAGTCCAGCTGCCGGCTAGTTAACCTAGATCGTCCAAGTGCCCGCTAGTTAACCTAGATTGTCCAAGTGCCTGCTAGTTAACCTACATAGTCCAAGTGTCCTCTAGTTAACTTACATAGTCCAAGTGCCCGCTAGTTAACCTATATACCAAGTGCCTGCTACGTAACCTAGATAGTCCAAGGGCACGCTAGTGACCCTACATAGTCCAAGTGCCTGCTAGGCAACCTAGATTGTCCAAGTGCCCCCTAAAGAACCTACATAGTCCAAGTGCACGCTAGTTAACCTAGATAGTTCAAGTGCCCGCTGGTTAACCTAGATAGTCCAAGTGCCTGCTAGGTAACGTACATATTCCAAGTGCCCGCTAGTTAACATAGATAGTCCAAGTGCCCGCTAGGGAAAGTACATAGTCCAAGTGCCCGCTAGGTAACCTAGATAGTGCAAGTGCCCGCTAGTTAACCTAGATAGTTCAAGTACCCGCTAGGTAACCTAGATCGCCCAAGGGCCCCCTAGTTAGCCTACATAGTCCAAGTGCCCGCTAGGTAACCTAGATAGTCCAAGTTCCCGTTCGGTAACCTAGATAGTCCAAGTGACCTTTAGGGAACCTACATAGTCCAAGTGCCCGCTAGTTAACCTAGATAGTCCAAGTGCCTGATAATAAACCTACATAATCCATGAGCCCGCTAGTTAACCTACATAGTGCAAGGGCCCGCTAGTTAACCTAGATCGTGCAAGTGTCCGCTAGTTAACCTACATAGTCCACGTGCCCGCTAGTTAACCTATATACAATGTGCCCGCTACGTAACCTAGATAGTCCCAGGGCACGCTAGTTAACCTACATAGTACAAGTGCCCCCTAGGGAACCTAGATAGTCCAAGTGCCCGCTCTGGAACCTACGTAGTCCAAGTGCCGGCTAGGGAACTTACATAGTCCAAGTGCCAGCTCTGGAACATACATAGTACAAGGGCCCGCCAATTAACCTACATCGTCCAGGTGCCTGCTAGTTAACCTACATAGTCCAAGGGCCCGGTAGGTAACCTAGACAGTTCAAGTGACCACTAGGTTACCTACATAGTCCAAGTGCCTGTTCGGTAACCTCATAGTCCAAGTGCCCGCTAGGTAACCTATATAGTCCAAATGCCCGCCAGGGACCCTAATAGTCCAAGTGTCCGCTAGTTAACCTAGATAGACCAAGTACCAGATAGGGAACCTACCTAGTCCAAGTGCCCGATAGGGACTCTACATAGTCCAAGTGCCAGCTAGGTAACCTAGATAGTCCAAGTGCCCGCTAGTTAACCTACATAGTCCAAGTGCCCGTTAGGTAACTTAGAGAGTCCAAATGCCCGCTAGGGAACCCACATAGTCCAAGTGCCCGCTAGGGAACTTACATAGTCCAAGGGCCGCTAGGGAACCTACATAGTCCAAGTGCCCGTTAGTTAACCTAGATAGTCCAAGTGCCCGCTAGGTAACCTAGATTGTCCAACAGCCCGGTAGGTAACTTACATACTCCAAGTACCCGCTAGGTAACGTAGATAGTTCAAGTGCCAGCTAGGTTACCTAGATAGTCCAAGTGCCCTCTAATAACCTACAAAGTCTATGTGCCCGCTCAGGAATCTATATAGTCCAAATGCCCGCTAGGGAGCCTATATAATCCAAATGCCCACTAGGTAACCTAGATAGTCCAATGGCCAGCTAGGTAACCTACATAGTCCTAGTGCCACCTAGTTAACCTACATCCTCCAAGTGCCCGATAGGGAACCTACATAGTCCAAGTGCCCGCTAGGTAACCTACATAGTCCAAATGCCCTCTAGTTAACCCACATAGTTCAAGTGCCCGCTAGGGAACTTACATAGTCCAAGGGCCCACTAGGGAACTTACATAGTCCAAGTGCCCGTTCGTTAACCTAGATAGTCCAAGTGCCCGCTAGGTAACCTAGACTGTCTAAATGCCCGGTAGGTTACCTATATAATACAATTGCCCGCTATGTAACCTAGATAGTCCAAGTGCCCGCTAGGTAACCTAGACAGTCCAAGTGCCCGCTAGGTTACCTGCATATTCCAAGTGCCCGTTCGTTAACCTAGATAGTCCAAGTGCCCACTATGTAACCTACATAGTCCAAGTGCCCGCTAGGTAACCTAGATAGTCCAAGGGCCCGCTAGTTAACCTACATAGTCAAAGAGGTCACTTGTTATCTTTGATAGTCCAAGTGCCTCCTAGTTAACCTAGATCGTCCAAGTGCCCGCTAGTTAACCTAGATTGTCCAAGTGCCTGCTAGTTAACCTACAAAGTCCAAGGGCCCACTAGTTAACCTAAATAGTCCAAGTGTCCTCTAGTTAACTACATAGTCCAAGTGCCCGCTAGTTAACCTATATACCAAGTGCCCGCTACGTAACCTAGATAGTCCAAGGGCACGCTAGTTAACCTACATAGTCCAAGTGCCCTCTTGGCAAACTAGATAGTCCAAGTGCCCGCTAAGGAACCTACATAGTCCAAGTGCACGCTAGTTAACCTAGATAGTCCAAGTGCCTGCTACGTATCCTACATAGTGTAAGTGTCTGCTAGTTAACCTACATATTCCAAGTTCCCGCTAGTTAACATAGATAGTCCAAGTGCCTGCTAGGGAACGTACATAGTCCAAGTGCCCGCTAGGTAACCTAGATAGTGCAAGTGCCCGCTAGTTAACCTTGATAGTTCAAGTACCCGCTAGGTAACCTAGATCGTCCAAGGGCCCCCAGTTAGCCTACATAGTCCAAGTGCCCGCTAGGTAACCTAGATAATCCAAGTGCCTGTTCGGTAACCTAGATAGTCCAAGTGCCCTTTAGGGAACCTAGATAGTCCAAGGGCAGCTAGTAAACCTACATAGTCCATGGGCCCGCTAGTTAACCTACATAGTGCAAGTGTCCGCTAGTTAACCTACATATTCCAAGTGCCCGCTAGTTAAACTGCATAATCTAAGTGCCCGTTAGCTAACCTAGATAGTCAAAGGGCCCGCTAGTTGACCTACATAGTCCAAATGCGAGCTAGGTAACCTAGATAATACAAGTGCCCGCTAGGGAACCTAGATAGTCCAAGTGCCTGTTCGTTAACCTAGATAGTCCAAGTGCCCGCTAGGTAACCTAGACTGTGCAAGTGCCCGCTAGGTTACCTACATAGTCCAAGTGCCCGTTTTTTAACCTAGATAGTCCAAGTGCACGCTAGGAAACCTACATAGACCAAGGGACCGCTAGGTAACCTAGATAGTCCAAGTGCCCGCTAGATAACCTACATAATCTAAGTGCCCGTTAGCTAACCTAGATAGTCCAAGTGCCCGCTAGTTGACCTACATAGTCCAAGTGCCAGCTAGGTAACGTAGATAGTACAAGTGCCCGCTAGGGAACCTAGATAGTCAATGTGCCTGTTCGTTAACCTAGATAGTCGAAGTGCCCGCTAGGTAACCTAGACTGTCCAAGTGCCCGCTAGGTTACCTACATAGTCCAAGTGCCCGTTCTTTAACCTAGACAGTCCAAGTGCCCGCTAGGAAACCTACATAGTCCAAGGGCCCGCTAGGTAACCTAGATAGTCCAAGTGCCCGCGAGATGACCTAGAGTCCAAGTGCTCGCTAGTTAACCTACATAGTCCAAGTGCCCGCTATGTAACCTAGTTGGTCAAAGTGCCCGTTAGGTAACCTAGATAGTCCAAGTGCCCGCTAGGTAACTTACATTGTCCAAGTTCCCGCTAGGTAACCTAGATAGTCGTAGTGCCCGTTACCTAACCTAGATAGTCCAAGTGCCCGCTAGGCAACCTACATAGTCCAAGAGCCCGTTCGTTAACCTAGAAGTCCTAGTGCCCGCTAGGTAACCTAGACAGTCCAAGTGCCCGCTAGGTACCTGCATATTCCAAGTGCCCGTTCGTTAACCTAGATAGTCCAAGTGCCCACTAGGTAACCTACATAGTCCAAGTGCCCGCTAGGTAACCTATATAGTCCAAGTGTCCGCTAGGTAACCTAGATAGTCCAAGGGCCCGCTAGTTAACCTACATAGTCAAAGAGGTCACTTGTTATCTTTGATAGTCCAAGTGCCTCCTAGTTAACCTAGATCGTCCAAGTGCCCGCTAGGTAACCTAGATTGTCCAAGTGCCTGCTAGTTAACCTACATAGTCCAAGGGCCCACTAGTTAACCTAGATAGTCCAAGTGTCCTCTAGTTAACTACATAGTCCAAGTGCCCGCTAGTTAACCTATATACCAAGTGCCCGCTACGTAACCTAGATAGTCCAAGGGCACGCTAGTTAACCTACATAGTCCAAGTGCCCTCTTGGCAAATTAGATAGTCCAAGTGCCCGTTAAGGAACCTACATAGTCCAAGTGCACGCTAGTTAACCTAGATAGTCCAATTGCCTGCTACGTAACCTACATAGTGTAAGTGTCTGCTAGTTAACCTACATATTCCAAGTTCCCGCTAGTTAACATAGATAGTCCAAGTGCCCGCTAGGGAACGTACATAGTCCAAGTGCCCGCTAGGTAACCTAGATAGTGCAAGTGCCCGCTAGTTAACCTTGATAGTTCAAGTACCCGCTAGGTAACCTAGATCGTCCAAGGGCACCCTAGTTAGCCTACATAGTCCAAGTGCCCGCTAGGTAACCTAGATAATCCAAGTGCCCGTTCGGTAACCTAGATAGTCCAAGTGCCCGTTAGGGAACCTAGATAGTCCAAGGGCAGCTAGTAAACCTACATAGTCCATGGGCCCGCTAGTTAACCTACATAGTGCAAGTGTCCGCTAGTTAACCTACATATTCCAATGCCCGCTAGTTAAACTGCATAATCTAAGTGCCCGTTAGCTAACCTAGATAGTCCAAGTGCCCGCTAGGCAACCTACATAGTCCAAGAGCCCGTTCGTTAACCTAGAAGTCCTAGTGCCCGCTAGGTAACCTACATAGTCCAAGTGCCCGCTAGGTAACCTATATAGTCCAAGTGTCCGCTAGGTAACCTAGATAGTCCAAGGGCCCGCTAGTTAACCTACATAGTCAAAGAGGTCACTTGTTATCTTTGATAGTCCAAGTGTCTCCTAATTAACCTAGATCGTCCAAGTGCCCGCTAGTTAACCTAGATTGTCCAAGTGCCTGCTAGTTAACCTACATAGTCCAAGGGCCCTCTAGTTAACCTAGATAGTCCAAGTGTCCTCTAGTTAACTACATAGTCCAAGTGCCCGCTAGTTAACCTATATACCAAGTGCCCGCTACGTAACCTAGATAGTCCAAGGGCACGCTAGTTAACCTACATAGTCCAAGTGCCCTCTTGGCAAATTAGATAGTCCAAGTGCCCGTTAAGGAACCTACATAGTCCAAGTGCACGCTAGTTAACCTAGATAGTCCAAGTGCCTGCTACGTAACCTACATAGTGTAAGTGTCTGCTAGTTAACCTACATATTCCAAGTTCCCGCTAGTTAACATAGATAGTCCAAGTGCCCGCTAGGGAACGTACATAGTCCAAGTGCCCGCTAGGTAACATAGATAGTGCAAGTGCCCGCTAGTTAACCTTGATAGTTCAAGTACCCGCTAGGTAACCTAGATCGTCCAAGGGCACCCTAGTTAGCCTACATAGTCCAAGTGCCCGCTAGGTAACCTAGATAATCCAAGTGCCCGTTCGGTAACCTAGATAGTCCAAGTGCCCTTTAGGGAACCTAGATAGTCCAAGGGCAGCTAGTAAACCTACATAGTCCATGGGCCCGCTAGTTAACCTACATAGTGCAAGTGTCCGCTAGTTAACCTACATATTCCAATGCCCGCTAGTTAAACTGCATAATCTAAGTGCCCGTTAGCTAACCTAGATAGTCAAAGGGCCCGTTAGTTGACCTACATAGTCCAAATGCGAGCTAGGTAACCTAGATAGTACAAGTGCCCGCTAGGGAACCTAGATAGTCCAAGTGCCTGTTCGTTAACCTAGATAGTCCAAGTGCCCGTTAGGTAACCTAGACTGTGCAAGTGCCCGCTAGGTTACCTACATAGTCCAAGTGCCCGTTATTTAACCTAGATAGTCCAAAGGCCCGCTAGTTGACCTACATAGTCCAAGTGTGAGCTAGGTAACCTAGATAGTAAAAGTGCCCGCTAGGGAACCTAGATAGTCCAAGTGCCTGTTCGTTAACTTAGATAGTCCAAGTGCCCCCTATGTAACCTAGACTGTCCAAGTGCCCGCTAGGTTACCTACATAGTCCAAATACCCGTTCGTTAACCTAGATAGTCCCAGTGCACGCTAGCAAACCTACATAGACCAAGGGACCGCTAGGTAACCTAGATAGTCCAAGTGCCCGCTAGGTAACCTAGAGTCCAAGTGCTCGCTAGTTAACCTACATAGTCCAAGTGCCCGCTAGATAACCTACATAATCTAAGTGCCCGTTAGCTAACCTAGATAGTCCAAGGGCCCGCTAGTTGACCTACATAGTCCAAGTGCCAGCTAGGTAACGTAGATAGTACAAGTGCCCGCTAGGGAACCTAGATAGTCAATGTGCCTGTTCGTTAACCTAGATAGTTGAAGTGCCCGCTAGGTAACCTAGACTGTCCAAGTGCCCGCTAGGTTACCTACATAGTCCAAGTGCCCGTTCTTTAACCTAGACAGTCCAAGTGCCCGCTAGGAAACCTACATAGTCCAAGGGCACGCTAGGTAACCTAGATAGTCCAAGTGCCCACGAGATAACCTAGAGTCCAAGTGTTCGCTAGTTAACCTACATAGTCCAAGTGCCCGCTATGTAACCTAGTTGGTCAAAGTGCCCGTTAGGTAACCTAGATAGTCCAAGTGCCCGCTAGGTAACTTACATTGTCCAAGTTCCCGCTAGGTAACCAAGATAGTCGTAGTGCCCGTTACCTAACCTAGATAGTCCAAGTGCCCGCTAGGCAACCTACATAGTCCAAGAGCCCGTTCGTTAACCTAGAAGTCCTAGTGCCCGCTAGGTAACCTAGACAGTCCAAGTGCCCGCTAGGTTACCTGCATATTCCAAGTGCCCGTTCGTTAACCTAGATAGTCGATGTGCCCACTAGGTAACCTTCATAGTCCAAGTGCCCGCTATGTAACCTATATAGTCCAAGTGCCCGCTAGGTAACCTAGATAGTCCAAGGACCCGCTAGTTAACCTACATAGTCCAAGGGCTCACTTGTTAAATTTGATAGTCCAGCTGCCCGCTAGTTAACCTAGATCGTCGAAGTGCCCGCTAGTTAACCGAGATTGTCCAAGTGCCTGCTAGTTAACCTACATAGTCCAATGGACCACTAGTTAACCTATATACCAAGTGCCCACTACGTAACCTAGATAGTCCAAGGGCATGCTAGTTAACCTACATAGTCCAAGTGCCCGCTGGGCAACCTAGATAGTCCAAGTGCCCGCTAAGGAACCTACATAGTCCAAGTGCACGCTAGTTAACCTAGATAGTCCAAGTGCCCGCTAGGTATCCTACATAGTCCAAGGGCCCGCTAGGTAACCTAGATAGTCCCAGTGCTCGCTAGTTAACCTAGATCGTCCATGTGTTCTCTAGTTAACCTACAGAGTCCAAGTGCCCGCTAGGTAACCTACATAGTGCAAGTGTCTGCTAGGTAACCTACATACTCCAAGTACCCGCTAGTTAACATAGATAGTCCAAGTGCCCACTAGGTAAACTTGAGAGTGAAAGTGCCCGCTAGTTAACCTACATAGTCCAAGTGACTGCTAGGTAACCTAGATAGTCCAAGGGACTGCTAGTTAACCTACATAGTCCAAGTGTCCGCTAGTTAACCTAGATCGTCAAATTGTCCGCTAGTTAACCTACATTGTCCAAGTGCCCGCTAGGTAACCTAGATAGTCCAAGTGCCCGTTCGGTAACCTAGATTGTCCAAGTGCCCTTTAGGGAACCTAGATAGTCCAAGTGCCCGCTAGGGAACCTACATAGACCAATTGCCTGCTCTGTGACATACATAGTCCAAGTGCCCGTTAGTTAACGAAGATAATCCAAGTGCCCGCTAGTTAACCTAGATAGGCCAAGTGCCCGCTAGGTAACATTTATAGTCCAAATGCCCACTAGTAAACCTAGATAGTCCAAGGGCCCACTAGTTAACCTAGATAGTCCAAGTGCCCGCTAGTTAACTTACATAGTCCAAGTGCCTGCTAGGTAAACTACATAGTCCAGTTGCCCGTTCGTTAACCTACATAGTCCAAGTGCCCGCTAGGTAACGTAGATAGCGCAAGTGACCGCTAGGGAACGTACATACTCCATGTGCCCGCTAGGGAACCTAGATAGTCCAATTGCCCGTTATCTAACCTAGATAGTCGAAGTGTCCGCTAGTTAACCTACATAATCCAAGTGCCTGTTCGTTAACCTACATAGTCCAAGTGCCCGCTAGGTTACCTACATTGTCCAAGTGCACGTTCGTTAACCTAGATAGTCCAAGTGCCCGCTGGTAACCTACATAGTCCAAGGGCCCGCTAGGTAACCTTGATAGTCCAAGTGCCTTCTAGTTAACCTACGTAGTCCAAGTGCCCGCTAGGTAAACTACATAGTCCAAGTGCCCACTAGGTAACCTAAATAATCCAAATGCCCGCTAGGGAAACTAAATAGTCCAAGTGCCCGCTCGTTAACCTAGATAGTCCAAGTGCCCGCTAGTAAACCTAGATAGTCCAAGGGCCGGCTACTTAACCTAGATAGTTCATTGCCCGCTAGTTAACCTAAATCGTCCAAGTGTCCGCTAGGTAACCAACATAGTTCAAGTGCATGCTAGGAAACCTAGATAGTCCAAGTGCCTGATAGCTAACCTACATAGTCCAAGTGTCCGTTCATTAACCTAGATGGTACAAGTGCCCATTGGGTAACCTACAAAGTCCAAATGCCCGCTTGGTAACCAGGATAGTCCAAGTGCCCGCTAGTTAACCTACATAGTCCAAGTGCCTTCTAGGGAGCCTACATACTCCACGTAACCGCTAGGGAACCTAGATAGTCCAAGTGCCCGTTAGGGAAACTACATAGTCCAAGTGCCCACTAGGTATCCTACATAGTCCAAATGCCCGCAAGGAAACCTACATAGTCTAAATGCCCGCTAGGCAACCTACATAATCCAAGTGCCCGCTCTGGAACATACATAGTCCAAGGGCCCGCTAGTTGACATACATAGTCCAAGTGCCAGCTAGGTAACCTAGATAGTACAAGTGCCCGCTAGGGAACCTAGATAGTCCAAGTGCCTGTTAGCTAACCCAGATAGTCCAAGTGGCGGCTAGGTAACCTACATAGTCCAAGTGCCCGTTCGTTAACCTACGTAGTCCTAGTGCCCCCTAGTTAACCTACATTCTCCAAGTGCCCGATAGGGAACCTACATAGTCCACGTGCCCGCTAGGTAACCTACATAGTCCAAATGCCCTCTAGTTAACCCACATAGTCCATGTGCCCGCTAGGGAACTTACATAGTCCAAGGGCCCACTAGGGAACCTACATAGTCCAAGTGCCCGTTCGTTAACCTAGATAGTCCAAGTGCCCGCTAGGTAACCTAGACTGTCCAAGTGCCCGGTAGGTTACCTACAAAGTCCAAGTGCCCGCTATGTAACCTAGATAGTCAAAGTGCCCGCTAGGTAACTTATATTGTCCAAGTTCCCGCTAGGTAACCTAGATAGTGCAAGTGCCCGTTACCTAACCTAGATAGTCCAAGTGCCCGCTAGGCAACCTACATAGTCCAAGTGCCCGTTCGTTACCCTAGAAGTCCAAGTGCCCGCTAGGTAACCTAGACAGTCCAAGTGCCCACTAGGTTACCTGCATATTCCAAGTGCCCGTTCGATAACCTAGATAGTCCAAGTGCCCACTAGGTAACCTACATAGTCCAAGTGCCCGCTAGGTAACCTATATAGTCCAAGTGTCCGCTAGGTAACCTAGATAGTCCAAGGGCCCGCTAGTTAACCTACATCGTCAAAACGGGTCACTTGTTAACTTTGATAGTCCAAGGGCCTCCTAGTTAACCTAGATCGTCCAAGTGCCCGCTAGTTAACCTAGATTGTCCAAGTGCCTGCTAGTTAACCTACATAGTACAAGGGCCCACTAGTTAACCTAGATAGTCCAAGTGTCCTCTAGTTAACCTACATAGCCCAAGTGCCCGCTAGTTAACCTATATACCAAGTGCCCGCTACGTAACCTAGATAGTCCAAGGGCACGCTAGTTAACCTACATAGTCCAAGTGCCCTCTTGGCAACCTAGATAGTCCAAGTGCCCGCTAAGGAACCTACATAGTCCAAGTGCACGCTAGTTAACCTAGATAGTCCAAGTGCCTGCTAGGTAACCTACATAGTGTAAGTGTCCTCTAGTTAACCTACATATTCCAAGTTCCCGCTAGTTAACATAGATAGTCCAATTGCCCACTAGGGAACGTATATAGTCCAAGTGCCCGCTAGGTAACCTAGATAGTGCAAGTGCCCGCTAGTTAACCTAGATAGTTCAAGTACCCGCTCGGTAACCTAGATCGTCCAAGGGCCCCCTAGTTAGCCTACATAGTCCAAGTGCCCGCTAGGTAACCTAGATAATCCAAGTGCCCGTTTGGTAACCTAGAAAGTCCAAGTGCCCTTTAGGGAACCTAGATAGTCCAAGGGCAGCTAGTAAACCTACATAGTCCATGGGCCCGCTAGTTAACCTACATAGTGCAAGTGTCCGCTAGTTAACCTACATATTCCAAGTGCCCGCTAGTTGAACTGTATAATCTATGTGCCCGTTAGCTAACCTAGATAGTCCAAGGGCCCACTAGTTGTCCTACATAGTCCAAGTGCTAGCTTGGTAACCTAGATAGTACAAGTGCCCGCTAGGGAACCTAGATAGTCCAAGTGCCTGTTCGTTAACCTAGATAGTCCAAATGCCCGTTAGGTATCCTAGAGTCTGCAAGTGCCCGCTAGGTTACCTACATAGTCCAAGTGCCCGTTCGTTAACCTAGATAGTCCAAGGGCCCGCTAGTTGACCTACATAGTCCAAGTGTGAGCTAGGTAACCTAGATAGTAAAAGTGCCCGCTAGGGAACCTAGATAGTCCAAGTGCCTGTTCGTTAACGTAGATAGTCCAAGTGCCCGCTATGTAACCTAGAGTGTCCAAGTGCCCGCTAGGTTACCTACATTGTCCAAGTGCCCGTTCGTTAACCTAGATAGTCCCAGTGCCCGCTAGGAAACCTACATAGTCCAAGGGCCCGCTAGGTAACCTAGATAGTCCAAGTGCCCGCTAGGTAACCTAGAGTCCAAGTGCTCGCTAGTTAACCTACATAGTCCAAGTACCCGCTGTGTAAACTAGTTGGTCAAAGTCCCCGTTAGGTAACCTAGATAGTCCAAGTGCCCGCTAGGTAACTTACATTGTCCAAGTTCCCGCTAGGTAACCTAGATAGTCCAAGTTTCCGTTACCTAACCTAGATAGTACAAGTGCCCGCTAGGCAACCTACATAGTCCAAGAGCCCGTTCGTTAACCTAGAAGTCCAAATGCCCGCTAGGTAACCTAGACAGTCCAAGTGCCCGCTAGGTTACCTGCATATTCCAAGTGCCCGTTCGTTATCCTAGATAGTCCAAGTGCCCACTAGGTAACCTACATAGTCCAAGTGCCCGCTATGTAACCTATATAGTCCAAGTGGCCGCTTGGTCACATAGATAGTCCAAGGACCCGCTAGTTAACCTACATAGTCCAAGGGCTCACTTGTTAACTTTGATAGTCCAGCTGCCCGCTAGTTAACCTAGATCGTCCAAGTGCCCGCTAGTTAACCTAGATTGTCCAAGTGCCTGCTAGTTAACCTACATAGTCCACGTGCCCACTAATTAACCTAGATAGTCCAAGTGTCCTCTTGTTAACCTACATAGTCCAAATGCCCGCTAGGTAACCTACATAGTCCAAGTGCCCGCTGGGCAACCTACATAGTCCAAGTGTCCTCTAGTTAACTTACATAGTCCAAGTGCCCGCTAGTTAACCTATATACCAAGTGCCTGCTACGTAACCTAGATAGTCCAAGGGCACGCTAGTGACCCTACATAGTCCAAGTGCCTGCTAGGCAACCTAGATTGTCCAAGTGCCCGCTAAAGAACCTACATAGTCCAAGTGCACGCTAGTTAACCTAGATAGTCCAAGTGCCCACTGGTTAACCTAGATAGTCCAAGTGCCTGCTAGGTAACGTACATATTCCAAGTGCCCGCTAGTTAACATAGATAGTCCAAGTGTCCGCTAGGGAAAGTACATAGTCCAAGTGCCCGCTAGGTAACCTAGATAGTGCAAGTGCCCGCTAGTTAACCTAGATAGTTCAAGTACCCGCTAGGTAACCTAGATCGCCCAAGGGCCCCCTAGTTAGCCTACATAGTCCAAGTGCCCGCTAGGTAACCTAGATAGTCCAAGTTCCCGTTCGGTAACCTAGATAGTCCAAGTGACCTTTAGGGAACCTACATAGTACAAGTGCCCGCTAGTTAACCTAGATAGTCCAAGTGCCTGATAATAAACCTACATAATCCATTAGCCCGCTAGTTAACCTACATAGTGCAAGGGCCCGCTAGTTAACCTAGATCGTGCAAGTGTCCGCTAGTTAACCTACATAGTCCACGTGCCCGCTAGTTAACCTATATACAATGTGCCCGCTACGTAACCTAGATAGTCCCAAGGCACGCTAGTTAACCTACATAGTACAAGTGCCCCCTAGGGAACCTAGATAGTCCAAGTGCCCGCTCTGGAACCTACATAGTCCAAGTGCCGGCTAGGGAACTTACATAGTCCAAGTGCCAGCTCTGGAACATACATAGTACAAGGGTCCGCCAATTAACCTACATCGTCCAGATGCCTGCTAGTTAACCTACATAGTCCAAGGGCCCGGTAGGTAACCTAGACAGTTCAAGTGACCACTAGGTTACCTACATAGTCCAAGTGCCTGTTCGGTAACCTCATAGTCCAAGTGCCCGCTAGGTAACCTATATAGTCCAAATGCCCGCCAGGGACCCTAATAGTCCAAGTGTCCGCTAGTTAACCTAGATAGACCAAGTGCCCGCTAGGGAACCTACCTAGTCCAAGTGCCCGATAGGGACTCTACATAGTCCAAGTGCCAGCTAGGTAACCTAGATAGTCCAAGTGCCCGCTAGTTAACCTACATAGTCCAATTGCCCGTTAGGTAACTTAGAGAGTCCAAATGCCCGCTAGGGAACCCACATAGTCCAAGTGCCCGCTAGGGAACTTACATAGTCCAAGGGCCGCTAGGGAACCTACATAGTCCAAGTGCCCGTTAGTTAACCTAGATAGTCCAAGTGCCCGCTAGGTAACCTAGATTGTCCAACAGCCCGGTAGGTAACTTACATACTCCAAGTACCCGCTAGGTAACGTTGATAGTTCAAGTGCCAGCTAGGTTACCTAGATAGTCCAAGTGCCCTCTAGATAACCTACAAAGTCTATGTGCCCGCTAAGGAATCTATATAGTCCAAATGCCCGCTAGGGAGCCTATATAATCCAAATGCCCACTAGGTAACCTAGATAGTCCAATGGCCAGCTAGGTAACCTACATAGTCCTAGTGCCACCTAGTTAACCTACATCCTCCAAGTGCCCGATAGGGAACCTACATAGTCCAAGTGCCCGCTAGGTAACCTACATAGTCCAAATGCCCTCTAGTTAACCCACATAGTCCAAGTGCCCGCTAGGGAACTTACATAGTCCAAGGGCCCACTAGGGAACCTACATAGTCCAAGTTCCCGCTAGGTAACCTAGATAGTCCAAGTGCTTGTTACCTAACCTCGATAGTCCAAGTACCCGCTAGGCAACCTACATTGTCCAAGTGCCCGTTCGTTACACTAGAAGTCCAAGTGCCCGCTAGGTAACCTAGACAGTCCAAGTGCCCGCTAGGTTACCTGCATATTCCAAGTGCCCGTTCGTTAACCTAGATAGTCCAAGTGCCCACTATGTAACCTACATAGTCCAAGTGCCCGCTAGGTAACCTACATAGTCCAAGTGTCCGCTAGGTAACCTAGATAGTCCAAGGGCCCGCTAGTTAACCTACATAGTCAAAGAGGTCACTTGTTATCTTTGATAGTCCAAGTGCCTCCTAGTTAACCTAGATCGTCCAAGTGCCCGCTAGTTAACCTAGATTGTCCAAGTGCCTGCTAGTTAACCTACATAGTCCAAGGGCCCACTAGTTAACCTAGATAGTCCAAGTGTCCTCTAGTTAACTACATAGTCCAAGTGCCCGCTAGTTAACCTATATACCAAGTGCCCGCTACGTAACCTAGATAGTCCAAGGGCACGCTAGTTAACCTACATAGTCCAAGTGCCCTCTTGGCAAATTAGATAGTCCAAGTGCCCGTTAAGGAACCTACATATTCCAATGCCCGCTAGTTAAACTGCATAATCTAAGTGCCCGTTAGCTAACCTAGATAGTCAAAGGGCCCGCTAGTTGACCTACATAGTCCAAATGCGAGCTAGGTAACCTAGATAGTACAAGTGCCCGCTAGGGAACCTAGATAGTCCAAGTGCCTGTTCGTTAACCTAGATAGTCCAAGTGCCCGCTAGGTAACCTAGACTGTGCAAGTGCCCGCTAGGTTACCTACATAGTCCAAGTGCCCGTTATTTAACCTAGATAGTCCAAAGGCCCGCTAGTTGACCTACATAGTCCAAGTGTGAGCTAGGTAACCTAGATAGTAAAAGTGCCCGCTAGGGAACCTAGATAGTCCAAGTGCCTGTTCGTTAACGTAGATAGTCCAAGTGCCCCCTATGTAACCTAGACTGTCCAAGTGCCCGCTAGGTTACCTACATAGTCCAAATACCCGTTCGTTAACCTAGATAGTCCCAGTGCACGCTAGCAAACCTACATAGACCAAGGGACCGCTAGGTAACCTAGATACTCCAAGTGCCCGCTAGGTAACCTAGAGTCCAAGTGCTCGCTAGTTAACCTACATAGTCCAAGTGCCCGCTAGATAACCTACATAATCTAAGTGCCCGTTAGCTAACCTAGATAGTCCAAGGGCCCGCTAGTTGACCTACATAGTCCAAGTGCCAGCTAGGTAACGTAGATAGTACAAGTGCCCGCTAGGGAACCTAGATAGTCAATGTGCCTGTTCGTTAACCTAGATATTTGAAGAGCCCGCTAGGTAACCTAGACTGTCCAAGTGCCCGCTAGGTTACCTACATAGTCCAAGTGCCCGTTCTTTAACCTAGACAGTCCAAGTGCCCCCTAGGAAACCTACATAGTCCAAGGGCCCGCTAGGTAACCTAGATAGTCCAAGTGCCCGCGAGATAACCTAGAGTCCAAGTGCTCGCTAGTTAACCTACATAGTCCAAGTGCCCGCTATGTAACCTAGTTGGTCAAAGTGCCCGTTAGGTAACCTAGATAGTCCAAGTGCCCGCTAGGTAACTTACATTGTCCAAGTTCCCGCTAGGTAACCTAGATAGTCGTAGTGCCCGTTACCTAACCTAGATAGTCCAAGTGCCCGCTAGGCAACCTACATAGTCCAAGAGCCCGTTCGTTAACCTAGAAGCCCTAGTGCCCGCTAGGTAACCTAGACAGTCCAAGTGCCCGCTAGGTTACCTGCATGTTCCACGTGCCCGTTCGTTAACCTAGATAGTCGAAGTGCCCACTAGGTAACCTACATAGTCCAAGTGCCCGCTATGTAACCTATATAGTCTAAGTGCCCGCTAGGTAACCTAGATAGTCCAAGGACCCGCTAGTTAACCTACATAGTCCAAGGGCTCACTTGTTAAATTTGATAGTCCAGCTGCCCGCTAGTTAACCTAGATTGTCCAAGTGCCTGCTAGTTAACCTACATAGTCCAAGGGCCCACTAGTTAACCTAGATAGTCCAAGTGTCCTCTAGTTAACTACATAGTCCAAGTGCCCGCTAGTTAACCTATATACCAAGTGCCCGCTACGTAACGTAGATAGTCCAAGGGCACGCTAGTTAACCTACATAGTCCAAGTGCCCTCTTGGCAAATTAGATAGTCCAAGTGCCCGTTAAGGAACCTACATATTCCAATGCCCGCTAGTTAAACTGCATAATCTAAGTGCCCGTTAGCTAACCTAGATAGTCAAAGGGCCCGCTAGTTGACCTACATAGTCCAAATGCGAGCTAGGTAACCTAGATAGTACAAGTGCCCGCTAGGGAACCTAGATAGTCCAAGTGCCTGTTCGTTAACCTAGATAGTCCAAGTGCCCGCTAGGTAACCTAGACTGTGCAAGTGCCCGCTAGGTTACCTACATAGTCCAAGTGCCCGTTATTTAACCTAGATAGTCCAAAGGCCCGCTAGTTGACCTACATAGTCCAAGTGTGAGCTAGGTAACCTAGATAGTAAAAGTGCCCGCTAGGGAACCTAGATAGTCCAAGTGCCTGTTCGTTAACGTAGATAGTCCAAGTGCGCCCTATGTAACCTAGACTGTCCAAGTGCCCGCTAGGTTACCTACATAGTCCAAATACCCGTTCGTTAACCTAGATAGTCCCAGTGCACGCTAGCAAACCTACATAGACCAAGGGACCGCTAGGTAACCTAGATAGTCCAAGTGCCCGCTAGGTAACCTAGAGTCCAAGTGCTCGCTAGTTAACCTACATAGTCCAAGTGCCCGCTAGATAACCTACATAATCTAAGTGCCCGTTAGCTAACCTAGATAGTCCAAGGGCCCGCTAGTTGACCTACATAGTCCAAGTGCCAGCTAGGTAACGTAGATAGTACAAGTGCCCGCTAGGGAACCTAGATAGTCAATGTGCCTGTTCGTTAACCTAGATATTTGAAGAGCCCGCTAGGTAACCTAGACTGTCCAAGTGCCCGCTAGGTTACCTACATAGTCCAAGTGCCCGTTCTTTAACCTAGACAGTCCAAGTGCCCGCTAGGAAACCTACATAGTCCAAGGGCCCGCTAGGTAACCTAGATAGTCCAAGTGCCCGCGAGATAACCTAGAGTCCAAGTGCTCGCTAGTTAACCTACATAGTCCAAGTGCCCGCTATGTAACCTAGTTGGTCAAAGTGCCCGTTAGGTAACCTAGATAGTCCAAGTGCCCGCTAGGTAACTTACATTGTCCAAGTTCCCGCTAGGTAACCTAGATAGTCGTAGTGCCCGTTACCTAACCTAGATAGTCCAAGTGCCCGCTAGGCAACCTACATAGTCCAAGAGCCCGTTCGTTAACCTAGAAGCCCTAGTGCCCGCTAGGTAACCTAGACAGTCCAAGTGCCCGCTAGGTTACCTGCATGTTCCACGTGCCCGTTCGTTAACCTAGATAGTCGAAGTGCCCACTAGGTAACCTACATAGTCCAAGTGCCCGCTATGTAACCTATATAGTCCAAGTGCCCGCTAGGTAACCTAGATAGTCCAAGGACCCGCTAGTTAACCTACATAGTCCAAGGGCTCACTTGTTAAATTTGATAGTCCAGCTGCCCGCTAGTTAACCTAGATCGTCCAAGTGCCCGCTAGTTAACCTAGATTGTCCAAGTGCCTGCTAGTTAACCTACATAGTCCAAGGGCCCACTAGTTAACCTATATACCAAGTGCCCACTACGTAACCTAGATAGTCCAAGGGCATGCTAGTTAACCTACATAGTCCAAGTGCCCGCTGGGCAACTTAGATAGTCCAAGTGCCCGCTAAGGAACCTACATAGTCCAAGTGCACGCTAGTTAACCTAGATAGTCCAAGTGCCCGCTAGTTAACCTAGATAGTCCAAGTGCCCGCTAGGTATCCTACATAGTCCAAGGGCCCGCTAGGTAACCTAGATAGTCCAAGTGCTCGCTAGTTAACCTAGATCGTCCATGTGTTCTCTAGTTAACCTACAGAGTCCAAGTGCCCGCTAGGTAACCTACATAGTGCAAGTATCTGCTGGGTAACCTACATACTCCAAGTACCCGCTAGTTAACATAGATAGTCCAAGTGCCCGCTAGGTAAACTTGAGAGTGAAAGTGCCCGCTAGTTAACCTACATAGTCCAAGTGACTGCTAGGTAACCTAGATAGTCCAAGGGACTGCTATTTAACCTACATAGTCCAAGTGTCCGCTAGTTAACCTAGATCGTCAAATTTTCCGCTAGTTAACCTACATAGTCCAAGTGCCCGCTAGGTAACCTAGATAGTCCAAGTGCCCGTTCGGTAACCTAGATTGTCCAAGTGCCCTTTAGGGAACCTAGATAGTCCAAGTGCCCGCTAGGGAACCTACATAGACCAATTGCCTGCTCTGTGACATACATAGTCCAAGTGCCCGTTAGTTAACGAAGATAATCCAAGTGCCCGCTAGGTAACCTAGATAGGCCAAGTGCCCGCTAGGTAACATTTATAGTCCAAATGCCCACTAGTAAACCTAGATAGTCCAAGGGCCCACTAGTTAACCTAGATAGTCCAAGTGCCTGCTAGTTAACTTACATAGTCCAAGTGCCTGCTAGGTAAACTACATAGTCCAGTTGCCCGTTCGTTAACCTACATAGTCCACGTGCCCGCTAGGTAACGTAGATAGCGCAAGTGCCCGCTAGGGAACGTACATACTCCACGTGCCCGCTAGGGAACCTAGATAGTCCAATTGCCCGTTATCTAACCTAGATAGTCGAAGTGTCCGCTAGTTAACCTACATAATCCAAGTGTCTGTTCGTTAACCTACATAGTCCAAGTGCCCGCTAGGTTACCTACATTGTCCAAGTGCACGTTCGTTAACCTAGATAGTCCAAGTGCCCGCTGGTAACCTACATAGTCCAAGGGCCCGCTAGGTAACCTTGATAGTCCAAGTGCCTTCTAGTTCACCTACGTAGTCCAAGTGCCCGCTCGTTAACCTAGATAGTCCAAGTGCCCGCTAGTAAACCTAGATAGTCCAAGGGCCCGCTACATAACCTAGATAGTTCATTGCCCGCTAGTTAACCTAAATCGTCCAAGTGTCCGCTAGGTAACCAACATAGTTCAAGTGCATGCTAGGAAACCTAGATAGTCCAAGTGCCTGATAGCTAACCTACATAGTCCAAGTGTCCGTTCATTAACCTAGATAGTACAAGTGCCCATTGGGTTACCTACATAGTCCAAATGCCCGCTTGGTAACCAGGATACTCCAAGTGCCCGCTAGTTAACCTACTTAGTCCAAGTGCCTTCTAGGGAGCCTACATACTCCACGTGACCGCTAGGGAACCTAGATAGTCCAAGTGCCCGTTAGGGAACCTACATAGTCCAAGTGCCCACTAGGTATCCTACATAGTCCAAATGCCCGCAAGGAAACCTACATAGTCTAAATGCCCGCTAGGCAACCTACATAATCCAAGTGCCCGCTCTGGAACATACATAGTCCAAGTGCCCGTTAGATAACCTAGATAGTCCAAGGGCCCGCTAGTTGACATACATAGTCCAAGTGCCAGCTAGGTAACCTAGATAGTACAAGTGCCCGCTAGGGAACCTAGATAGTCCAAGTGCCTGTTAGCTAACCCAGATAGTCCAAGTGGCGGCTAGGTAACCTACATAGTCCAAGTGCCCGTTCGTTAACCTACGTAGTCCTAGTGCCCCCTAGTTAACCTACATTCTCCAAGTGCCCGATAGGGAGCCACATAGTCCACGTGCCCGCTAGGTAACCTACATAGTCCAAATGCCCTCTAGTTAACCCACATAGTCCAAGTGCCCGCTAGGGAACTTACATAGTCCAAGGGCCCACTAGGGAACCTACATAGTCCAAGTGCCCGTTCGTTAACCTAGATAGTCCAAGTGCCCGCTAGGTAACCTAGACTGTCCAAGTGCCCGGTAGGTTACCTACATAGTCCAAGTGCCCGCTATGTAACCTAGATAGTCAAAGTGCCCGCTAGGTAACTTATATTGTCCAAGTTCCCGCTAGGTAACCTAGATAGTGCAAGTGCCTGTTACCTAACCTAGATAGTCCAAGTGCCCGCTAGGCAACCTACATAGTCCAAGTGCCCGTTCGTTACCCTAGAAGTCCAAGTGCCCGCTAGGTAACCTAGACAGTCCAAGTGCCCACTAGGTTACCTGCATATTTCAAGTGCCCGTTCGATAACCTAGATAGTCTAAGTGCCCACTAGGTAACCTACATAGTCCAAGTGCCCGCTAGGTAACCTATATAGTCCAAGTGTCCGCTAGGTAACCTAGATAGTCCAAGGGCCCGCTAGTTAACCTACATCGTCAAAACGGGTCACTTGTTAACTTTGATAGTCCAATGGCCTCCTAGTTAACCTAGATCGTCCAAGTGCCCGCTAGTTAACCTAGATTGTCCAAGTGCCTGCTAGTTAACCTACATAGTACAAGGGCCCACTAGTTAACCTAGATAGTCCAAGTGTCCTCTAGTTAACCTACATAGCCCAAGTGCCCGCTAGTTAACCTATATACCAAGTGCCCGCTACGTAACCTAGATAGTCCAAGGGCACGCTAGTTAACCTACATAGTCCAAGTGCCCTCTTGGCAACCTAGATAGTCCAAGTGCCCGCTAAGGAACCTACATAGTCCAAGTGCACGCTAGTTAACCTAGATAGTCCAAGTGCCTGCTAGGTAACCTACATAGTGTAAGTGTCCTCTAGTTAACCTACATATTCCAAGTTCCCGCTAGTTAACATAGATAGTCCAAGTGCCCGCTAGGGAACGTATATAGTCCAAGTGCCCGCTAGGGAACGTATATAGTCCAAGTGCCCGCTAGGTAACCTAGATAGTGCAAGTGCCCGCTAGTTAACCTAGATAATTCAAGTACCCGCTCGGTAACCTAGATCGTCCAAGGGCCCCCAGTTAGCCTACATAGTCCAAGTGCCGGCTAGGTAACCTAGATAATCCAAGTGCCCGTTCGGTAACCTAGAAAGTCCAAGTGCCCTTTAGGGAACCTAGATAGTCCAAGGGCAGCTAGTAAACCTACATAGTCCATCGGCCCGCTAGTTAACCTACATAGTGCAAGTGTCCGCTAGTTAACCTACATATTCCATGTGTCCGCTAGTTAAACTGTATAATCTATGTGCCCGTTAGCTAACCTAGATAGTCCAAGGGCCCACTAGTTGTCCTACATAGTCCAAGTGCTAGCTTGGTAACCTAGATAGTACAAGTGCCCGCTAGGGAACCTAGATAGTTCAAGTGCCTGTTCGTTAACCTAGATAGTCCAAATGCCCGTTAGGTAACCTAGACTCTGCAAGTGCCCTCTAGGTTACCTACATAGTCCAAGTGCCCGTTCGTTAACCTAGATAGTCCAAGGGCCCGCTAGTTGACCTACATAGTCCAAGTGTGAGCTAGGTAACCTAGATAGTAAAAGTGCCCGCTAGGGAACCTAGATAGTCCAAGTGCCTGTTCGTTAACGTAGATAGTCCAAGTGCCCGCTATGTAACCTAGAGTGTCCAAGTGCCCGCTAGGTTACCTACATAGTCCAAGTGCCCGTTCGTTAACCTAGATAGTCCCAGTGCCCGCTAGGAAACCTACATAGTCCAAGGGCCCGCTAGGTAACCTAGATAGTCCAAGTGCCCGCTAGGTAACCTAGAGTCCAAGTGCTCGCTAGTTAACCGACATAGTCCAAGTACCCGCTATGTAACCTAGTTGGTCAAAGTGCCCGTTAGGTAACCTAGATAGTCCAAGTGCCCGCTAGGTAACTTACATTGTCCAAGTTCCCGCTAGGTAACCTAGATAGTCCAAGTTTCCGTTACCTAACCTAGATAGTACAAGTGCCCGCTAGGCAACCTACATAGTCCAAGAGCCCGTTCGTTAACCTAGAAGTCCAAATGCCCGCTAGGTAACCTAGACAGTCCAAGTGCCCGCAAGGTTACCTGCATATTCCAAGTGCCCGTTCGTTAACCTAGATACTCCAAGTGCCCACTAGGTAACCTACATAGTCCAAGTGCCCGCTATGTAACCTATATAGTCCAAGTGCCCGCTAGGTAACCTAGATAGTCTAAGGACCCGCTAGTCAACCTACTTAGTCTAAGGGCTCACTTGTTAACTTTGATAATCCAGCTGCCCGCTAGTTAACCTAGATTGTCCAAGTGCCTGCTATTTAACCTACATAGTCCAAGGGTCTACTAGTTGACCTAGATAGTCCAAGTGCCCGCTAGTTAACCTAGATAGTCCAAGTGCCCGCTAGGTAACCTAAGTAGTCCAAATGTCCGATAGGTATCCTACATTGTCCAAGTGCCCGCTAGTTATCCTCCATAGTCCAAGTGCCCCTTCGTTAAACTAGATATTCCAAGTGCCCGCTAGGTAAGCTAGACTGTCCAAGTGCCCGCTAGGTTACCTACATGGTCCAAGTGCCATTTTGTTAACCTAGATAGTCCACGTGCCCGCTAGGAAACCTACATAGTCCAAGGGCCCGGTAGGTAACCTAGAAAGCCCAAGTGCCCGCAAGGTAACCTAGAGTCCAAGTGTTCGCTAGTTATCCTACATAGTCCAAGTGTCCGCTATATAACCTAGATAGTCAAAGTGCCCGTTAGGTAACCTAGATAGTCCAAGTGCCCGCTAGTTAACTTACAATGTCCAAGTTCCCGCTAGGTAACCTAGATTGTCCAAGTGCCCGTTACCTAACCTATATAGTCCAAGTGCCCGCTAGTTAACCTACATAGTCCAAGTGCCCGTTAGGTAACCTAGATAGCCCAAATGCCCGCTAGGGAACCCACATAGTCCAAGTGCCCGCTAGGGAACTTACATAGTCCAAGGGCCTGCTAGGGAACTTGCATAGTCCAAGGGCCCGTTAGGGAACCTACATAGTCCAAGTGCCAGTTAGTTAACCTAGATAGTCCAAGTGCCCGCTAGGTAACCTAGATAGTCCAACAGCCCGGTAGGTAACCTACATACTCCAAGTACCCGCTAGGTAACATAGATAGTTCAAGTGCCAGCTAGGTAACCTAGATAGTCCAAGTGCCCGCTAGGTAACCTACAAAGTCTAAGTGCCCGCTAGGTAATCTATATAGTCCAAATGCACGCTAGGGAGCCAACATAATTCAAATGCCCGCTAGGTAACCTAGATAGTCAAGGGCCCGCTAGGTAACCTACATAGTCCTAGTGCCCCCTAGTTAACCTACATTCTCCAAGTGCCCGATAGGGAACCTACATAGTCCAAGTGCCCTCTGGTTCACCCACATAGTCCAAGGGCCCGCTAGGGAACTTACATAGTCCAAGTGCCCGCTAGGGAACCTACATAGTCCAAGTGCCCGTTAGTTAACCTAGATAGTCCAAGTACCCGCTAGGTAACCTAGATAGTCCAACAGCCCGCTAGGCAACCTACATACTCCAAGAACCCGCTAGGCAACGTAGATATTTCAAGTGCCAGCTAGGTAACCTAGTTAGTCCAAGTGCCCGCTAGGTAACCTACAAAGTCTAAGTGCCCACTAGGTTATCTATATAATCCAAATGCCCGCTAGGGAACCTACATAGTCCAAGTGCCCGCTAGGTAACCTAGATAGTCCAAGTGCCCGCTAGTTAACCTACATAGTCCAAGGGCCCGCTAGTTAACCGACATAGTCCAAGGTCCGCTAGTTAACTTAGATAGTCCAAGTGCTCGCTAGTTAACCTACATAGTACAAGGGCCCGCTAGTTAACCAAGATAGTCCAAGTGCCCGCTAGTTAACCTAGATAGTCCAAGTGCCCGCTAGGTAAACAAGTAGTCCAAATGTCCGATAGGGATCCTACATAGTCCAAGTGCCCGCTAGGTAACCTACATAGTCCAAATGCCCGCTAGTTAACCTACATAGTCCAAGTGCCGTTAGGTAACCTAGATAGCCCAAATGGCCGCTAGGGAACCCACATAGTCCAAGTGCCGGCTAGGGAACTTACATAGTCCAAGGGCACGCTAGGGAACTTACATAGTCCAAGGGTCCACTTGGGAACCTACATAGTCCAAGTACCCGTTAGTTAACCTAGATAGTCCAAGCGCCCGCTAGGTAACCTAGATAGTCCAACAGCCCGGTAGGTAACCTACATACTCCAAGTACCTGCTAGGTGACGTAGATAATTCAAGTGCCAGCTAGGTAACCTAGATAGTCCAAGTTCCCGCTAGGTAACCTACAAAGTCTAAGTGCCCGCTAGGTAATCTATATAGTCCAAATGCCCGCTAGGGAGCCTACATAATCCAAATGCCCGCTAGGTAACCTAGATAGTCACGGCCCGCTAGGTAACCTACATGGTCCTAGTGCCCCCTAGTTAACCTACATTCTCCAAGTGTCCGATAGGGAACCTACATAGTCCAAGTCCCAGCTAGGTAACCTACATAGTCCAAATGCCCTCTGGTTAACCCACATAGTCCAAGTGCCCGCTAGGGAACTTACATAGTCCAAGGGCCCGCTAGGGGACCTACAGAGTCCAAGTGCCCATTAGTTAACCTAGATAGTCCAAGTGCCCGCTAGGTAACCTAGATAGTCCAACAGCCCGCTTGGTAACCTACATACTCCGAGAACCTGCTAGGAAATGTAGATAGTTCAAGTGCCAGCTAGGTAACCTAGATAGTCCAAGTGCCCGCTAGGTAACCTACAAAGTCTAAGTGCCCGCTAGGTTATCTATATAGTTCAAATGCCCGCTAGGGAACCACATAGTCCAAGTGCCCGCTAGGTAACCTAGATAGTCCAAGTGCCCTCTAGTTAAACTAGATCATCCATGTGCCCGCTAGTTAACATACATAGTCCAAATGCCCGCTAGTTAACCTACATAGCCCAAGGTCTGCTAGTTAACCTAGATAGTCCAAGTGCTCGCTAGTTAACCTACATAGTACAAGGGCCGCTAGTTGACCTAGATAGTCCAAGTGCCCGCTAGTTAACCTACATAGTCCAAGTGACTGCTAGGTAACCTAGATAGTCCAAGGGACTGCTAGTTAAACTACATAGTCCAAGTGCCCGCTAGGTAACCTACATAGTGCAATAGTCCGCTAGTTAACCTATATAGTCAAACTGCCCGCTACTTAACGTAGATAGTCCAAGTGCCTGCTAGGTAACCTACATAGTGCAAGTGTCCGCTAGTTAACCTAGATAGTCAATTGTCCGCTAGTTAACCTACATAGTCCAAGTGTCCTTTAGGGAACCTAGATACTCCAAGTGCCCGCTAGGGAACCTACATAGACCAATTGCCCGCTCTGGAACATACATAGTCCAAGTGCCCATTAGTTAACGAAGATAATCCAAGTGCCCGCAAGTTAACCTAGATAGTCCAAGTGCCCGCTAGGTAACCTATATAGTCCAAATGCCCGCTATTAAACCTAGATAGTCCAAGGGCCCGCTAGTTAACCTAGATAGTCTAGGTCCCCGCTAGTTAACCTACATAATCCAAGTGCCTGCTAGGAAAACTACATAGTCCAAGTGCCCGTTCGTTAACCTACATAGTCCAAGTGCCCGCTAGGTAACGTAGATAGCCCAAGTGCCCGCTAGGGAACGTACATAGTCAAAGTGCCCATTCAGTAACCTAGACAGTCCAATTGCCCGCTAGTTAACCTAGACAGTCCAAGTACCCGACAGGGAACCTACATAGTCCAAGTGCTCGCTAGGCAACCTACATAGTCCAAGTGCCCGTTAGATAACCTAGATAGTCAAAGTGCCTGCTAGGTAACCTAAATAGTCCAAGTGCCCGCTAGGGAACCTAGATAGTCCAATTGCCCGTTAGCTAACCTAGATAGTCGAAGTGTCCGCTAGTTAACCTACATAGTCCAAGTGCCAGTTCGTTAACCTAGATAGTCCAAGTGGCCGCTAGGTAACCTAGACAGTCCAAGTGCCCGCTAGATTACCTATATAGTCCAAGTGCACGTTCGTTAACCTAGATAGTCCAAGTGCCCGCTGGTAACCTACATAATCCAAGGGCCCGCTAGGTAACCTTGATAGTCCAAGTGCCTTCTAGTTAACCTACGTAGTCCAAGTGTTCGCTAGGTCACCTACATAGTCCAAGTGCCCACTAGGTAACCTAAATAATCCAAATGCCCGCTAGGGAAACTAAATAGTCCAAGTGCCCGCTAGTTAACCTAGATAGTCCAAGTGCCCGCTAGTAAACCTAGATAGTCCAAGGGCCCGCTACTTAACCTAGATAGTTCATTGCCCGCTAGTTAACCTAAATTGTCCAAGTGTCCGCTAGGTAACCTACATAGTCCAAGTGCCTGCTAGGTAACCTAGATACTCCAAGTGCCCGATATTTAACCTACATAGTCCAAGTGTCCGTTCATTAACCTAGAGAGTACAAATGCCCATTGGGTAACCTACATAGTCCAAGTGCCCGCTTGGTAACCTGGATAGTCCAAGTGCCCGCTAGTTAACCTACATAGTCCAAGTGCCTTCTAGGGAGCCTACATAGTCCACGTGACCGCTAGAGTACCTAGATAGTCCAAGTGCCCGTTAGGGAACCTACATAGTACAAATGCCCGCAAGAAAACCTACATAGTCTAAATGCCCGCTAGGCGACCTACATAATCAAAGTGCCCGCTCTGGAACATACATAGTCTAAGTGCCCGTTAGCTAACCTAGATAGTCCAAGGGCCCGCTAGTGGACATATATAGTCCAAGTGCCAGCTAGGTAACCTAGATAGTACAAGTGCCCACTAGGGAACCTAGATAGTCCAATTGCCTGTTAGCTAACCTAGATAGTCCAAGTGGCGGCTAGGTAACCTACATAGTCCAAGTGCCCATTCGTTAACCTAGATAGTCCAAGTGCCCGCTAGGTAACCTAGACAGTCCAAGTGCCCGCTAGTTAACCTACATTGTCCAAGCGCCCATTAGGTAACTTAGATGGTCCAAATACCCGCTAGGGAACCCACTTAGTCCAACTGCCCGCTAGGGAACTTACATAGTCAAAGGGCCGCTAGGGAACCTACATAGTCCAAGTGCCCGTTAGTTAACCTAGATAGTCCAAGTGCCCGCTAGGTAACCTAGATAGTCCAACAGCCCGGTAGGTAACCTACATACTCCAAGTACCCGCTAGGTAACGTAGATAGTTCAAGTGCCAGCTAGGTAACCTAGATAGTCCAAGTGCCCACTAGATAATCTACAAAGTCTACGTACCCGCTAAGGAATCTATATAGTCCAAATGCCCGCTAGGGAGCCTATATAATCCAAATGCCCGCAAGGTAACCTAGAAAGTCCAAGGGCCAGCTAGGTAACCTACATAGTCCTAGTGCCCCCTAGTTAACCTACATTCTCCAAGTGCCCGATAGGGAACCTACATAGTCCATTTGCCCGCTAGGTAACCTACATAGTCCAAATGCCTTCTAGTTAACCCACACAGTCCAAGTGCCCGCTAGGGAACTTACCTAGTCCAAGGGCCCATTAGGGAATCTACATAGTCCAAGTGCCCGTTAGTTAACCTAGAGGGTCCAACAGCCCGCTAGGTAACCTACATACTCCAAGAACCCGCTAGGCAACGTAGATAGTTAAAGTGCCAGCTAGGTAACCTAGATAGTCCAAGTGCCCGCTAGGTAACCTACAAAGTCTAATTGCCCGCTAGGTTATCTATATAGTCCAAATGCCAGCTAGGGAACCTACATAGTCCAAGTGCCCGCTAGGTAACCTAGATAGTCCAAGTGCCCTCTAGTTAACCTAGATCTTCCAAGTGCCCGCTAGTTAACCTACACAGTCCAAGGTCCGCTAGTTAACCTAGATAGTCCAAGTGCTCGCTAGTTAACCTACATAGTACAAGGGCCCGCTTGTTGACCTAGATAGTCCAAGTGCCCGCTAGTTAACCTAGATAGTCCAAGTGCCCGCTAGGTAACCAAAGTAGTCCAAATGTCCGTTAGGGATCCTACATAGTCCAAGTGCCCGCTAGGTAACCTACATAGTCCAAGTGCCCGTTCGTTAACCTAGATAGTCCAAGTGCCCGCTAGGTAACCTAGACTGTCCAAGTGCCCGGTAGGTTACCTACATAGTCCAAGTGCCCGCTATGTAACCTAGATAGTCAAAGTGCCCGTTAGGTAACCTAGATAGTCCAAGTGCCCGCTAGTTAACTTACATTGTCCAAGTTCCCGCTAGGTAACCTAGATAGTCCAAGTGCCCGCTACCTAACCTAGATAGTCCAAGTGCCCGCTAGGCAACCTACATAGTCCAAGTGCCCATTCGTTAACCTAGAAGTCCAAGTGCCCGCCAGGTAACCTAGACTGTCCAAGTGCCCGCTAGGTTACCTGCATATTCCAAGTGCCCGTTCGTTAACCTAGATAGTCCAAGTGCCCACTAGGTAACCTACATAGTCCAAGTGCCCGCTAGGTAACCTATATAGTCCAAGTGCCCCTAGGTAACCTAGCTAGTCCAAGGGCCGGCTAGTTAACCTACATAGTCCAAGGGCTCACTTGTTAACTTTGATAGTCCAAGTGCCTCCTCTGTTAACCTAGATCGTCCAAGTGCCCGCTAAGGAACCTACATAGTACAAGGGCCCACTAGTTAACCTAGATAGTCCAAGTGTCCTCTAGTTAACCTACATAGACCAAGTGCCCGCTAGTTAACCTATATACCAAGTGCCCTCTACGTAACCTAGATAGTCCAAGGGCACGCTAGTTAACCTACAAAGTCCAAGTGCCCTCTTGGCAACCTAGATAGTCCAAGTGCCCGCTAAGGAACCTACGTAGTCCAAGTGCACGCTAGTTAACCTAGATAGTCCAAGTGCCTGCTAGGTAACCTACATAGTGTAAGTGTCCGCTAGTTAACCTACATATTCCAAGTTCCCGCTAGTTAACATAGATAGTCCAAGTCCCCGCTAGGGAACGTACATAGTCCAAGTGCCCGCTAGGTAACCTAGATAGTGCAAGTGCCCGCTAGTTAACCTAGATAGTTCAAGTACCCGTTAGGTAACCTAGATCGTCCAAGGGCCCCCTAGTTAGCCTACATAGTCCAAGTGCGCGCTAGGTAACCTAGATAATCCAAGTGCCCGTTCGGTAACCTAGATAGTCCAAGTGCCCTTTAGGGAACCTAGATAGTCCAAGGGAAGCTAGTAAACCTACATAGTCCATGGGTCCGCTAGTTAACATTCATAGTGCAAGTGTCCGCTAGTTAACCTACATATTCCAAATGCCCGCTAGTTAAACTGCATAATCTAAGTGTCCGTTAGCTAACCTAGATAGTCCAAGGGCCCGCTAGTTGACCTACATAGTCCAAGTGCGAGCTAGGTAACCTAGATAGTACAAGTGCCCGCTAGGGAACCTAGATAGTCCAAGTGCCTGTTCGTTAACCTAGATAGTCCAAGTGCCCGCTAGGTAACCTAGACTTTGCAAGTGCCCGCTAGGTTACCTACATAGTCCAAGTGCCCGTTCGTTAACCTAGAGAGTCCCAGTGCCCGCTAGGAAACCTACATAGTCCAAGGGCCCGCTAGGTAACCTAGAGAGACCAAGTGCCCGCTAGGTAAACTAGAGTCCAAGTGCTCGCTAGTTAACCTACATAGTCCAAGTGCCCGCTATGTAACCTATATAGTCCAAGTGCCCGCTAGGTAACCTAGATAGTCCAAGGACCCGCTAGTTAACCTACATAGTCCAAGGGCTCTCTTGTTAACTTTGATAGTCCAGCTGCCCGCTAGTTAACCTAGATCGTCCAAGTGCCCGCTAGTTAACCTAGATTGTCCAAGTGCCTGCTAGTTAACCTACATAGTCCAAGGGCCCACTAGTTAACCTAGATAGTCCAAGTGTCCTCTAGTTAACCTACAGATTCCAAATGCCCGCTAGTTAACATAGATAGTCCATGTGCCCGCTAGGGAACGTACATAGTACAAGTGCCCGCTAGTTAACCTAGATAGTTCAAGTACCCGCTAGGTAACCTAGATCGTCCAAGGGCACCCTAGTTAGCCTACATAGTCCAAGTGCCCGCTAGGTAACCTGGATAGTCCAAGTGCCCGTTCGGTAACCTAGATATCCAAGTGCCCTTTAGGGAACCTAGATAGTACAAGGGCCCGCTAGTAAACCTACATAGTCCATGGGCCCGCTAGTTAACCTACATAGTGCAAGTGTCCGCTAGTTAACCTACATATTCCAAGTGCCCGCTAGTTAACCTACATAATCTAAGTGCCCGTTAGCTAACCTAGATAGTCCAAGGGCCCGCTAGTTGACCAACATAATCCAAGTGCCAGCTAGGTAAACTAGATAGTACAAGTGCCCGCTAGGGAACCTAGATAGTCCAAGTGCCTGTTAGCTAACCTAGATAGTGAAAGTGGCGGCTAGGTAACCTATATAGTCCAAGTGCCCGTTCGTTAACCTAGATAATCCAAGTGCCCGCTAGGTAACCTAGACAGTCCAAGTGCCCGCTAGTTAACCTACTTAGTCCAAGTGCCCGATAGGGAACCTACATAATCCAAGTGACCGCTAGTCAACCTACATAGTCCCTGTGCCCGTTAGTTAACCTAGAAAGTCAAAGTGCCTGCTAGGTAACCTAGATAGTCCAAGTGCCCGCTAGGTAACCGAAATAGTCCAAATGCCCCCTAGGGTAACTACATAATCCAAGTGCCCGCTAGTTAACCTAGATAGTCGAAGTGCCTGCTAGTAAACCTACAAAATCCATGGGCCTGCTAGTTAACCTACATAGTGCAAGGGCCCGCTAGTTAACCTAGATCTTGCAAGTGTCCGCAACTTAACCTACATAGCCCAAGTGCCCGCTAGTTAACCTATATACCAAGTGCCCGCTACGTAACCTAGATAGTCCAAGGGCACGCTAGTTAACTTACATAGTTCAAGTGCCCGCTAGGGAACCTAGATAGTCCAAGTGCCCTTTAGGGAAACTAGATAGTCCAAGGGCAGCTAGTAAACCTACATAGTCCATGGGCCTGCTAGTTAACCTACATAGTGCCAGTGTCCGCTAGTTAACTAACATATTCCAAATGCCCGCTAGTTAAACTGCATAATCTAAGTGCCCGTTAGCTAACCTAGATAGTCCAAGGGCCCGCTAGTTGACCTACATAGTCCACGTGCGAGCTAGGTAACCTAGATTGTACAAGTGCCCGCTAGAGAACATAGATAGTCCAAGAGCCTGTTCGTTAACCTAGATAGTCCAAGTGCCCGCTAGGTAACCTAGACTCTGCAAGTGCCCGCTAGGTTACCTACATAGTCCAAGTGCCCGTTGATTAACCTAGATAGTCCAAGGGCCCACTAGTTGTCCTATATAATCCAAGTGCGAGCTAGGTAACCTAGATAGTACAAGTGCCCGCTAGGGAACCTAGATAGTCCAAGTGCCTGTTCGTTAACCTAGATAGTCCAAATGCCCGCTAGGTAACCTAGACTCTGCAAGTGCCCGCTAGGTTACCTACATAGTCCAAGTGCCCGTTCATTAACCTAGATAGTCCAAGGGCCTGCTAGTTGACTTACATAATCCAAGTGCGAGCTAGGTAACCTAGATAGTAAAAGTGCCGGATAGGGAACCTAGATAGTCAAAGTGCCTGTTCGTTAACCAAGATAGTCCAAGTGCCCGCTATATAACCTAGACTGTCCAAGTGCCCGCTAGGTTACCTACATAGTCCAAGTGCCCGTTCGTTAACCTAGATAGTCCCAGTGCCCGCTAGGAAACCAACATAGTCCAAGGGCCTGCTAGGTAACCTAGATAGTCCAAGTGCCCGCTAGGTAAACTAGAGTCCAAGTGCTCGCTAGTTAACCTACATAGTCCAAGTGCCCGCTATGTAACCTAGTTGGTCAAAGTCCCCGTTAGGTAACCTAGATAGTCCAAGTGCCCGCTAGGTAACTTACATTGTCCAAGTTCCCGCTAGGTAACCTAGATAGTCTAAGTTTCCGTTACCTAACCTAGATAATCCAAGCGCCCGCTATGCAACCTACATAGTCCAAGAGCCCGTTCGTTAACCTAGAAGTCCAAGTGCCCGCTAGGTAACCTAGAGAGTCCAAGTGCCCGCTAGGTTACCTGCATATTTCAAGTGCCCGTTCGTTAACCTAGATATTCCAAGTGCCCACTAGGTAATCTACATAGTCCAAGTGCCCGCTATGTAACCTATATAGTCCAAGTGCCCGCTAGGTAAGCTAGATAGTCCAAGGACCCACTAGTTAACCTATATAATCCAAGGGCTCACTTGTTAACATTGATAGTCCAGCTGTCCGCTAGTTAAACTAGATCGTCCAAGTGCCTGCTAGTTAACCTACATAGTCCAAGGGCCCACTAGTTAACCTAGATAGTCCAAGTGTCCTCTAGTTAACCTACATAGTCCAAGTGCCCGCTAGGCATCCTAGATAGTCCAAGTGCCCCTTAAGGAACTTACATAGTCCAAGTGCACGCTAGTTAACCTAGATAGTCCATGTGCCCGCTAGTTAACCTAGATAGTCCAAGTGCCTGCTAGGTAACCTACATATTCCAAGTGCCCGCTAGTTAACATAGATAGTACAAGTGCCCGCTAGTTAACCAAGATAGTTCAAGTACCCGCTAGGTAACCTAGATCGTCCAAGGGCCCCCTAGTTAGCCTACATAGTCCAAGTGCCCGCTAGGTAACCTAGATAGTCCAAGTGCCCTCTAGATAACCTACAAAGTCTACGTGCCCGCTAAGGAATCTATATAGTCCAAATGCCCGCTAGGGAGCCTATATAATCCAAATGCCCGCTAGGTAACCTAGATAGTCCAATGGCCAGCTAGGTAACCTACATAGTCCTAGTGCCCCCTAGTTAACCTACATTCTCCTAGTGCCCGATAGGGAACCTACATAGTCCAAGTGCCCGCTAGGTAACCTAGGTAGTCCAAGTGCTCTCTAGTTAACCTAGATCGTCCAAGTGCCCGCTAGTTAACCTACATAGTCCAAGGGCCCGCTAGTTAACCTACACAGTCCAAGGTCCGCTAGTTAACCTAGATAGTCCAAGTGCTCGCAAGTTAACCTACATAGTACAAGGGCCCGCTTGTTGACGTAGATAGTCCAAGTGACCGCTAGTTAACCTAGATAGTCCAAGTGCCCGCTAGGTAACCAAAGTAGTCCAAATGTCCGATAGGGATCCTACATAGTCCAAGTGCCCGCTAGGTAACCTACAAAGTCCAAGTGCCCGTTCGTTAACCTAGATAGTCCAAGTGCCCGATAGGTAACCTAGACTGTCCAAGTGCCCGGTAGGTTACCTACATAGTCCAAGTGCCCGCTATGTAACCTAGATAGTCAAAGTGCCCGTTAGGTAACGTAGATAGTCCAAGTGCCCGCTAGTTAACTTACATTGTCCAAGTTCCCGCTAGGTAACCTAGATAGTCCAAGTGCCCGTTACCTAACCTAGATAGTACAAATGCCCGCTAGGCAACCTACATAGTCCAAGTGCCCGTTCGTTAACCTAGAAGTCCAAGTGCCCGCTAGGTGACCTAGACAGTCCAAGTGCCCGCTAGGTTATCTGCATATTCCAAGTGCCCGTTCGTTAACCTAGATAGTCCAAGTGCCCGGTAGGTAATCTAGATAGTCCAAGGGCCCGCTAGTTAACCTACATAGTCCAAGGGCTCACTTGTTAACTTTGATAGTCCAAGTGCCTCCTAGTTAACCTAGATCGTCCAAGTGCCCGCTAGTTAACCTAGATTGTCCAAGTGACTGCTAATTAACCTACATAGCACAAGGGCCCACTAGTTAACCTAGATAGTCCAAGTGTCCTCAAGTTAACCTACATAGACCAAGTGCCCGCTAGTTAACCTATATACCAAGTGCCCTCTACGTAACCTAGATAGTCCAAAGGCACGCTAGTTAACCTACATAGTCCAAGTGCCCTCTTGGCAACCCAGATTGTCCAAGTGCCCGCTAAGGAACCTACATAGTCCAAGTGCACGCTAGTTAACCTAGATAGTCCTAGTGCCTGCTAGGTAACCTACATAGTGTAAGTGTCTGCTAGTTAACCTACATATTCCAAGTTCCCGCTAGTTAACATAGATAGTCCAAGTGCCCGCTAGGGAACGTACATAGTCCAAGTGCCCGCTAGGTAACCTAGATAGTGCAAGTGCCCGCTAGTTAACCTAGATAGTTCAAGTACCCGCTAGGTAACCTAGATCGTCCAAGGGCCCCCTAGTTAGCCTACATAGTCCAAGTGCCCGCTAAGTAACATAGATAGTCCAAGTGCCCTTTAGGGAACCTAGGTAGTCCAAGGGAAGCTAGTAAACCTACATAGTCCATGGGCCCGCTAGTTAACCTACATAGTGCAAGTGTCCGCTAGTTAACCTACATATTCCAAGTGCCCGCTAGTTAAACTGCATAATCTAAGTGCCCGTTAGCTAACCTAGATAGTCCAAGGGCCCGCTAGTTGACCTACATAGTCCAAGTGCGAGCTAGGTAACCTAGATAGTACAAGTGCCCGCTAGGGAACCTAGATAGTCCAAGTGCCTGTTCGTTAACCTAGATAGTCCAAGTGCCCGCTAGGTAACCTAGAGTCCAAGTGCTCGCTAGTTAACCTACATAGTCCAAGTGCCCGCTATGTAACCTAGTTGGTCAAAGTCCCCGTAAGGTAACCTACATAGTCCAAGTGCCCGCTAGGTAACTTACATTGTCCAAGTTCCCGCTAGGTAACCTAGATTGTCCAAGTTTCCGTTACCTAACCTAGATAGTCCAAGTGCCCGCTATGCAACCTACATAGTCCAAGAGCCCGTTCGTTAACCTAGAAATCCAAGTGCCCGCTAGGTAACATAGACAGTCCAAGTGCCCGCTAGGTTACCTGCATATTTCAAGTGCCCGTTCGTTAACCTAGATAGTCCAAGTGCCCACTAGGTAACCTACATAGTCCAAGTGCCCGCTATGTAACCTGTATAGTCCAAGTGCCCGCTAGGTAACCTAGATAGTCCAAGGACCCGCTAGTTAACCTACATAGTCCAAGGGATCACTTGTTAATTTTGATAGTCCAGCTGCCCGCTAGTTAACCTAGATCGTCCAAGTGCCCGCTAGTTAACCTAGATTGTCCAAGTGCCTGCTAATTAACCTACATGTTCCAAGGGCCCACTAGTTAACCTAGATAGTCCAAGTGCCCGTTCGTTAACCTACATATTCCAAGTGCCCGCTAGTTAACATAGATAGTCCAAGTGCCCGCTAGGGAACGTACATAGTCCAAGTGGACGATAGGGAACCTACATAATCCAAGTGACCGCTAGGCAACCTACATAGTCCCTGTGCCCGCTAGGTAACCTACATAGTCCAAGTGCCCGCTAGGTAACTGAAATAGTCCAAATGCCCCCTAGGGAAACTACATAATCCAAGTGCCCGCTACTTAACCTAGATAGTCCAAGTGCCTGCTAGTAAACCTACATAATCCATGGGCCTGCTAGTTAACCTACATAGTGCAAGCCCCGCTAGTTAACCTAGATCTTGCAAGTGTCCGCAAGTTAACCTACATAGTCCAAGTGCCCGCTAGTTAACCTATATATCAAGTGCCCGCTACGTAACCTAGATAGTCCAAGGGCGCGCTAGTTAACTTACATAGTTCAAGTGCCCGCTAGGGAACCTAGATAGTCCAAGTGCCCTTTAGGGAACCTAGATAGTCCAAGGGCAGCTAGTAAACCTACATAGTCCATGGGCCCGCTAGTTAACGTACATAGTGCAAGTGTCCGCTAGTTAACCTACATATTCCAAATGCCCGCTAGTTAAACTGCATAATCTAAGTGCCCGTTAGCTAACCTAGATAGTCCAAGGGCCCGCTAGTTGACCTACATAGTCCAAGTGCGAGCTAGGTAACATAGAATGTACAAGTGCCCGCTAGGGAACCTAGATAGTCCAAGTGCCTGTTCGTTAACCTAGATAGTTCAAGTGCCTGTTCGTTAACCTAGATAGTCCAAGTGCCCGCTAGGAAACCTAGACTGTGGAAGTGCCCGCTAGGTTACCTACATAGTCCAAGTGCCCGTTCATTAACCTAGATAGTCCAAGGGCCTGCTAGTTGACCTACATAATCCAAGTGCGAGTTAGGTAACCTAGATAGTAAAAGTGCCCACTAGGGAACCTAGATAGTCAAAGTGCCTGTTCGTTAACCAAGATAGTCCAAGTGCCCGCTATGTAACCTAGACTGTCCAAGTGCCCGCAGGTTTACCTACATAGTCCAAGAGCCCGTTCGTTAACCTAGATAGTCCAAGTGACCTTTAGGGAACCTAGATAGTACAAGGGCCCGCTAGTAAACCTACATAGTCCATGGGCCCGCTAGTTAACCTACATAGTGCAAGTGTCTGCTAGTTAACCTACATATTCCAAGTGCCCGCTAGTTAACCTACATAATCTAAGTGTCCGTTAGCTAACCTAGATAGTCCAAGGGCTCGCTAGTTGACCTACATAATCCAAGTGCCAGCTAGGTAACCTAGATAGTACAAGTGCCCGCTAGGGAACCTAGATAGTCCAAGTGCCTGTTAGCTAACCTAGATAGAGCAAGTGGCGGCAAGGTAACCTACATAGTCCAAGGGCCCGTTCGTTAACCTAGATAATCCAAGTGCCCGCTAGGTGACCTAGACAGTCCAAGTGCCCGCTAGTTAACCTACATAGTCCAAGTGCCCGATAGGGAACCTACATAATCCAAGTGACTGCTAGGCAACCTACATAGTCCCTGTGCCCGTTTTAACCTAGATAGTCAAAGTGCATGCTAGGTAACCTAGATAGTCCAAGTGCCCGCTAGGTAACCGAAATAGTCCAAGTGCTCCGCTAGGTAACCAAAATAGTCCAAATGCCCGCTAGGGAACCTACATAGTCCAAGTGCCCGCTAGTTAACCTAGATAGTCCAAGTGCCTGCTAGTAAACCTACATAATCCATGGGCCCTCTAGTTAACCTACATAGTGCAAGGGCCCGCTAGTTAACCTAGATCTTGCAAGTGTCCGCAAGTTAACCTACATAGTCCAAGTGCCCGCTAGTTAACCTATATACCAAGTGCCCGCTACGAAAGCTAGATAGTCCAAGGTCACGCTAGTTAACTTACATAGTTCAAGTGCCCGCTAGGGAACCTAGATAGTCCAAGTGCCCGCTCTGGAACATACATAGTCCAAGTGCCTGCTAGGGAACCTACATAGTCCAAGGGCCCGCTAGTTAATGTAGATAGTACAAGTGCAGCTAGTTAATCTACATAGTCCAAGGGCCCGCTAATTAACCTACATATTCCAAGTACATGCTAGTTAACCTAGATTGTCCAAGTGCCCGCTAGTTAACCTACATCGTCCAAGGGCCCGCTAGTTAACCTAGATAGTCCAAGTGCCCGCTAGTTAACCTACATAGTGCATGTGCCCGCTAGGTAACCTAGATAGTTCAAGTGAGTACTAGGTTACCTACATAGTCCAAGTGCCTGTTCGTTAAACTCATAGTCCAAGTGCCCGCTTGGTAACCTATATATTCCAAATGCCCGCTAGGGACCCAAATAATCCAAGTGCCCGCTAGTTAACCTAGATAGTCCAAGTGCCTGCTAGTAAACCTACATAATCCATGGGCCTGCTAGTTAACCTACATAGTGCAAGCCCCGCTAGTTATCCTAGATCTTGCAAGTGTCCGCAAGTTAACCTACATAGTCCAAGTGCCCGCTAGTTAACCTATATACTAAGTGCCCGCTACGTAACCTAGATAGTCCAAGGGCGCGCTAGTTAACTTACATAGTTCAAGTGCCCGCTAGGGAACCTAGATAGTCCAAGTGCCCTTTAGGGAACCTAGATAGTCCAAGGGCAGCTAGTAAACCTACATAGTCCATGGGCCCGCTAGTTAACGTACATAGTGCAAGTGTCCGCTAGTTAACCTACATATTCCAAATGCCCGCTAGTTAAACTGCATAATCTAAGTGCCCGTTAGCTAACCTAGATAGTCCAAGGGCCCGCTAGTTGACCGACATAGTCCAAGTGCGAGCTAGGTAACATAGAATGTACAAGTGCCCGCTAGGGAACCTAGATAGTCCAAGTGCCTGTTCGTTAACCTAGATAGTTCAAGTGCCTGTTCGTTAACCTAGATAGTCCAAGTGCCCGCTAGAAAACCTAGACTGTGGAAGTGCCCGCTAGGTTACCTACATAGTCCAAGTGCCCGTTCATTAACCTAGATAGTCCAAGGGCCTGCTAGTTGACCTACATAATCCAAGTGCGAGTTAGGTAACCTAGATAGTAAAAGTGTCCGCTAGGGAACCTAGATAGTCAAAGTGCCTGTTCGTTAACCAAGATAGTCCAAGTGCCCGCTATGTAACCTAGACTGTCCAAGTGCCCGCAGGTTTACCTACATAGTCCAAGAGCCCGTTCGTTAACCTAGATAGTCCCAGTGCCCGCTAGGAAACCAACATAGTCCAAGGGCCCGCCAGGTAACCTAGATAGTCCAAGTGCCCGCTAGGTAAACTAGAGTCCAAGTGCTCGCTAGTTAACCTACATAGTCCAAGTGCCCGCTATGTAACCTAGTTGGTCAAAGTCTCCGTTAGGTAACCTAGATAGTCCAAGTGTCCGCTAGGTAACTTACATTGTCCAAGTTCTCCCTAGGTAACCTAGATAGTCCAAGTTTCCGTTACCTAACCTAGATAGTCCAAGTGCCCGCTAGGCAACTTACATAGTCCAAGAGCCCGTTCGTTAACCTAGAAGTCCAAGTGCCCGCTAGGGAACCTAGACAGTCCAAGTGCCCGCTAGGTTACCTGCATATTTCAAGTGCCCGTTCGTTAACCTAGATAGTCCAAGTGCCCACTAGGTAACCTACATAGTCCAAGTGCCCGCTATGTAACCAATATACTCCAAGTGCCCGCTAGGTAACCAAGATAGTCCAAGGACCCGCTAGTTAACCTACATAATCCAAGGGCTCACTTGTTAACTTTGATAGTCCAGCTGCCCGCTAGTTAACCTAGATCGTCCAAGTGCCCGCTACTTAACCTAGATTGTCAAAGTGCCTGCTAGTTAACCTACATAATTCAAGGGCCCACCAGTTAACCTAGATAGTCCAAGTGTCCTCTAGTTAACCTACATTGTCCAAGTGCCCGCTAGGCTACCTAGATAGTCCAAGTGCCCGCTAAGGAAGCTACATAGTCCAAGTGCACGCTGGTTAACCTAGATAGTCCAAGTGCCCGCTAGTTAACCTAGATAGTCCAAGTGCCTGCTAGGTAACCTACGTATTCCAAGTGCCCGCTAGTTAACATAGATAGTCCAAGTGCCCGCTAGTTAACCTAGATAGTTCAAGTACCCGCTCGGTAACCTAGATCGTCCAAGGGCCCCCTAGTTAGCCTACATAGTCCAAGTGCCCGCTAGGTAACCTAGATACTCCACGTGCCCATTCGGTAACCTAGATAGTCCAAGTGACCTTTAGGGAACCTAGATAGTACAAGGGCCCGCTAGTAAACCTACATAGTCCATGGGCCCGCTAGTTAACCTACATAGTGCAAGTGTCTGCTAGTTAACCTACATATTCCAAGTGCCCGCTAGTTAACCTACATAATCTAAGTGCCCGTTAGCTAACCTAGATAGTCCAAGGGCTCGCTAGTTGACCTACATAATCCAAGTGCCAGCTAGGTAACCTAGATAGTACAAGTGCCCGCTAGGGAACCTAGATAGTCCAAGTGCCTGTTAGCTAACCTAGATAGAGCAAGTGGCGGCTAGGTAACCTACATAGTCCAAGGGCCCGTTCGTTAACCTAGATAATCCAAGTGCCCGCTAGGTGACCTAGACAGTCCAAGTGCCCGCTAGTTAACCTACATAGTCCACGTGCCCGATAGGGAACCTACATAATCCAAGTGACTGCTAGGCAACCTACATAGTCCCTGTGCCCGTTTTAACCTAGATAGTCAAAGTGCATGCTAGGTAACCTAGATAGTCCAAGTGCCCGCTAGGTAACCGAAATAGTCCAAGTGCCCCGCTAGGTAACCAAAATAGTCCAAATGCCCGCTAGGGAACCTACATAGTCCAAGTGCCCGCTAGTTAACCTAGATAGTCCAAGTGCCTGCTAGTAAACCTACATAATCCATGGGCCCTCTAGTTAACCTACATAGTGCAAGGGCCCGCTAGTTAACCTAGATCTTGCAAGTGTCCGCAAGTTAACCTACATAGTCCAAGTGCCCGCTAGTTAACCTATATACCAAGTGCCCGCTACGAAAGCTAGATAGTCCAAGGTCACGCTAGTTAACTTACATAGTTCAAGTGCCCGCTAGGGAACCTAGATAGTCCAAGTGCCCGCTCTGGAACATACATAGTCCAAGTGCCTGCTAGGGAACCTACATAGTCCAAGGGCCCGCTAGTTAACGTAGATAGTACAAGTGCAGCTAGTTAATCTACATAGTCCAAGGGCCCGCTAATTAACCTACATATTCCAAGTACATGCTAGTTAACCTAGATTGTCCAAGTGCCCGCTAGTTAACCTACATCGTCCAAGGGCCCGCTAGTTAACCTAGATAGTCCAAGTGCCCGCTAGTTAACCTACATAGTCCATGTGCCCGCTAGGTAACCTAGATAGTTCAAGTGACTACTAGGTTACCTACATAGTCCAAGTGCCTGTTCCTTAAACTCATAGTCCAAGTGCCCGCTTGGTAACCTATATATTCCAAATGCCCGCTAGGGACCCAAATAATCCAAGTGCCCGCTAGTTAACCTAGATAGTCCAAGTGCCCGCTAGTTAACCTAGATAGACCAAGTGCCGGCTAGGGAACCTACATAGTCCAAGTGCCCGATAGGGAACCTACATAGTCCAAGTGCCCGCTAGTTAACATAGATAGTCCAAGTGCCCGATAGGGAACGTACATAGTCCAAGTGCCCGGTAGGTAACCTAAATAGTCCAAGTGCCCGCTAGTTAACCTACATAGTCCATAATGCCTGCTAGGTAACCTAGATAGTACAATTGCCCACTAGTTAACCTACATAGTCCAAGGTCCCCCTAGGTAACCTAGATAGTCCTAAGGCCCGCTAGATAACCTACATGGTCCTAGTGCCCCCTAGTTAACCTACATTCTCCACGTGCCCTGTAGGGAACCTACATAGTCCAAGTGCCTGCTAGGTAACCTACATAGTCCAAATGCCCGCTAGTTAACCTACATATTCCAAGTGCCCGTTGGGTAACCTAGATAGCCCAAATGCCCGCTAGGGAACACACATAGTCCAAGTGCCCGCTAGGGAACTTACATAGTCCATGGGCCCGCTAGGGAACTTACATAGTCCAAGGGCCCGTTAGGGAACCTACATAGTCCAAGTGCCCGTTAGTTAACCTAGATAGTCCAAGTGCCCGCTAGGTAACCTAGATAGTCCAACAGACCGGTAGGTAACCTACATACTCCAAGTACATGCTAGGTAACATAGATAGTTCAAGTGCCACCTAGGTAACCTAGATAGTCCAAGTGCCCGCTAGGTAACCTACAAAGTCTAAGTGCACGCTAGGTAATCTCTATAGTCCAAATGCCCTCTAGGGATACTACATAATCCAAATGCCCGCTAGGTAACCTAGAGAGTCAAGGGCCCGCTAGGTAACCTACATAGTCTTAGTGCCCCCTAGTTAACCTACATTCTCCAAGTGCCCGATAGGGAACCTACATAGTCCAAGTGCCAGCTGGGTAACCTACATAGTGCAAATGCCTTCTAGTTAACCCACATAGTCCAAGTGCCCGTTAGGGAACTTACAAAATCCAAGGGCCCGCTAGGGAACCTACATAGTCCAAGTGCCCGTTAGTTAACCTAGATAGTCCAAGTGCCCGCTAGGTAACCTAGATAGTCCAACAGCCCGTTAGGTAACCTACATACTCCAAGAACCCACTAGGCAACGTAGATAGTTCAAGTGCCAGCTAGGTAACCTACAAAGTCTAAGTGACCGCTAGGTTATCTATATAGTCCAAATGCCCGCTAGGGAACCTACATAGTCCAAGTGCCCGTTCGTTAACCTAGAAGTCCAAGTGCCCGCTAGGAAACCTACATAGTCCAAGGGCCCACTTGGTAACCTAGATAGTCCAAGTGCCCGCTAGGTAACCTATTGTCCAAGTGTTCGCTAGTTATCCTACATAGTCCAAGTGCCCTCTATGTAACATAGATAGTCAAAGTGCCCGTTAGGTAACCTAGAGAGTCCAAGTGCCCTTTACCTAACCTACATAGTCCAAGAGCCCGTTCGTTAACCTAGAAGTCCAAGTGCCCGCTAGGTAACCTAGACAGTCCAAGTGCCGGCTAGGTTACCTGCATATTCCAAGTGCCCGTTCGTTAACCTAGATAGTCCAAGTGCCCGCTAGGTAACCTGGATAGTCCAAGGACCCGCTAGTTAACCTACATAATCCAAGGTCTCACTTGTTAACATTGATAGTTCAAGTGCCCGCTAGTTAACCTAGATCGTCCAAGTGCCGCTAGTTAACCTAGATTGTCCAAGTGCCTGCTAGTTAACCTACATAGTCCAAGTGCCTGCTAGGTAACCTAGATAGTCCAAGTGCCCCCTAGTTAACCTACATCCTCCACTTGTCCGATAGGGAACCTACATAGTCCAAGTGCCTGCTAGGTAACCTACATATTCCAAATGCCCGCTAGTTAACCTACATAGTCCAAGTGCCCGTTAGGTAACCTAGATTGCCCAAATGCCCACTAGGGAACCCATATAGTCCAAGTGCCCGCTAGGGAACTTACATAGTCCAAGGGCCCGCTAGGGAACTTACATAGTCCAAGGGCCCGTTAGGGAACCTACATAGTCCAAGTGCCCGTTAGCTAACCTAGATAGTCCAAGTGCCCGCTAGGTAACCTAGATAGTTCAAGTGCCAGCTAGATAACCTAGATAGTCCAAGTGCCCGCTAGGTAACCTACAAAGTCTAAGTGCACGCTAGGTAATCTATATAGTCCAAATGCCCGCTAGGGAGCCAACATAATCCAAATGCCCGCTAGGTAACCTAGAGAGTCAAGGGCCCGCTAGGTAACCTACATAGTCTTAGTGCCCCCTAGTTAACCTACATTCTCCAAGTGCCCGATAGGGAACCTACATAGTCCAAGTGCCAGCTAGGTAACCTACATAGTCCAAATGCCCTCTAGTTAACCGACATAGTCCAAGTGTCCGCTAGGGAACTTACAAAATCCAAGGGCCCGCTAGTTAACCTACATAGTCCAAGTGCCCTTTCGTTACCCTAGATAGTCCACGTGCCCTCTAGGTAACCTAGACTGTCCTAGTGCCCGCTAGGTTACCTACATAGTCCAAGTGCCCGTTCGTTAAACTAGAAGTCCAAGTGCCCGCTAGGAAACCTACATAGTCCAAGGGCCCACTTGGTAACTTAGATAGTCCAAGTGCCCGCTAGGTAACCTAGAGTCCAAGTGTTCGCTAGTTATCCTACATAGTCCAAGTGCCCTCTATGTAACATAGATAATCAAAGTGCCCGTTAGGTAACCTAGATGGTCCTAGTGCCCGCTAGGTAACTTACATTGTCCAAGTTCCCGCTAGGTAACCTAGATAGTCCAAGTGCCCGTTACCTAACCTAGATAGTCCAAGTGTCCGCTAGGCAACCTACATAGTCCAAGAGCCCGTTCGTTAACCTAGAAGTCCAAGTGCCCGCTAGGTAACCTAGACAGTCCAAGTGCCCGCTAGGTTACCTGCATATTCCAAGTGCCCGTTCGTTAACCTAGATAGTCCAAGTGCCCACTAGGAAACCTAGATAGCCCAAGTGCCTGCTAGGTAAGCTAGAGTCCAAGTGTTCGCTAGTTATCCTACATAGTCCAAGTGCCCGCTATGTAACCTAGAGAGTCAAAGTGCCCGTTAGGTAACCTAGATAGTCCAAGTGCCAGCCAGGTAACCTAGATAGTCCAACAGACCGTTAGGTAACCTACATATTCCAAGTACCCGCTAGGTAACATAGATAGTTCAAGTGCCCGCTAGGTAACCTAGATAGTCAAGGGCTCGCTAGGTAACCTACATAGTCCTAGTGCCCCCTAGTTAACTTACATTCTCCAAGTGCCCGATAGGGAACCTACATATCTAAGTGCCCTCTGATAAACCCACATAGTCCAAGGGCCCGCTAGGGAACTTACATAGTCCAAGTGCCCGCTAGGGAACCTACATAGTCCAAGTGCCCGTTAGTTAACCTAGATAGTCCAAGTGCCCGCTAGGTAACCTAGATAGTCCAACAGCCAGCTAGGTAACCTACATACTCCAAGAACCCGCTAGGCAACGTAGATATTTCAAGTGCCAGCTAGGTAACCTACAAAGTCTAAGTGCCCGCTAGGTTATCTATATAGTCCAAATGCCCGCTAGTGAACCTACATAGTCCAAGTGCCCGCTAGGTAACCTAGATAGTCCAAGTGCCCTCTAGTTTCCTAGATCGTCCAAGTGCCCGCTAGTTAACCTACATAGTCCAAGGGCCCGCTAGTTAACCTACATAGTCCAAGGTCCGCTAGTAAACCTAGATAGTCCAAGTGCCCGCTAGGTAACCTAAGTAGTCCAAATGTCCGATAGGGATCCTACATAGTCCAAGTGCCCGCTAGGTAACCTACATAGTCCAAGTGCCCGTTAGTTAACCTAGATAGTCCAAGTGCCCGCTAGGCAACCTACATAGTCCAAGAGCCCGTTCGTTAACCTAGAAGTCCAAGTGTCCGCAAGGTAACCTAGACAGTCCAAGTGCCCGCTAGGTTACCTGCATATTCCAAGTGCCCGTTCGTTAACCTAGATAGTCCAAGTGCCCACTAGGTAACCTACATAGTCCAAGTGCCCGCTATGTAACTTATATACTCCAAGTGCCCGCTAGGTAACCTAGATAATCCAAGGACCCGCTAGTTAACCTACATAGTCCAAGGGCTCACGTGTTAACCTAGATAGTCCAAGTGTCCTCTAGTTAACTTACATAGTCCAATTGCCCGCTAGTTTACCTCTATACCAAGTGCCCGCTACATAACCTAGATAGTCCAAGGGCACGCTAGTTAACCTACATAGTCCAAGTGCCCGCTAGGCAACCTAGATACTCCAAGTGCCCGCTAAGGAACCTAGATAGTCCAAGTGCCTGCTAGGTAACCTACATAGTCCAAGGGCCCGCTAGTTAACATAGATAGTCCAAGTGCCCGCTAGGGAACGTACATAGTCCAAGTGCCATCTAGGTAACCTAGATAGTGCAAGTGCCCGCTAGTTAACCTAGATAGTTCAAGTACCCGATAGGTAACCTAGATCGTCCAAGGGCCCCCTAGTTAGCCTACATAGACCATGTGCCCGCTAGGTAACCTAGATAGTCCAAGTGACCTTTAGGGAACCTAGATAGTCCAAGGGCCCACTAGTAAACCTACATAGTCCATGGGCCCGCTAGTTAACCTACATAGTGCAAGTGTCCGCTAGTTAACCTACATATTCCAAGTGCCCGCTAGTTAACCTACATAATCTAAGTGTCCGATAGCTAACCTAGATAGTCCAAGGGCCCGCTAGTTGACCTACATACTCCAAGTGCCAGCTAGGTAACCTAGATAGTACAAGTGCCCGCTAGGGAACCTAAATAGTCCAAGTGCCTGTTAGCTAACCTAGATAGTGAAAGTGGCGTCTAGGTAACCTACATAGTCCAAGTGCCCGTTCGTTAACCTAGATAATCCAAGTGCCTGCTAGGTAACCTAGACAGTCCAAGTGCCCGCTAGTTAACCTAGATAGTCAAAGTGCCTGCTAGGTAACCTAGATAGTCCAAGTGCTCGCTAGGAAAACCTACATAGTCCAAGTGTCCGCTAGGTAACCTAAATAGTCCAAATGCTCGCTAGGGAAACTACATAGTCCAAGTGCCCGCTAGTTAACCTAGGTAGTCCAAGTGCCTGATAGTAAACCTACATAATCCATGAGCCCGCTAGTTAACCTACATAGTGCAAGGGCCCGCTAGTTAACCTAGATCGTGCAAGTGTCCGCTAGTTAACCTACATAGTCCACGTGCCCGCTACTTAACCTATATACCAAGTGCCCGCTACGTAACCTATATAGTCCAAAGGCACGCTAGTTACCCTACATAGTACAAGTGCCCGTTAGGTAACCTAGATAGTCCAAGTGCCCACTAGTTAACCTACATAGTCCAAGGTGCCCTAAGGTAACCTAGATAGTCCTAAGGCCCGCTAGGTAACCTACATGGTCCTAGTGCCCCCTAGTTAACCTACATTCTCCAAGTGCCCGATAGGGAACCTACATAGTCCAAGTGCCTGCTAGGTAACCTACATAGTCGAAATGCCCGCTAGTTAACCTACATAGTCCAAGTGCCCGTTAGGTAACCTAGATAGCCCAAATGCCCGCTAGGGAACCCACATAGTCCAAGTGCCCGCTAGGGAACTTACATAGTCCAAGGGCCCGCTAGGGAACTTACATAGTCCAAGGGCCCGTTAGGGAACCTACATAGTCCAAGTGCCCGTTAGTTAATCTAGAGAGTCCAAGTGCCCGCTAGGTAACCTAGACAGTCCAACAGCCCGGTAGGTAACCTACATACTCCAAGTACCCGCTAGGTAACCTAGATAGTCCAAGTGCCCGCTAGGTAACCTACAAAGTCTAAGTGCCCGCTAGGTAATTTATATAGTCCAAATGCCCGCTAGGGAGCCTACATAATCCCAATGCCCGCTAGGTAACCTAGATAGTCAAGGGCCCGCTAGGTATGCTACATAGTCCTAGTGCCCCCTAGTTAACCTACATTCTCCAAGTGCCCGATAGGGAACCTACATAGTCCAAGTGCCAGCTAGGTAACCTACATACTCCAAATGCCCTCTAGTTAACCCACATAGTCCAAGTGCCCGCTAGGAAACTTACAAAATCCAAGGGCCCGCTAGGGAACCTACATAGTCCAAGTGCCCGTTAGTTAACCTAGATAGTCCAAGTGCCCGCTAGGTAAGCTAGATAGTCCAACAGCCCTCTAGGTAACCTACATACTCCAAGAACCCGCTAGGCAACGTAGATAGTTCAAGTGCCAGCTAGGTAACCTAGATAGTCCAAGTGCCCGCTAGTTAACCTACAAAGTCTAAGTTCCCGCTAGGTTATCTATATAGTCCAAATGCCCGCTAGGGAACCTACATAGTCCAAGTGCCCGCTAGTTAACTTAGATAGTCCAAGTGCCCGCTAGTTAACCTAGATAGTCCCAGTGCCCGCTAGGTAACCTAAGTAGTCCAAATGTCCGATAGGGATCCTACATAGTCCAAGTGCCCGCTAGTTAACCTACATAGTCCAAGTGCCTGTTCGTTAACCTAGATAGTCCAAGTGCCCGCTAGGTAACCTAGACTATCCAAGTGCCCGCTAGGTTACCTACATAGTCCAAGTGCCCGTTCGTTAACCTAGATAGTCCAAGTGCCCGCTAGGAAACCTACATAGTCCAAGGGCCCGCTAGGTAACCTAGATAGCCCAAGTGCCCGCTAGGTAACCTAGAGTCCAAGTGTTCGCTAGTTATCCTACATAGTCCAAGTGCCCGCTATGTAACCTAGATAGTCAAAGTGTCGTTAGGTAACCTAGATAGTCAATGTGCCCGCTAGGTAACCTAGATAGTCCAACAGCCCGGTAGGTAACCTACATACTCCAAGTACCCGCTAGGTAACATAGATAGTTCAAGTGCCAGCTAGGTAACCTAGATAGTCCAAGTGCCCGCTAGGTAACCTACAAAGTCTAAGTGCCCGCTAGGTAATCTATATAGTCCAAATGCACGCTAGGGAGCCTACATAATCCAAATGCCCGCTAGGTAACCTAGATAGTCAAGGGCCCGCTAGGTAACCTACATAGTCCTAGTGCCCCCTAGTTAACCTACATTCTCCAAGTGCCCGATAGGGAACCTACATAGTCCATGTGCCCTCTGGTTAACCCACATAATCCAAGTGCCCGCTAGGGAACTTACATAGTCCAAGGGCACGCTAGGGAACCTACATAGTACAAGTGCCCGTTAGTTAACCTAGATAGTCCAAGTGCCCGCTAGGTAACCTAGATAGTCCAACAGCCCGCTAGGTAACCTACATACTCCAAGAACCCGCTAGGCAACGTAGATAGTTCAAGTGCCAGCTAGGTAGCCTAGATAGTCCAAGTGCCCGCTAGGTAACCTACAAAGTCTAAGTGCCCGCTAGGTTATCTTTATAGTCCAAATGCCCGCTAGGGAACCTACATAGTCGAAGTGCCCACTAGGTAACCTAGATAGTCCAAGTGCCCACTAGTTAACCTAGATCGTCCAAGTGCCCGCTAGTTAACCTACATAGTCCAAGGGCCCGCTAGTTAACATACATAGTCCAAGGTCCGCTAGTTAAACTAGATAGTCAAAGTGCTCGCTAGTTAACCTACATAGTACAAGGGCCCGCTAGTTGACCTAGATAGTCCAAGTGCCCGCTAGTTAACCTAGATAGTCCATGTGCCCGCTAGGTAACCTAAGTAGTCCAAATGTCCGATAGGGATCCTACATAGTCCAAGTGCCCGCTAGGTAACCTACATAGTCCAAGTGCCCGTTCGTTAACCTAGATAATCCAAGTGCCCGCTAGGTAACCTAGACTGTCCAAGTGCCCGCTTGGTTACCTACATAGTCCAAGTGCCCGTTCGTTAACCTAGAAGTCCAAGTGCCCGCTAGGAAACCTACATAGTCCAAGGGCCCGCTAGGTAACCTAGATAGTCCAAGTGCCCGCTGGTAACCTAGAGTCCAAGTGTTCGCTAGTTATCCTACATACTCCAAGTGCCCGCTCTGTAACATAGATAGTCAAAGTGCCCGTTAGGTAACCTAGATGGTCCTAGTGCCCGCTAGGTAACTTACATTGTCGAAGTTCCCGCTAGGTAACCTAGATAGTGCCTGTGCCCGTTACCTAACCTAGATAGTCCAAGTGCCCGCTAGGCAACCTTCATAGTCCAAGAGCCCGTTTGTTAACCTAGAAGTCCAAGTGCCCGCTATGTAACCTAGACTGTCCAAGTGCCCGCTAGGTTACCTGCATATTCCAAGTGCCCGTTCGTTAACCTAGATAGTACAAGTGCCCGCTAGGTAACCTAGATATTCCAAGGGCTCGCTAGTTAACCTACATAATCCAAGGTCACACTTGTTAACTTTGATAGTCCAAGTGCCCGCTAGTTTACCTAGATTGTCCAAGTGCCGCTAGTTAACCTAGATTGTCCAAGTGCCTGCTAGTTAACCTATATAGTCCAAGTGCCTGCTAGGTAACCTAGATAGTCCAAGTGCCCACTAGTTAACCTACATAGTCCAAGGTCCCCCTAGGTAACCTAGATATTCCTAAGGCCCGCTAGGTAACCTACATGGTCCTAGTGCCCCCTAGTTAACCTACATTCTCCACGTGCCCGATAGGGAACCTACATAGTCCAAGTGCCTGCTAGGTAACCTACATAGTCCAAATGCCGGCTAGTTAACCTACATAGTCCAAGTGCCCGTTAGGTAACCTACATAGCCCAAATTCCCGCTAGGGAACCCACATAGTCCAAGTGCCCGCTAGGGAACTTACATAGTCCAAGGGCCCGCTAGGGAACTTACATAGTCCAAGGGCCCGTTAGGGAACCTACAGAGTCCAAGTGCACGTTAGTTAACCTAGATAGTCCAAGTGCCCGCTAGGTAACCTAGATAGTCCAACAAACCGGGAGGTAACCTACATACTCCAAGTACCCGCTAGGTAACATAGATAGTTCAAGTGCCCGCTAGGAACCTACAAAGTCTAAGTGCACGCTAGGTAATCTATATATTCCAAATGCCCGCTAGGGTGCCTACATAATCCAAATGCCCGCTAGGTAACCTAGATAGTCAAGGGCCCGCTAGGTAACCTAGATAGTCCTAGTGCCCCCTAGTTAACCTACATTCTCCAAGTGCCCGATAGGGAACCTACATAGTCCAAGTGCCAGTTAGGTAACCTACATAGTCCAAATGCCTTCTAGTTAACCCACATAGTCCAAGTGCCCGCTAGGGAACTTACAAAATCCAAGGGCCCGCTAGGGAACCTACATAGTCCAAGGGCCCGCTAGGTAACCTAGATAGTCCAAGTGCCCGCTAGGTAACCTAGAGTCCAAGTGTTCGCTAGTTATCCTACATAGTCCAAGTGCCCTCTATGTAACATAGATAATCAAAGTGCCCGTTAGGTAACCTAGATGGTCCTAGTGCCCGCTAGGTAACTTACATTGTCCAAGTTCCCGCTAGGTAACCTAGATAGTCCAAGTGCCCGTTACCTAACCTAGATAGTCCAAGTGTCCGCTAGGCAACCTACATAGTCCAAGAGCCCGTTCGTTAACCTAGAAGTCCAAGTGCCCGCTAGGTAACCTAGACAGTCCAAGTGCCCGCTAGGTTACCTGCATATTCCAAGTGCCCGTTCGTTAACCTAGATAGTCCAAGTGCCCACTAGGAAACCTAGATAGCCCAAGTGCCTGCTAGGTAAGCTAGAGTCCAAGTGTTCGCTAGTTATCCTACATAGTCCAAGTGCCCGCTATGTAACCTAGAGAGTCAAAGTGCCCGTTAGGTAACCTAGATAGTCCAAGTGCCAGCCAGGTAACCTAGATAGTCCAACAGACCGTTAGGTAACCTACATATTCCAAGTACCCGCTAGGTAACATAGATAGTTCAAGTGCCCGCTAGGTAACCTAGATAGTCAAGGGCTCGCTAGGTAACCTACATAGTCCTAGTGCCCCCTAGTTAACTTACATTCTCCAAGTGCCCGATAGGGAACCTACATATCCAAGTGCCCTCTGATAAACCCACATAGTCCAAGGGCCCGCTAGGGAACTTACATAGTCCAAGTGCCCGCTAGGGAACCTACATAGTCCAAGTGCCCGTTAGTTAACCTAGATAGTCCAAGTGCCCGCTAGGTAACCTAGATAGTCCAACAGCCAGCTAGGTAACCTACATACTCCAAGAACCCGCTAGGCAACGTAGATATTTCAAGTGCCAGCTAGGTAACCTACAAAGTCTAAGTGCCCGCTAGGTTATCTATATAGTCCAAATGCCCGCTAGTGAACCTACATAGTCCAAGTGCCCGCTAGGTAACCTAGATAGTCCAAGTGCCCTCTAGTTTCCTAGATCGTCCAAGTGCCCGCTAGTTAACCTACATAGTCCAAGGGCCCGCTAGTTAACCTACATAGTCCAAGGTCCGCTAGTAAACCTAGATAGTCCAAGTGCCCGCTAGGTAACCTAAGTAGTCCAAATGTCCGATAGGGATCCTACATAGTCCAAGTGCCCGCTAGGTAACCTACATAGTCCAAGTGCCCGTTAGTTAACCTAGATAGTCCAAGTGCCCGCTAGGCAACCTACATAGTCCAAGAGCCCGTTCGTTAACCTAGAAGTCCAAGTGTCCGCAAGGTAACCTAGACAGTCCAAGTGCCCGCTAGGTTACCTGCATATTCCAAGTGCCCGTTCGTTAACCTAGATAGTCCAAGTGCCCACTAGGTAACCTACATAGTCCAAGTGCCCGCTATGTAACTTATATACTCCAAGTGCCCGCTAGGTAACCTAGATAATCCAAGGACCCGCTAGTTAACCTACATAGTCCAAGGGCTCACGTGTTAACCTAGATAGTCCAAGTGTCCTCTAGTTAACTTACATAGTCCAATTGCCCGCTAGTTTACCTCTATACCAAGTGCCCGCTACATAACCTAGATAGTCCAAGGGCACGCTAGTTAACCTACATAGTCCAAGTGCCCGCTAGGCAACCTAGATACTCCAAGTGCCCGCTAAGGAACCTAGATAGTCCAAGTGCCTGCTAGGTAACCTACATAGTCCAAGGGCCCGCTAGTTAACATAGATAGTCCAAGTGCCCGCTAGGGAACGTACATAGTCCAAGTGCCATCTAGGTAACCTAGATAGTGCAAGTGCCCGCTAGTTAACCTAGATAGTTCAAGTACCCGATAGGTAACCTAGATCATCCAAGGGCCCCCTAGTTAGCCTACATAGACCATGTGCCCGCTAGGTAACCTAGATACTCCAAGTGACCTTTAGGGAACCTAGATAGTCCAAGGGCCCACTAGTAAACCTACATAGTCCATGGGCCCGCTAGTTAACCTACATAGTGCAAGTGTCCGCTAGTTAACCTACATATTCCAAGTGCCCGCTAGTTAACCTACATAATCTAAGTGTCCGATAGCTAACCTAGATAGTCCAAGGGCCCGCTAGTTGACCTACATACTCCAAGTGCCAGCTAGGTAACCTAGATAGTACAAGTGCCCGCTAGGGAACCTAAATAGTCCAAGTGCCTGTTAGCTAACCTAGATAGTGAAAGTGGCGTCTAGGTAACCTACATAGTCCAAGTGCCCGTTCGTTAACCTAGATAATCCAAGTGCCTGCTAGGTAACCTAGACAGTCCAAGTGCCCGCTAGTTAACCTAGATAGTCAAAGTGCCTGCTAGGTAACCTAGATAGTCCAAGTGCTCGCTAGGAAAACCTACATAGTCCAAGTGTCCGCTAGGTAACCTAAATAGTCCAAATGCTCGCTAGGGAAACTACATAGTCCAAGTGCCCGCTAGTTAACCTAGGTAGTCCAAGTGCCTGATAGTAAACCTACATAATCCATGAGCCCGCTAGTTAACCTACATAGTGCAAGGGCCCGCTAGTTAACCTAGATCGTGCAAGTGTCCGCTAGTTAACCTACATAGTCCACGTGCCCGCTACTTAACCTATATACCAAGTGCCCGCTACGTAACCTATATAGTCCAAAGGCACGCTAGTTACCCTACATAGTACAAGTGCCCGTTAGGTAACCTAGATAGTCCAAGTGCCCACTAGTTAACCTACATAGTCCAAGGTGCCCTAAGGTAACCTAGATAGTCCTAAGGCCCGCTAGGTAACCTACATGGTCCTAGTGCCCCCTAGTTAACCTACATTCTCCAAGTGCCCGATAGGGAACCTACATAGTCCAAGTGCCTGCTAGGTAACCTACATAGTCGAAATGCCCGCTAGTTAACCTACATAGTCCAAGTGCCCTTTAGGTAACCTAGATAGCCCAAATGCCCGCTAGGGAACCCACATAGTCCAAGTGCCCGCTAGGGAACTTACATAGTCCAAGGGCCCGCTAGGGAACTTACATAGTCCAAGGGCCCGTTAGGGAACCTACATAGTCCAAGTGCCCGTTAGTTAATCTAGAGAGTCCAAGTGCCCGCTAGGTAACCTAGACAGTCCAACAGCCCGGTAGGTAACCTACATACTCCAAGTACCCGCTAGGTAACCTAGATAGTCCAAGTGCCCGCTAGGTAACCTACAAAGTCTAAGTGCCCGCTAGGTAATTTATATAGTCCAAATGCCCGCTAGGGAGCCTACATAATCCCAATGCCCGCTAGGTAACCTAGATAGTCAAGGGCCCGCTAGGTATGCTACATAGTCCTAGTGCCCCCTAGTTAACCTACATTCTCCAAGTGCCCGATAGGGAACCTACATAGTCCAAGTGCCAGCTAGGTAACCTACATACTCCAAATGCCCTCTAGTTAACCCACATAGTCCAAGTGCCCGCTAGGAAACTTACAAAATCCAAGGGCCCGCTAGGGAACCTACATAGTCCAAGTGCCCGTTAGTTAACCTAGATAGTCCAAGTGCCCGCTAGGTAAGCTAGATAGTCCAACAGCCCTCTAGGTAACCTACATACTCCAAGAACCCGCTAGGCAACGTAGATAGTTCAAGTGCCAGCTAGGTAACCTAGATAGTCCAAGTGCCCGCTAGTTAACCTACAAAGTCTAAGTTCCCGCTAGGTTATCTATATAGTCCAAATGCCCGCTAGGGAACCTACATAGTCCAAGTGCCCGCTAGTTAACTTAGATAGTCCAAGTGCCCGCTAGTTAACCTAGATAGTCCCAGTGCCCGCTAGGTAACCTAAGTAGTCCAAATGTCCGATAGGGATCCTACATAGTCCAAGTGCCCGCTAGTTAACCTACATAGTCCAAGTGCCTGTTCGTTAACCTAGATAGTCCAAGTGCCCGCTAGGTAACCTAGACTATCCAAGTGCCCGCTAGGTTACCTACATAGTCCAAGTGCCCGTTCGTTAACCTAGATAGTCCAAGTGCCCGCTAGGAAACCTACATAGTCCAAGGGCCCGCTAGGTAACCTAGATAGCCCAAGTGCCCGCTAGGTAACCTAGAGTCCAAGTGTTCGCTAGTTATCCTACATAGTCCAAGTGCCCGCTATGTAACCTAGATAGTCAAAGTGTCGTTAGGTAACCTAGATAGTCAATGTGCCCGCTAGGTAACCTAGATAGTCCAACAGCCCGGTAGGTAACCTACATACTCCAAGTACCCGCTAGGTAACATAGATAGTTCAAGTGCCAGCTAGGTAACCTAGATAGTCCAAGTGCCCGCTAGGTAACCTACAAAGTCTAAGTGCCCGCTAGGTAATCTATATAGTCCAAATGCACGCTAGGGAGCCTACATAATCCAAATGCCCGCTAGGTAACCTAGATAGTCAAGGGCCCGCTAGGTAACCTACATAGTCCTAGTGCCCCCTAGTTAACCTACATTCTCCAAGTGCCCGATAGGGAACCTACATAGTCCATGTGCCCTCTGGTTAACCCACATAATCCAAGTGCCCGCTAGGGAACTTACATAGTCCAAGGGCACGCTAGGGAACCTACATAGTACAAGTGCCCGTTAGTTAACCTAGATAGTCCAAGTGCCCGCTAGGTAACCTAGATAGTCCAACAGCCCGCTAGGTAACCTACATACTCCAAGAACCCGCTAGGCAACGTAGATAGTTCAAGTGCCAGCTAGGTAGCCTAGATAGTCCAAGTGCCCGCTAGGTAACCTACAAAGTCTAAGTGCCCGCTAGGTTATCTTTATAGTCCAAATGCCCGCTAGGGAACCTACATAGTCGAAGTGCCCACTAGGTAACCTAGATAGTCCAAGTGCCCACTAGTTAACCTAGATCGTCCAAGTGCCCGCTAGTTAACCTACATAGTCCAAGGGCCCGCTAGTTAACATACATAGTCCAAGGTCCGCTAGTTAAACTAGATAGTCAAAGTGCTCGCTAGTTAACCTACATAGTACAAGGGCCCGCTAGTTGACCTAGATAGTCCAAGTGCCCGCTAGTTAACCTAGATAGTCCATGTGCCCGCTAGGTAACCTAAGTAGTCCAAATGTCCGATAGGGATCCTACATAGTCCAAGTGCCCGCTAGGTAACCTACATAGTCCAAGTGCCCGTTCGTTAACCTAGATAATCCAAGTGCCCGCTAGGTAACCTAGACTGTCCAAGTGCCCGCTTGGTTACCTACATAGTCCAAGTGCCCGTTCGTTAACCTAGAAGTCCAAGTGCCCGCTAGGAAACCTACATAGTCCAAGGGCCCGCTAGGTAACCTAGATAGTCCAAGTGCCCGCTGGTAACCTAGAGTCCAAGTGTTCGCTAGTTATCCTACATACTCCAAGTGCCCGCTCTGTAACATAGATAGTCAAAGTGCCCGTTAGGTAACCTAGATGGTCCTAGTGCCCGCTAGGTAACTTACATTGTCGAAGTTCCCGCTAGGTAACCTAGATAGTGCCTGTGCCCGTTACCTAACCTAGATAGTCCAAGTGCCCGCTAGGCAACCTTCATAGTCCAAGAGCCCGTTTGTTAACCTAGAAGTCCAAGTGCCCGCTATGTAACCTAGACTGTCCAAGTGCCCGCTAGGTTACCTGCATATTCCAAGTGCCCGTTCGTTAACCTAGATAGTACAAGTGCCCGCTAGGTAACCTAGATATTCCAAGGGCTCGCTAGTTAACCTACATAATCCAAGGTCACACTTGTTAACTTTGATAGTCCAAGTGCCCGCTAGTTTACCTAGATTGTCCAAGTGCCGCTAGTTAACCTAGATTGTCCAAGTGCCTGCTAGTTAACCTATATAGTCCAAGTGCCTGCTAGGTAACCTAGATAGTCCAAGTGCCCACTAGTTAACCTACATAGTCCAAGGTCCCCCTAGGTAACCTAGATATTCCTAAGGCCCGCTAGGTAACCTACATGGTCCTAGTGGCCCCTAGTTAACCTACATTCTCCACGTGCCCGATAGGGAACCTACATAGTCCAAGTGCCTGCTAGGTAACCTACATAGTCCAAATGCCGGCTAGTTAACCTACATAGTCCAAGTGCCCGTTAGGTAACCTACATAGCCCAAATTCCCGCTAGGGAACCCACATAGTCCAAGTGCCCGCTAGGGAACTTACATAGTCCAAGGGCCCGCTAGGGAACTTACATAGTCCAAGGGCCCGTTAGGGAACCTACATAGTCCAAGTGCACGTTAGTTAACCTAGATAGTCCAAGTGCCCGCTAGGTAACCTAGATAGTCCAACAAACCGGGAGGTAACCTACATACTCCAAGTACCCGCTAGGTAACATAGATAGTTCAAGTGCCCGCTAGGAACCTACAAAGTCTAAGTGCACGCTAGGTAATCTATATATTCCAAATGCCCGCTAGGGTGCCTACATAATCCAAATGCCCGCTAGGTAACCTAGATAGTCAAGGGCCCGCTAGGTAACCTAGATAGTCCTAGTGCCCCCTAGTTAACCTACATTCTCCAAGTGCCCGATAGGGAACCTACATAGTCCAAGTGCCAGTTAGGTAACCTACATAGTCCAAATGCCTTCTAGTTAACCCACATAGTCCAAGTGCCCGCTAGGGAACTTACAAAATCCAAGGGCCCGCTAGGGAACCTACATAGTCCAAGTGCCCGTTAGTTAACCTAGATAGTCCAAGTGCCCGCTAGGTAACGTAGATAGTCCAACAGGCCGCTAGGTAACCTACATACTCCAAGAACCCGCTAGGCAACGTAGATAGTTCAAGTGCCAGCTAGGTAACCTAGATAGTCCAAGTGCTCGCTAGGTAACCTACAAAGTCTAAGTGCCCGCTAGGTTATCTATATAGTCCAAATGCCCGCTGGGAACCTACATAGTCGAAGTGCCCGCTAGGTAACCTAATTAGTCCAAGCGCCCTGTAGTTAACCTAGATCGTCCAAGTGTCCGCTAGTTAACCTACATAGTCCAAGGGCCCACTAGTTAACCTACATAGTCCAAGGTCCGCTAGTTAACCTAGATAGTCCAAGTGCTCGCTAGTTAACCTACATAGTACAAGGGTCCGCTAGTGTACCTAGATAGTCCAAGTGCCCGCTAGTTAACCTATATAGTCCATGTGCCCGCTAGGTAACCTAAGTAGTCCAAATGTCCGATAGGGATCCTACATAGTCCAAGTGCCCGCTAGGTAACCTACATTGTCCAAGTGCCCGTTCGTTAACCTAGATAGTCCAAGTGCCCGCTAGTTAACCTACATAGTCTAAGTGCCTGTGCGTTAACCTAGATAGTCCAAGTGCCCGCTAGGTAACCTAGACTGTCCAAGTGCCCTCTAGGTTACCTACATAGTCCAAGTGCCCGTTCGTTAACCTAGATAGACCAAGTGCCCGCTAGGGAACCTACATAGTCCGAGGGCCCGCTAGGTAACCTAGATAGCCCAAGTGCCCGCTAGGTAAACTAGAGTCCAAGTGTTCGCTAGTTATCCTACATAGTCCAAGTGCCCGCTATGTAACCTAGATAGTCAAAGTGCCGTTAGGTAACCTAGATAGTCCAAGTGCCCGCTAGGTAACCTAGAGAGTCCAACAGCCCACTAGGTAACCTACATACTCCAAGTACCCGTTAGGCAACATAGATAGTTCAACTACCAGCGAGGTAATCTAGATAGTCCAAGTGCCCGCTAGGTAACCTACAAAGTCTAAGTGCCCGCTAGGTAATCTATATAGTCCATATACCCGCTAGGTAACCTAGATAGTCAAGGGCCCGCTAGGTAACCTACATAGTCCTAGTGCCCCCTAGTTAAGCTACATTCTCCAAGTGCCCGATAGGGAACCTACATAGTCCAAGTGCCCTCTGGTTAACCCACATAGTCCAAGTGCCCGCTAGGGAACTTACATAGTCCAAGGGCACGCTAGGGAACCTACATAGTCCAAGTGCCCGTTAGTTAACCTAGATAGTCCAAGTGCCCGCTAGGTAACCTAGATAGTCCAACAGCCCGCTAGGTAACCTACATACTCCAAGAACCCGCTAGGCAACGTAGATAGTTCAAGTGCCAGCTAGGTAACCTAGATAGTCCAAGTGCTCGCTAGGTAACCTACAAAGTCTAAGTGCCCGCTAGGTTATCTATATACTCCAAATGCCCGCTAGGGAACCTACATAGTCGAAGTGCCCGCTAGGTAACCTAGATAGTCCAAGTGCCCACTAGTTAACCTAGATCGTCCAAGTGCCCGCTAGTTAACCTACATAGTCCAAGGGCCCGCTAGTTAACCTACATAGTCCAAGGTCCACTAGTTAACGTAGATAGTCAAAGTGCTCGCTAGTTAACCTACATAGTACAAGGGCCCGCTAATTGACCTAGATAGTCCAAGTGCCCGCTAGTTAACCTAGATAGTCCATGAGCCCGCTAGGTAACCTAAGTAGTCCAAATGTCCGATAGGGATCCTACATAGTCCAAGTGCCCGCTAGGTAACCTACATAGTCCAAGTGCCCGTTCGTTAACGTAGATAGTCCAAGTGCCCGCTAGGTAACCTAGACTGTCCAAGTGCCCGCTAGATTACCTACATAGTCCAAGTGCCCGTTCGTTAACCTAGAAGTCCAAGTGCCCGCTAGGAAACCTACATAGTCCAAGGGCCCGCTAGGTAACCTACATAGTCCAAGGGCCGGCTAGGTAACCTAGATAGCCCAAGTGCCCGCTAGGTAACCTAGAGAACAAGTGTTCGCTAGTTATCCTACATAGTCCAAGTACCCGCTATGTAACCTAGATAGTTAAAGTGCACGTTAAGTAACCGAGATGGTCCTAGTGCCCGCTAGGTAACTTACATTGTCCACGTTTCCGCTAGGTAACCTAGATAGTCCAAGTGCCCGTTACCTAACCTAGATAGTCCAAGTGCTCGCTAGGCAACCTTCATAGTCCAAGAGCCCGTTCGTTAACCTAGAATTCCAAGTGCCCGCTAGGTAACCTAGACAGTCCAAGTGCCCGCTAGGTTACCTTCATATTCCAAGTGCCCGTTCGTTAACCTAGATAGTACATGTGCCCGCTAGGTAACCTAGATAGTCCAAGGGCCCGCTAGTTAACCTACATAATCCAAGGTCTCACTTGTTAACTTTGATAGTCCAGCTGCCCGCTAGTTAACCTAGATTGTCCAAGTGCCGCTAGTTAACCTAGATTGTCCAAGTGCCCGTTAGTTAACCTAGATAGTCCAAGTGCCCGCTAGGTAACCTAGATAGTCCAACAGCCCGCTAGGTAACCTACATACTCCAAGAACCCGCTAGGCAACGTAGATAGTTCAAGTGCCAGCTAGGTAACCTAGATAGTCCAAGTGCTCGCTAGGTAACCTACAAAGTCTAAGTGCCCGCTAGGTTATCTATATACTCCAAATGCCCGCTAGGGAACCTCCATAGTCGAAGTGCCCGCTAGGTAACCTAGATAGTCCAAGTGCCCACTAGTTAACCTAGATCGTCCAAGTGCCCGCTAGTTAACCTACATAGTCCAAGGGCCCGCTAGTTAACCTACATAGTCCAAGGTCCACTAGTTAACGTAGATAGTCAAAGTGCTCGCTAGTTAACCTACATAGTACAAGGGCCCGCTAATTGACCTAGATAGTCCAAGTGCCCGCTAGTTAACCTAGATAGTCCATGAGCCCGCTAGGTAACCTAAGTAGTCCAAATGTCCGCTAGGAAACCTACATAGTCCAAGGGCCCGCTAGGTAACCTACATAGTCCAAGGGCCGGCTAGGTAACCTAGATAGCCCAAGTGCCCGCTAGGTAACCTAGAGAACAAGTGTTCGCTAGTTATCCTACATAGTCCAAGTGCCCGCTATGTAACCTAGATAGTTAAAGTGCACGTTAAGTAACCGAGATGGTCCTAGTGCCCGCTAGGTAACTTACATTGTCCACGTTTCCGCTAGGTAACCTAGATAGTCCAAGTGCCCGTTACCTAACCTAGATAGTCCAAGTGCTCGCTAGGCAACCTTCATAGTCCAAGAGCCCGTTCGTTAACCTAGAATTCCAAGTGCCCGCTAGGTAACCTAGACAGTCCAAGTGCCCGCTAGGTTACCTTCATATTCCAAGTGCCCGTTCGTTAACCTAGATAGTACATGTGCCCGCTAGGTAACCTAGATAGTCCAAGGGCCCGCTAGTTAACCTACATAATCCAAGGTCTCACTTGTTAACTTTGATAGTCCAGCTGCCCGCTAGTTAACCTAGATTGTCCAAGTGCCGCTAGTTAACCTAGATTGTCCAAGTGCCTGCTAGTTAACCTATATAGTCCAAGTGCCTGCTAGGTAACCTAGATAGTCCAAGTGCCCACTAGTTAACCTACATAGTCCAAGGTCCCCCTAGGTTACCTAGATAGTCCTAAGGCCCGCTAGGTAACCTACATGGTCCTAGTGCCCCCTAGTTAACCTACATTCTCCACGTGCCCGATAGGGAACCTACATAGTCCAAGTGCCTGCTAGGTAACCTACATAGTCCAAATGCCCGTTAGTTAACCTAGATAGTCCAAGTGCCCGTTAGGTAACCTAGATAGCCCAAATGCCCGCAAGGGAACCCACATAGTCCAAGTGCCCGCTAGGGAACTTAAATAGTGCAAGGGCCCTCTAGGGAACTTACATAGTCCAAGGGCCCGTTAGGGAACCTACATAGTCCAAGTGCCCGTTTGTTAACCAAGATAGTCCAAGTGCCCGCTAGGTAACCTAGATAGTCCAACAGAACGGTAGGTAACCTACATACTCCAAGTACCCGCTAGGTAACATAGATAGTTCAAGTGCCACCTAGGAAACCTAGATAGTCCAAGTGCCCGCTAGGTAACCTACAAGGTCTAAGTGCACGCTAGGTAATCTATATAGTTCAAATGCCCGCTAGGGAGCCTACATAAGCCAAATGCCCGCTAGGTAACCTAGATAGTCAAGGGCCCGCTAGGTAACCTACATAGTCCTAGTGCCCCCTAGTTAACCTACATTCTCCAAGTGCCCAATAGGGAACCTACATAGTCCAAGTGCCAGCTAGGTAACCTACATAGTCCAAATGCCTTCTAGTTAACCCACATAGTCCAAGTGCCCGCTAGGGAACTTACAAAATCCAAGGGCCCGCTAGGGAACCTACATAGTCCAAGTGCCCGTTAGTTAACCTAGATAGTCCAAGTGCCCGCTAGGTAACCTAGATAGTCCAACAGCCCGCTAGGTAACCTACATACCCCAAGAACCCGCTAGGCAACGTAGATAGTTCAAGTGCCAGCTAGGTAACCTAGATAATCCAAGTGCCCGCTAGGTAACCTACAAAGTCTAAGTGCCGGCTAGGTTATCTATATAGTCCAAATGCCCGCTAGGGAACCTACATAGTCGAAGTGCCCGCTAGGTAACCTAATTAGTCCAAGCGCCCTGTAGTTAACCTAGATCGTCCAAGTGTCCGCTAGTTAACCTACATAGTCCAAGGGCCCACTAGTTAACCTACATAGTCCAAGGTCCGCTAGTTAACCTAGATAGTCCAAGTGCTCGCTAGTTAACCTACATAGTACAAGGGTCCGCTAGTGTACCTAGATAGTCCAAGTGCCCGCTAGTTAACCTATATAGTCCATGTGCCCGCTAGGTAACCTAAGTAGTCCAAATGTCCGATAGGGATCCTACATAGTCCAAGTGCCCGCTAGGTAACCTACATTGTCCAAGTGCCCGTTCGTTAACCTAGATAGTCCAAGTGCCCGCTAGTTAACCTACATAGTCTAAGTGCCTGTGCGTTAACCTAGATAGTCCAAGTGCCCGCTAGGTAACCTAGACTGTCCAAGTGCCCTCTAGGTTACCTACATAGTCCAAGTGCCCGTTCGTTAACCTAGATAGTCCAAGTGCCCGCTAGGGAACCTACATAGTCCGAGGGCCCGCTAGGTAACCTAGATAGCCCAAGTGCCCGCTAGGTAAACTAGAGTCCAAGTGTTCGCTAGTTATCCTACATAGTCCAAGTGCCCGCTATGTAACCTATATAGTCAAAGTGCCGTTAGGTAACCTAGATAGTCCAAGTGCCCACTAGGTAACCTAGATAGTCCACCAGCCCGGTAGGTAACCTACATACTCCAAGTACCCGTTAGGCAACATAGATAGTTCAACTACCAGCGAGGTAATCTAGATAGTCCAAGTGCCCGCTAGGTAACCTACAAAGTCTAAGTGCCCGCTAGGTAATCTATATAGTCCAAATACCCGCTAGGTAACCTAGATAGTCAAGGGCCCGCTAGGTAACCTACATAGTCCTAGTGCCCCCTAGTTAAGCTACATTCTCCAAGTGCCCGATAGGGAACCTACATAGTCCAAGTGCCCTCTGGTTAACCCACATAGTCCAAGTGCCCGCTAGGGAACTTACATAGTCCAAGGGCACGATAGGGAACCTACATAGTCCAAGTGCCCGTTAGTTAACCTAGATAGTCCAAGTGCCCGCTAGGTAACCTAGATAGTCCAACAGCCCGCTAGGTAACCTACATACTCCAAGAACCCGCTAGGCAACGTAGATAGTTCAAGTGCCAGCTAGGTAACCTAGATAGTCCAAGTGCTCGCTAGGTTATCTATATACTCCAAATGCCCGCTAGGGAACCTACATAGTCGAAGTGCCCGCTAGGTAACCTAGATAGTCCAAGTGCCCACTAGTTAACCTAGATCGTCCAAGTGCCCGCTAGTTAACCTACATAGTCCAAGGGCCCGCTAGTTAACCTACATAGTCCAAGGTCCACTAGTTAACGTAGATAGTCAAAGTGCTCGCTAGTTAACCTACATAGTACAAGGGCCCGCTAATTGACCTAGATAGTCCAAGTGCCCGCTAGTTAACCTAGATAGTCCATGAGCCCGCTAGGTAACCTAAGTAGTCCAAATGTCCGATAGGGATCCTACATAGTCCAAGTGCCCGCTAGGTAACCTACATAGTCCAAGTGCCCGTTCGTTAACCTAGATAGTCCAAGTGCCCGCTAGGTAACCTAGACTGTCCAAGTGCCCGCTAGGTTACCTACATAGTCCAAGTGCCCGTTCGTTAACCTAGAAGTCCAAGTGCCCGCTAGGAAACCTACATAGTCCAAGGGCCCGCTAGGTAACCTACATAGTCCAAGGGTCGGCTAGGTAACCTAGATAGCCCAAGTGCCCGCTAGGTAACCTAGAGAACAAGTGTTCGCTAGTTATCCTACATAGTCCAAGTGCCCGCTATGTAACCTAGATAGTTAAAGTGCACGTTAAGTAACCGAGATGGTCCTAGTGCCCGCTAGGTAACTTACATTGTCCACGTTCCCGCTAGGTAACCTAGATAGTCCAAGTGCCCGTTACCTAACCTAGATAGTCCAAGTGCTCGCTAGGCAACCTTCATAGTCCAAGAGCCCGTTCGTTAACCTAGAATTCCAAGTGCCCGCTAGGTAACCTAGACAGTCCAAGTGCCCGCTAGGTTACCTTCATATTCCAAGTGCCCGTTCGTTAACCTAGATAGTACATGTGCCCGCTAGGTAACCTAGATAGTCCAAGGGCCCGCTAGTTAACCTACATAATCCAAGGTCTCACTTGTTAACTTTGATAGTCCAGCTGCCCGCTAGTTAACCTAGATTGTCCAAGTGCCGCTAGTTAACCTAGATTGTCCAAGTGCCTGCTAGTTAACCTATATAGTCCAAGTGCCTGCTAGGTAACCTAGATAGTCCAAGTGCCTACTAGTTAACCTACATAGTCCAAGGTCCCCCTAGGTTACCTAGATAGTCCTAAGGCCCGCTAGGTAACCTACATGGTCCTAGTGCCCCCTAGTTACCCTACATTCTCCACGTGCCCGATAGGGAACCTACATAGTCCAAGTGCCTGCTAGGTAACCTACATAGTCCAAATGCCCGTTAGTTAACCTAGATAGTCCAAGTGCCCGTTAGGTAACCTAGATAGCCCAAATGCCCGCAAGGGAACCCACATAGTCCAAGTGCCCGCTAGGGAACTTACATAGTCCAAGGGCCCGTTAGAGAACCTACATAGTCGAAGTGCCCGTTTGTTAACCAAGATAGTCCAAGTGCCCGCTAGGTAACCTAGATAGTCCAACAGAACGGTAGGTAACCTACATACTCCAAGTACCCGCTAGGTAACATAGATAGTTCAAGTGCCAGCTAGGTAACCTAGATAATCCAAGTGCCCGCTAGGTAACCTACAAAGTCTAAGTGCCGGCTAGGTTATCTACATAGTCCAAAGGCCCGCTAGGGAACCTACATAGTCGAAGTGCCCGCTAGGTAACCTAGATAGTCCAAGTGCCCTCTAGTTAACCTAGAACGTCCAAGTGTCCGCTAGTTAACCTACATAGTCCAAGGGCCCGCTAGTTAACCTACATAGTCCAAGGTCCACTAGTTAACGTAGATAGTCAAAGTGCTCGCTAGTTAACCTACATAGTACAAGGGCCCGCTAATTGACCTAGATAGTCCAAGTGCCCGCTAGTTAACCTAGATAGTCCATGAGCCCGCTAGGTAACCTAAGTAGTCCAAATGTCCGATAGGGATCCTACATAGTCCAAGTGCCCGCTAGGTAACCTACATAGTCCAAGTGCCCGTTCGTTAACCTAGATAGTCCAAGTGCCCGCTAGGTAACCTAGACTGTCCAAGTGCCCGCTAGGTTACCTACATAGTCCAAGTGCCCGTTCGTTAACCTAGACGTCCAAGTGCCCGCTAGGAAACCTACATAGTCCAAGGGCCCGCTAGGTAACCTACATAGTCCAAGGGCCGGCTAGGTAACCTAGATAGCCCAAGTGCCCGCTAGGTAACCTAGAGAACAAGTGTTCGCTAGTTATCCTACATAGTCCAAGTGCCCGCTATGTAACCTAGATAGTTAAAGTGCACGTTAAGTAACCGAGATGGTCCTAGTGCCCGCTAGGTAACTTACATTGTCCACGTTCCCGCTAGGTAACCTAGATAGTCCAAGTGCCCGTTACCTAACCTAGATAGTCCAAGTGCTCGCTAGGCAACCTTCATAGTCCAAGAGCCCGTTCGTTAACCTAGAATTCCAAGTGCCCGCTAGGTAACCTAGACAGTCCAAGTGCCCGCTAGGTTACCTTCATATTCCAAGTGCCCGTTCGTTAACCTAGATAGTACATGTGCCCGCTAGGTAACCTAGATAGTCCAAGGGCCCGCTAGTTAACCTACATAATCCAAGGTCTCACTTGTTAACTTTGATAGTCCAGCTGCCCGCTAGTTAACCTAGATTGTCCAAGTGCCGCTAGTTAACCTAGATTGTCCAAGTGCCTGCTAGTTAACCTATATAGTCCAAGTGCCTGCTAGGTAACCTAGATAGTCCAAGTGCCCACTAGTTAACCTACATAGTCCAAGGTCCCCCTAGGTTACCTAGATAGTCCTAAGGCCCGCTAGGTAACCTACATGGTCCTAGTGCCCCCTAGTTAACCTACATTCTCCACGTGCCCGATAGGGAACCTACATAGTCCAAGTGCCTGCTAGGTAACCTACATAGTCCAAATGCCCGTTAGTTAACCTAGATAGTCCAAGTGCCCGTTAGGTAACCTAGATAGCCCAAATGCCCGCAAGGGAACCCACATAGTCCAAGTGCCCGCTAGGGAACTTACATAGTCCAAGGGCCCGTTAGAGAACCTACATAGTCCAAGTGCCCGTTTGTTAACCAAGATAGTCCAAGTGCCCGCTAGGTAACCTAGATAGTCCAACAGAACGGTAGGTAACCTACATACTCCAAGTACCCGCTAGGTAACATAGATAGTTCAAGTGCCACCTAGGAAACCTAGATAGTCCAAGTGCCCGCTAGGTAACCTACAAGGTCTAAGTGCACGCTAGGTAATCTATATAGTTCAAATGCCCGCTAGGGAGCCTACATAATCCAAATGCCCGCTAGGTAACCTAGATAGTCAAGGGCCAGCTAGGTAACCTACATAGTCCTAGTGCCCCCTAGTTAACCTACATTCTCCAAGTGCCCAATAAGGAACCTACATAGTCCAAGTGCCAGCTAGGTAACCTACATAGTCCAAATGCCTTCTAGTTAACCCACATAGTCCAAGTGCCCGCTAGGGAACTTACAAAATCCAAGGGCCCGCTAGGGAACCTACATAGTCCAAGTGCCCGTTAGTTAACCTAGATAGTCCAAGTGCCCGCTACGTAACCTAGATAGTCCACAGCCCGCTAGGTAACCTACATACTCCAAGAACCCGCTAGGCAACGTAGATAGTTCAAGTGCCAGCTAGGTAACCTAGATAATCCAAGTGCCCGCTAGGTAACCTACAAAGTCTAAGTGCCGGCTAGGTTATCTATATAGTCCAAATGCCCGCTAGGGAACCTACATAGTCGAAGTGCCCGCTAGGTAACCTAGATAGTCCAAGTGCCCTCTAGTTAACCTAGAACGTCCAAGTGTCCGCTAGTTAACCTACATAGTCCAAGGGCCCACTAGTTAACCTACATAGTCCAAGGTCCGCTAGTTAACCTAGATAGTCCAAGTGCTCGCTAGTTAACCTACATAGTACAAGGGCCCGCTAGTTGACCTAGATAGTCCAAGTGCCCGCTATTTAACCTAGATAGTCCAAGTGCCCGCTAGGTAACCTAAGTAGTCCAAATGTCCGATAGGGATCCTACATAGTCCAAGTGCCCGCTAGTTAACCTACATAGTCCAAGTGCCCGTTCGTTAAACTAGATAGTCCAAGTGCCCGCTAGGTAACCTAGACTGTCCAAGTGCCCGCTAGGTTACCTACATAGTCCAAGTGCCCGTTCGTTAACCTAGATAGTCCAAGTGCCCGCTAGGAAACCTACATAGTCCAAGGGCCGGCTAGGTAACCTAGATAGCCCAAGTGCCCGCTAGGTAACCTAGAGAACAAGTGTTCGCTAGTTATCCTACATAGTCCAAGTGCCCGCTATGTAACCTAGATAGTTAAAGTGCACGTTAAGTAACCGAGATAGACCAAGTGCCCTCTAGGTAACCTAGATAGTCCAACAGCCCGGTAGGTAACCTACATACTCCAAGTACCCGCTAGGTAACATAGATAGTTCAAGTGCCAGCTAGGTAACCTAGATAGTCCAAGTGCCCGCTAGGTAACCTACAAAGTCTATGTGCCCGCTAGGTAATCTATATAGTCCAAATGCATGCTAGGGAGCCTACATAATTCAAATGCCCGCTAGGTAACCTAGATAGTCAAGGGCCCGCTAGGTAACCTACATAATCCAAGGTCTCACTTGTTAACTTTGATAGTCCAGCTGCCCGCTAGTTAACCTAGATTGTCCAAGTGCCGCTAGTTAACCTAGATTGTCCAAGTGCCTGCTAGTTAACCTATATAGTCCAAGTGCCTGCTAGGTAACCTAGATAGTCCAAGTGCCCACTAGTTAACCTACATAGTCCAAGGTCCCCCTAGGTTACCTAGATAGTCCTAAGGCCCGCTAGGTAACCTACATGGTCCTAGTGCCCCCTAGTTAACCTACATTCTCCACGTGCCCGATAGGGAACCTACATAGTCCAAGTGCCTGCTAGGTAACCTACATAGTCCAAATGCCCGTTAGTTAACCTAGATAATCCAAGTGCCAGTTAGGTAACCTAGATAGCCCAAATGCCCGCAAGGGAACCCACATAGTCCAAATGCCCGCTAGGGAACTTAAATAGTGCAAGGGCCCTCTAGGGAACTTACATAGTCCAAGGGCCCGTTAGGGAACCTACATAGTCCAAGTGCCCGTTTGTTAACCAAGATAGTCCAAGTGCCCGCTAGGTAACCTAGATAGTCCAACAGAACGGTAGGTAACCTACATACTCCAAGTACCCGCTAGGTAGCATAGATAGTTCAAGTGCCACCTAGGAAACCTAGATAGTCCAAGTGCCCGCTAGGTAACCTACAAGGTCTAAGTTCACGCTAGGTAATCTATATAGTTCAAATGCCCGCTAGGGAGCCTACATAATCCAAATGCCCGCTAGGTAACCTAGATAGTCAAGGGCCCGCTAGGTAACCTACATAGTCCTAGTGCCCCCTAGTTAACCTACATTCTCCAAGTGCCCAATAAGGAACCTACATAGTCCAAGTGCCAGCTAGGTAACCTACATAGTCCAAATGCCTTCTAGTTAACCCACATAGTCCAAGTGCCCGCTAGGGAACTTACAAAATCCAAGGGCCCGCTAGGGAACCTACATAGTCCAAGTGCCCGTTAGTTAACCTAGATAGTCCAAGTGCCCGCTAGGTAACCTAGATAGTCCAACAGCCCGCTAGGTAACCTACATACTCCAAAACCCGCTAGGCAACGTAGATAGTTCAAGTGCCAGCTAGGTAACCTAGATAATCCAAGTGCCCGCTAGGTAACCTACAAAGTCTAAGTGCCGGCTAGGTTATCTATATAGTCCAAATGCCCGCTAGGGAACCTACATAGTCGAAGTGCCCGCTAGGTAACCTAGATAGTCCAAGTGCCCTCTAGTTAACCTAGAACGTCCAAGTGTCCGCTAGTTAACCTACATAGTCCAAGGGCCCACTAGTTAACCTACATAGTCCAAGGTCCGCTAGTTAACCTAGATAGTCCAAGTGCTCGCTAGTTAACCTACATAGTACAAGGGCCCGCTAGTTGACCTAGATAGTCCAAGTGCCCGCTATTTAACCTAGATAGTCCAAGTGCCCGCTAGGTAACCTAAGTAGTCCAAATGTCCGATAGGGATCCTACATAGTCCAAGTGCCCGCTAGTTAACCTACATAGTCCAAGTGCCCGTTCGTTAAACTAGATAGTCCAAGTGCCCGCTAGGTAACCTAGACTGTCCAAGTGCCCGCTAGGTTACCTACATAGTCCAAGTGCCCGTTCGTTAACCTAGATAGTCCAAGTGCCCGCTAGGAAACCTACATAGTCAAAGGGCCGGCTAGGTAACCTAGATAGCCCAAGTGCCCGCTGGGTAACCTAGAGAACAAGTGTTCGCTAGTTATCCTACATAGTCCAAGTGCCCGCTATGTAACCTAGATAGTTAAAGTGCACGTTAAGTAACCGAGATAGACCAAGTGCCCGCTAGGTAACCTAGATAGTCCAACAGCCCGGTAGGTAACCTACATACTCCAAGTACCCGCTAGGTAACATAGATAGTTCAAGTGCCAGCTAGGTAACCTAGATAGTCCAAGTGCCCGCTAGGTAACCTACAAAGTCTATGTGCCCGCTAGGTAATCTATATAGTCCAAATGCATGCTAGGGAGCCTACATAATTCAAATGCCCGCTAGGTAACCTAGATAGTCAAGGGCCCGCTAGGTAACCTACATAATCCAAGGTCTCACTTGTTAACTTTGATAGTCCAGCTGCCCGCTAGTTAACCTAGATTGTCCAAGTGCCGCTAGTTAACCTAGATTGTCCAAGTGCCTGCTAGTTAACCTATATAGTCCAAGTGCCTGTTAGGTAACCTAGATAGTCCAAGTGCCCACTAGTTAACCTACATAGTCCAAGGTCCCCCTAGGTTACCTAGATAGTCCTAAGGCCCGCTAGGTAACCTACATGGTCCTAGTACCCCCTAGTTAACCTACATTCTCCATGTGCCCGATAGGGAACCTACATAGTCCAAGTGCCTGCTAGGTAACCTACATAGTCCAAATGCCCGTTAGTTAACCTAGATAGTCCAAGTGCCCGTTAGGTAACCTAGATAGCCCAAATGCCCGCAAGGGAACCCACATAGTCCAAATGCCCGCTAGGGAACTTAAATAGTGCAAGGGCCCTCTAGGGAACTTACATAGTCCAAGGGCCCGTTAGGGAACCTACATAGTCCAAGTGCCCGTTTGTTAACCAAGATAGTCCAAGTGCCCGCTAGGTAACCTAGATAGTCCAACAGAACGGTAGGTAACCTACATACTCCAAGTACCCGCTAGGTAACATAGATAGTTCAAGTGCCACCTAGGAAACCTAGATAGTCCAAGTGCCCGCTAGGTAACCTACAAGGTCTAAGTGCACGCTAGGTAATCTATATAGTTCAAATGCCCGCTAGGGAGCCTACATAATCCAAATGCCCGCTAGGTAACCTAGATAGTCAAGGGCCCGCTAGGTAACCTACATAGTCCTAGTGCCCCCTAGTTAACCTACATTCTCCAAGTGCCCAATAGGGAACCTACATAGTCCAAGTGCCAGCTAGGTAACCTACATAGTCCAAATGCCTTCTAGTTAACCCACATAGTCCAAGTGCCCGCTAGGGAACTTACAAAATCCAAGGGCCCGCTAGGGAACCTACATAGTCCAAGTGCCCGTTAGTTAACCTAGATAGTCCAAGTGCCCGCTAGGTAACCTAGATAGTCCAACAGCCCGCTAGGTAACCTACATACTCCAAGAACCCGCTAGGCAACGTAGATAGTTCAAGTGCCAGCTAGGTAACCTAGATAATCCAAGTGCCCGCTAGGTAACCTACAAAGTCTAAGTGCCGGCTAGGTTATCTATATAGTCCAAATGCCCGCTAGGGAACCTACATAGTCGAAGTGCCCGCTAGGTAACCTAGATAGTCCAAGTGCCCTCTAGTTAACCTAGAACGTCCAAGTGTCCGCTAGTTAACCTACATAGTCCAAGGGCCCACTAGTTAACCTACATAGTCCAAGGTCCGCTAGTTAACCTAGATAGTCCAAGTGCTCGCTAGTTAACCTACATAGTACAAGGGCCCGCTAGTTGACCTAGATAGTCCAAGTGCCCGCTATTTAACCTAGATAGTCCAAGTGCCCGCTAGGTAACCTAAGTAGTCCAAATGTCCGATAGGGATCCTACATAGTCCAAGTGCCCGCTAGTTAACCTACATAGTCCAAGTGCCCGTTCGTTAAACTAGATAGTCCAAGTGCCCGCTAGGTAACCTAGACTGTCCAAGTGCCCGCTAGGTTACCTACATAGTCCAAGTGCCCATTCGTTAACCTAGATAGTCCAAGTGCCCGCTAGGAAACCTACATAGTCCAAGGGCCGGCTAGGTAACCTAGATAGCCCAAGTGCCCGCTGGGTAACCTAGAGAACAAGTGTTCGCTAGTTATCCTACATAGTCCAAGTGCCCGCTATGTAACCTAGATAGTTAAAGTGCACGTTAAGTAACCGAGATAGACCAAGTGCCCGCTAGGTTACCTAGATAGTCCAACAGCCCGGTAGGTAACCTACATACTCCAAGTACCCGCTAGGTAACATAGATAGTTCAAGTGCCAGCTAGGTAACCTAGATAGTCCAAGTGCCCGCTAGGTAACCTACAAAGTCTATGTGCCCGCTAGGTAATCTATATAGTCCAAATGCATGCTAGGGAGCCTACATAATTCAAATGCCCGCTAGGTAACCTAGATAGTCAAGTGCCCGCTAGGTAACCTACATAGTCCTAGTGCCCCCTAGTTAACCTACATTCTCCAAGTGCTTGATAGGGAACCTACATAGTCCAAGTGCCCTCTGGTTAACCCACATAGTCCAAGGGCCCGCTAGGGAACTTACATAGTCCAAGTGCCCGCTAGGAAACCTACAAAATCCAAGTGCCCGTTAGTTAACCTAGATAGTCCAAGTGCCCGGTAGGTAACCTAGATAGTCCAACAGCCCGCTAGGTAACCTACATACTCCAAGAGCCGCTTGGCAACGTAGATAGTTCAAGTGCCAGGTAGGTAACCTACAAATTCTAAGTGCCCGCTAGGTTATCTATATAGTCCAAATGCCCGCTAGGGAACCTACATAGTCCAAGTGCCCGCTAGGTAACTTAGATAGACCAAGTGCCCTCTAGTTTCCTAGATAGTCCAAGTGCCCGCTAGTTAACCTACATAGTCCAAGGGCCCGCTAGTTAACCTACATAGTCCAAGGTCCGCTAGTTAACCTAGATAGTCCAAGTGCTCGCTAGTTAACATACATAGTACAAGGGCCCGCTAGTTGACCTAGATAGTCCAAGTGCCCGCTAGTTAACCTAGATAGTCCAAGTGCCCGCTAGGTAACCTAAGTAGTCCAAAAGTCCGATAGGGATCCTACATAGTCCAAGTGCCCGCTAGGTAACCTACATAGTCCAAGTGCCCGTTCGTTAACCTAGATAGTCCAAGTGCCCCCTAGGTAACCTAGACTGTCCAAGTGCCCGCTATGTTACCTACATAGTCCAAGTGCCCGTTCGTTAACCTAGATAGTCCAAGTGCCCGCTAGGAAACCTACATAGTCCAAGTGCCCGTTACCTAACCTAGATAGTCCAAGTGCCCTCTAGGCAACCTACATAGTCCAAGAGCCCGTTCGTTAACCTAGAAGTCCAAGTGCCCGCTAGGTAACATAGACAGTCCAAGTGCCCGCTGGGTCACCTGCATATTCCAAGTGCCCGTTCGTTAACCTAGATAGTCCAAGTGCCCGCTAGGTAACCTATATACTCCAAGTGCCCGCTAGGTAACCTAGATAGTCCAAGGACCCGCTAGTTAACCTACATAGTCCAAGGGCTCACTTGTTAACTTTGATAGTCCGGCTGCCCGCTAGTTAACCTAGATCGTCCAAGTGCCCGCTAGTTAACCTAGATTGTCCAAGTGCCTGCTAGTTAACCTATATAGTCCAGGGGCCCACTAGTTAACCTAGATAGTCCAAGTGTCCTCTAGTTAAACTACATAGTCCAAGTGCCCGCTAGTTAACCTATATACTAAGTGCCCGCTACGTAACCTAGATAGTCCAAGGGCACGGTAGTTAACCTACATAGTTCAAGTGCCCGCTAGGCAACCTAGATAGTCCAAGTGCCCGCTAAGGAACCTACATAGTCCAAGTGCACGCTAGTTAACCTAGATAGTCCAAGTGCCCGCTAGTTAACCTAGATAGTCCAAGTGCCTGCTAGTAAACCTACATAGTCCATGGGCCCGCTAGTTAACCTACATAGTGCAAGTGTCCGCTAGTTAACCTACATATTCCAAGTGCCCGCTAGTTAACCTACATAATCTAAGTGCCCGTTAGCTAACCTAGATAGTCCAAGGGCCCGCTAGTTGACCTACATACTCCAAGTGCCAGCTAGGTAACCTAGATAGTACAAGTGCCCGCTAGGGAACCTAGATAGTCCAAGTGCCTGTTAGCTAACCTAGATAGTGAAAGTGGCGGCTAGGTAACCTACATAGTCCAAGTGCCCGTTCGTTAACCTAGATAATCCAAGTGCCTGCTAGGTAACCTAGACAGTCCAAGTGCCCACTAGTTAACCTACATAGTCCAAGTGCCCGATAGGGAACCTACATAATCCAAGTGCCCGCTAGGCAATCTATATAGTCCAAGTGCCCATTAGTTAACCTAGATAGTCAAAGTGCCTGCTAGGTAAACTAGATATTCCAAGTGCCCCTAGGAAACCTACATAGTCCAAGTGCCCGCTAGGTAACCTAAATAGTCCAAATGCCCGCTAGGGAAACTACATAGTCCGAGTGCCCGCTAGTTAACCTAGATAGTCCTAGTGCCTGATAGTAAACCTATATAATCCATGAGCCCGCTAGTTAACCTACATAGTGCAAGGGCCCGCTAGTTAACCTAGATCGTGCAAGTGTCCGCTAGTTAACCTACATAGTCCACATGCCCGCTAGTTAACCTATATACCAAGTGCCCGCTACGTAACCTAGATAGTCCAAGGGCACGCTAGTTACCCTACATAGTACAAGTGCCTGCTAGGTAACCTAGATAGTTCAAGTGCCCACTAGTTAACCTACATAGTCCAAAGTCCCCCTAGGTAACCTAGATAGGCCTAAGGCCCGCTAGGTAACCTACATGGTCCTAGTGCCCCCAAGTTAACCTACATTCTCCAAGTGCCCGAAAGGGAACCTACATAGTCCAAGTGCCCGCTAGTAAACCTACATAGTCCAAGTGCCCGTTAGGTAACCTAGATAGCCCAAATGCCCGCTAGGGAACCCACATAGTCCAAGTGCCCGCTAGGGAATTTACATAGTCCAAGGGCCCGCTAGGGAACTTACATAGTCCAAGGGCCCATTAGGGAACCTACATAATCCAGTGCCCGTTAGTTAATCTAGATAGTCCAAGTGCCCGTTAGGTAACCTAGATAGTCCAACAGCCCGGTAGGTAACCTACATACTCCAAGTACCCGCTAGGTAACCTAGATAGTCCAAGTGCCCGCTAGGTAACCTACAAAGTCTAAGTTCCCGCTAGGTTATCTATATAGTCCAAATGCCCGCTAGGTAACCTACAAAGTCTAAGTTCCCGCTAGGTTATCTATATAGTCCAAATGCCCGCTAGGTAACCTACATAGTCCAAGTGCCCGTGGGTTAACCTAGATAGTCCAAGTGCTCGCTAGTTAACCTACATAGTACAAGGGCCCGCTAGTTGACCTAGATAGTCCAAGTGCCCGCTAGTTAACCTAGATAGTCCAAGTGCCCGCTAGGTAACCTAGATAGTCCAAGTCCCCGCTAGTAACCTAAGTAGTCCAAATGTCCGATAGGGATCCTACATAGTCCAAGTGCCCGCTAGTTAACCTACATAGTCCAAGTGCCCGTTCGTTAACCTAGATAGTCCAAGTGGCTGCTAGGTTTCCTAGACTGTCCAAGTGCCCGCTAGGTTACCTACATAGTCCAAGTGCCCGTTCGTTAACCTAGATAGTCCAAGTGCCCGCTAGGAAACCTACATAGTCCAAGGGCCCGCTAGGTAACCTAGATAGCCCAAGTGCCCACTAGGTAACCTAGAGTCCAAGTGTTCGCTAGTTATCCTACATAGTCCAAGTGCCTGCTATGTAACCTAGATAGTCAAAGTGCCGTTAGGTAACCTAGATAGTCCAACAGACCGGTAGGTAACCTACATACTCCAAGTACCCGCTAGGTAACATAGATAGTTCAAGTGCCAGCTAGGTAGCCTAGATAGTCCAAGTGCCCGCTAGGTAACCTACAAAGCCTAAGTGCCCGCTAGGTAATCTATATAGTCCAAATGCACGCTAGGGAGCCTACATAATCCAAATGCCCGCTAGGTAACCTAGATAGTCAAGGGCCCGCTAGGTAACCTACATAGTCCTAGTGCCCCCTAGTTAACCTACATTCTCCAAGTGCCCGATAGGGAACCTACATAGTCCAAGTGACCTCTGGTTAACCCACATAGTCCAAGTGCCCGCTAGGGAACTTATATAGTCCAAGGGCCCGCTAGGGAACCTACATAGTCCAAGTGCCCGTTAGTTAACCTAGATAGTCCAAGTGCCCGCTAGGTAACGTAGATAGTCCAACAGCCCGCTAGGTAACCTACATACTCCAAGAACCCGCTAGGCAACGTAGATAGTTCAAGTGCCAGCTAGGTAACCTAGATAGTCCAAGTGCCCGCTAGGTAACCCACAAAGTGTAAGTGCCCGCTAGGTTATCTATATAGTCCAAATGCCCGCTAGGGAACCTACATAGTCGAAGTGCCCACTAGGTAACCTAGATAGTCCAAGTGCCCACTAGTTAACGTAGATTGTCCAAGTGCCCGCTAGTTAACCTACATAGTCCAAGGGCCCGCTAGTTAACCTACATAGTCCAAGGTCCGCTAGTTAAACTAGATAGTCCAAGTGCTCGCTAGTTAACCTACATAGTACAAGGGCCCGCTAGTTGACCTAGATAGTCCAAGTGCCCGCTAGTTAACCTAGATAGTCCATGTGCCCGCTTGGTAACCTAAGTAGTCCAAATGTCCGATAGGGATCCTACATAGTCCAAGTGCCCGCTAGGTAACCTACATAGTCCAAGTGCACGTTCGTTAATCTAGATAGTCCATGTGCCCGCTAGGTAACCTAGATGGTCCTAGTGCCCGCTAGGTAACATACATTGTCCAAGTGTCCGCTAGGTTACCTAGATAGTCAAAGTGCCCGTTACCTAACCTAGATAGTCCAAGTGCCCGCTAGGAAACCTACATAGTCCAAGGGCCCGCTAGGTAACCTAGATAGTCCAAGTGCCCGCTAGGTAACCTAGACAGTCCAAGTGCCCGCTAGGTTACCTGCATATTCCAAGTGCCCGTTCGTTAACCTAGATAGTCCAAGTGCCCGCTAGGTAACCTAGATAGTCCAAGGGCCCGCTAGTTAACCTACATAATCCAATCTCACTTGTTAACTTTGATAGTCCAAGTGCCCGCTAGTTAGCCTAGATTGTCCAAGTGCCTGCTAGTTAACCTACATAGTCCAAGTACCTCCTAGGTAACCTTGATAGTCCAAGTGCCCACTAGTTAACCTACATAGTCCAAGGTCCCCCTAGGTAACCTAGATAGTCCTAAGGCCCGCTAGGTAACCTACATGGTCCTAGTGCCCCCTAGTTAACCTACATTCTCCACGTGCCCGATAGGGAACCTACATTGTCCAAGTGCCTGCTAGGTAACCTACATAGTCCAAATGCCCGCTAGTTAACCTACATAGTCCAAGTGCCCATTAGGTAACCTAGATAGCCCAAATGCCTGCTAGGGAACCCACATAGTCCAAGTGCCCGCTAGGGAACTTACATAGTCCAAGGGCCCGCTAGGGAACTTACATAGTCCAAGGGCCCGTTAGGGAACCTACATAGTCCAAGTGCCCGTTAGTTAACCTAGATAGTCCAAGTGCCCGCTAGGTAATCTATATAGTCCAACAGCCCGGTAGTTCACCTACATACTCCAAGTATCCGCTAGGAAACATAGATAGTTCAAGTGCCAGCTAGGTAACCTAGATGGTCCAAGTGCCCGCTAGGTAACCTACAAAATCTAAGTGCACGCTAGGTAATCTATATAGTCCAAATGCCCGCTAGGGAGGCTACATAATCCAAATGCCCGCTAGGTAACCTAGATAATCAAGGGCCCGCTAGGTAACCTAAATAGTCCTAGTGCCCCCTAGTTAACCTACATTCTCCGAGTGCCCAATAGGGAACCTACATAGTCCAAGTGCCAGCTAGGAAACCTACATAGTCAAAATGCCCTCTACTTAACCCACATAGTCCAAGTGCCCGCTAGGGAACTCACAAAATCCAAGGGGCTGCTAGGGACCCTACATAGTCCAAGTGCCCGTTAGTTAACCTAGATAGTCCAAGTGCCCGCTAGGTAACCTAGATAGTCCAACAGCCCGCTAGGTAACCTACATACTCCAAGAACCCGCTAGGAAACGTAGATAGTTCAAGTGCCCGCTAGGTAACCTAGATAGTCCAAGTGCCCTCTAGTTAACCTAGATCGTCCTAGTGTCCGCTAGTTAACCTACATAGTCCAAGGGCCCGCTAGTTAACCTACATAGTCCAAGGTCCGCTAGTTAACCTAGATAGTCCAAGTGCTCGCTAGTTAACATACATAGTACAAGGGCCCGCTAGTTGACCTAGATAGTCCAAGTGCCCGCTAGTTAACCTAGATAGTCCAAGTGCCCGCTAGCTAACCTAAGTAGTCCAAATGTCCGATAGGGATCCTACATAGTCCAAGTGCCCGCTAGTTAACCTACATAGTCCAAGTGCCCGTTCGTTAAACTAGATAGTCCAAGTGCCCGCTAGGTAACCTAGACTGTCCAAGTGCCCGCTAGGTTACCTACATAGTCCAAGTGCCCGTTCGTTAACCTAGATAGTCCAAGTGCCCGCTAGGAAACCTACATAGTCCAAGGGCCCGCTAGGTAACCTAGATAGCCCAAGTGCCCGCTAGGTAACCTAGAGTCCAAGTGTTCGCTAGTTATCCTACATAGTCCAAGTGCCTGCTATGTAACCTAGATAGTCCAAGTGTCCTTTAGTTAACCTAGATAGTCCAAGTGCCCGCTAGGTAACCTAGATAGTCCAACATCCCGCTAGGTAACCTACATACTCCAAGAACCCGCTAGGCAACGTAGATAGTTCAAGTGCCAGCTAGGTAACCTAGATAGTCCAAGTGCCCGCTAGTTAACCTACAAAGTCTAAGTGCCCGCTGGTTAATCTATATAGTCAAAATGCCCGCTAGGGAACCTACATAGTCGAAGTGCCCGTTAGGTAACCTAGATGGTCCTAGTGCACACTAGGTAACTTACATTGTCCAAGTTCCCGCTAGGTAACCTAGATAGTCCAAGTGCCCTTTACCTAACCTAGATAGTCCAAGTGCCCGCTAGGCAACCTACCTAGTCCAAGAGCCCGTTCGTTAACCTAGAAGTCCAAGTGCCTGCTAGGTAACCTAGACAGTCCAAGTGCCCGCTAGGTTACCTGCATATTCCAAGTGCCCGTTCGTTAACCTAGATAGTCCAAATGCCCGCTAGGTAACCTAGATAGTCCAAGGGCCCGCTAGTTAACCTACATAATCCAAGGTCTCACTTGTTAATTTTGATAGTCCAAGTGCCAGCTAGTTTACCCAGATCGTCCAAGTGCCGCTAGTTAACCTAGATTGTCCAAGTGCCTGCTAGTTAACCTACATAGTCCAAGGGCCCACTAGTTAACCTAGATAGTCCAAGTGTCCTCTAGTTAACCTACATAGTCCAAGTGCCCGCTAGTTAACCTATATACCAAGTGCCCGCTACGAAACCTAGATAGTCCAAGTGCACGCTAGTTAACCTACATAGTCCAAGTGCCCGCTAGGCAACCTAGATAGTACAAGTGCCCGCTAAGGAACCTACATAATCCAAGTGCACGCTAGTTAACCTATGTAGTCCAAGGTCCGCTAGTTAACCTAGATAGTCCAAGTGCTCGCTAGTTAACATACATAGTACAAGGGCCCGCTAGTTGACCTAGATAGTCCAAGTGCCCGCTAGTTAACCTAGATAGTCCAAGTGCCCGCTAGCTAACCTAAGTAGTCCAAATGTCCGATAGGGATCCTACATAGTCCAAGTGCCCGCTAGTTAACCTATATAGTCCAAGTGCCCGTTCGTTAAACTAGATAGTCCAAGTGCCCGCTAGGTAACCTAGACTGTCCAAGTGCCCGCTAGGTTACCTACATAGTCCAAGTGCCCGTTCGTTAACCTAGATAGTCCAAGTGCCCGCTAGGAAACCTACATAGTCCAAGGGCCCGCTAGGTAACCTAGATAGCCCAAGTGCCCGCTAGGTAACCTAGAGTCCAAGTGTTCGCTAGTTATCCTACATAGTCCAAGTGCCTGCTATGTAACCTAGATAGTCCAAGTGTCCTTTAGTTAACCTAGATAGTCCAAGTGCCCGCTAGGTAACCTAGATAGTCCAACATCCCGCTAGGTAACCTACATACTCCAAGAACCCGCTAGGCAACGTAGATAGTTCAAGTGCCAGCTAGGTAACCTAGATAGTCCAAGTGCCCGCTAGTTAACCTACAAAGTCTAAGTGCCCGCTGGTTAATCTATATAGTCAAAATGCCCGCTAGGGAACCTACATAGACGAAGTGCCCGTTAGGTAACCTAGATGGTCCTAGTGCACACTAGGTAACTTACATTGTCCAAGTTCCCGCTAGGTAACCTAGATAGTCCAAGTGCCCTTTACCTAACCTAGATAGTCCAAGTGCCCGCTAGGCAACCTACCTAGTCCAAGAGCCCGTTCGTTAACCTAGAAGTCCAAGTGCCTGCTAGGTAACCTAGACAGTCCAAGTGCCCGCTAGGTTACCTGCATATTCCAAGTGCCCGTTTGTTAACCTAGATAGTCCAAATGCCCGCTAGGTAACCTAGATAGTCCAAGGGCCCGCTAGTTAACCTACATAATCCAAGGTCTCACTTGTTAATTTTGATAGTCCAAGTGCCAGCTAGTTTACCCAGATCGTCCAAGTGCCGCTAGTTAACCTAGATTGTCCAAGTGCCTGCTAGTTAACCTACATAGTCCAAGGGCCCACTAGTTAACCTAGATAGTCCAAGTGTCCTCTAGTTAACCTACATAGTCCAAGTGCCCGCTAGTTAACCTATATACCAAGTGCCCGCTACGAAACCTAGATAGTCCAAGTGCACGCTAGTTAACCTACATAGTCCAAGTGCCCGCTAGGCAACCTAGATAGTACAAGTGCCCGCTAAGGAACCTACATAATCCAAGTGCACGCTAGTTAACCTATGTAGTCCAAGGTCCGCTAGTTAACCTAGATAGTCCAAGGGCCCGCTAGTTGACCTACATAGTCCAAGTGCCAGCTAGGTAACCTAGATAGTACAAGTGCCCGCTAGGGAACCTAGATAGTCAAAGTGCTGTTTGTTAACCTAGATAGTCCTAGTGCCCGCTAGGTAACCTAGACTGTCCAAGTGCCCGCTAGGTTACCTACATAGTCCAAGTGCCCGTTCGTTAACCTAGATAGTCCAAGTGCCCGATAGGAAACCTCCATTGTCCAAGGGCCCGCTAGGTAACCTAGATAGTCCAAGTGCCCGCTAGGTAACCTAGAGTCCAAGTGCTTGCTAGTTAACCTACATAGTCCAAGTGCCCGCTATGTAACCTAGATAGTCAAAGTGCCCGTTCGGTAACCTAGATAGTCCAAGTGACCTTTAGGGAACCTACATAGTCCAAGTGCCCGCTAGTTAACCTAGATAGTCCAAGTGCCTGATAGTAAACCTACATAATCCATGAGACCGCTAGTTAACCTACATAGTGCAAGTGTCCGCTAGTTAACCTACATAGTCCACGTGCCCGCTAGTTAACCTATATACAATGTGCCCGTTACGTAACCTAGATAGTCCAAGGGCACGCTAGTTAACCTACATAGTACAAGTGCCCCCTAGGGAACCTAGATAGTCCAAGTGCCCGCTCTGGAACCTACATAGTCCAAGTGCCGGCTAGGGAACTTACATAGTCCAAGTGCCAGCTCTGGAACATACATAGTACAAGGGCCCGCCAATTAACCTACATCGTCCAGGTGCCTGTTCATTAACCTCATAGTCCAAGTGCCCGCTAGGTAACCTATGTAGTCCAAATGCCCGCTAGGGACCCTAATATTCCAAGTGTCCCCTAGTTAACCTAGATAGAACAAGCGCCCGCTAGGGAACCTACCTAGTCCAAGTGCCCGATAGGGAATCTACATAGTCCAAGTGCCCGCTAGTTAACATAGATAGTCCAAGTACCCGCTAGGAAACGTACATAGTCCAAGTGCCCGCCAGTTAAAGTACATTGTCCAAGTGCCCGATAGTTTAATGTAGATAGTCCAAGTGCCCGCTAGGGAACGTACATAGTCCAAGTGCCCGCTAGGTAACCTAGATAGTCAAGGGCACGCTAGGTAACGTACATAGTCCTAGTTCCCCCTAGTTAACCTACATTCTCCAAGTGCCCGATAGGGAACCTACATAGTCTAAGTGCCCTCTAGTTAACCCACATAGTCCAAGTGCCCGCTAGGGAACTTACAAAGTCCAAGGGCCCGCTAGGGAACCTACATAGTCCAAGTGCCCGTTAGTTAACCTAGATAGTCCATGTGCCCGCTAGTTAACCTTGATCGTCAAAGTGCCCGCTAGTTAACCTACATAGTCAAAGGGCCCACTAGTTAACCTACATAGTCCAAGGGCCCGCAAGGTAACCTAGATAATCCAATTTCCTGTTAGCTAACCTAGATAGTCCAAGTGCCCGCTAGGTAACCTACATAGTACAAGTGCCCATTCATTAACCTAGATAGTCCAAGTGCCCGCTAGGTAACCTAGACTGTCCAGTGCCCCCTAGGTTACCTACATAGTCCAAGTGCCCGCTAGGTAACCTAGATCGTCCAGGTGCCCGCTAGTTAATCTAGATAGTCCTAGTGCACGTTAGTTATCCTAGAGAGTCCAAATGCCCACTAGGGGACGTACACAGTCCAAGTGCCCCCTAGGTAACCTAGATAGTCCTAGTGCCCACTAGGGTATGTACATAGTCCAAGTGCCTGCTAGGTAACCTAGATAGTCTAAATGCCCGCTAGGTTACCTAGATAGTTCAAGGGCCGGCAAGTTAACCTACATAGTCCAAGTGCCCGCTAGGGAACCTACATCGTAAAGTGCCCGCTAGTTAACCTAGACAGTCCAAGTGCCCGCTAGTTAACCTAGATCGTCCAAGTGCCCGCTAGTTAACCTACATAGTCCAAGGGCCCGTTTGATAACCTACATAGTCCAAAGTCCGCTACTTAACCTAGATATTCCAAGTGCCCGCTAGTTAACCTACATAGTCCAAAGGCCCTCTAGTTAACCTAGATAGTCCAAGTGCCCTCTAGGGGACGTACATAGTCCAAGTGCCCGCTATGTAATCTAGATAGTCCAGGGCCGGCTAGGGTATGTACATAGTCCAGGTGCCCGCTAGGTAACCTAGATAGTCCATGGGTCAACTAGTTAACCTACATAGTTCAAGGGCCCGCTAGGTAACCTAGCTAATCCAAGTGCCCGCTAGTTAACCTATATCGTCCCTGTGCCCGCTAGTTAACCTAGATGGTCCAAGTGCCCGATAGTTAACCTACATAGTGCAAGGGCCCGCTAGTTAACCTAGATCGTCCAAGTGTCCGCTAGTTAACCTACATAGTCCAAGGCGCCGCTAATTGACCTAGATAGTCTTAGTGCCCGTTAGTTATCCTAGATAGTCCAAGTGCCCACTAGGGGTCATACATAGTCCAAGTGCCCTCTAGGTAACCTAGATAGTCCAAGTGCCCGCTAAGGTATGTACATAGTCCAAGTGCCCGCTAGGTAACCTAGATAGTCCAAGTGCCCGCTAGATAACCTACATAGTCCACGTGCGTGATAGGAAACCTACATAGTCCAAGTGCAAGTTAAGGGACGTACATAGTCCAAGTGCCCGCTAGGGACCCTACATAGTCCAAGTGCCCGTTAGGGAACCAGGATATTCCAAGTGCCCGCTACTTAATCTAGATAGTCCAAGTGACCGCTAGTTAACCTAGATAGTACAAGTGCCCGCTAGTTAACCTAGATCATCCAAGTGCCCGCTAGTTAACATACATAGTCCAAGGGCCCGCTTGTTAACCTACATAGTCCAAGGGCCCTCTAGTTAAGCTAGATAATCCAAGTGCCCACTAGGGGACGTACATAGTCCAAGTGCCCGCTAGGTAACCTAGATAGTCAAAGTGCCCGTTAGGTAACCTAAATAGTCCAAGTGCCGCTAGGTAACCTACATAGTCAAAGTGCCTGCTAGGTTACCTAGATAGTCCAAGTGCCCGTTAGGTAACCTAGATAGTCCAAGTGCCCGCTAGGTAACCTACATAGTCCAAGTGCCCGCTAGAAAACCTAGATAGTCCAAGTGCCCGCTAGGTAACCTAAATAGTCCAAGTGCCCGCTAGGTAACCTACTAAGTCCAAGTGCCTGCTAGGTAATCTATATAGGCCAAATGCCCGCTAGGGCACCCACATAGTCCAAGTGCCGGCTAATTTACTTATATATTCCAAGTGCCCGTTAGCTAACCTAGATAGCCCACGGGTCAACTAGTTAACCTACATAGTTCAAGGGCCCGCTAGGTAACCTAGCTAATCCAAGTGCCCGCTAGTTAACCTATATCGTCCCAGTGCCCGCTAGTTAACCTAATGGTCGAAGTGCCCGATAGTTAACCAACATAGTGCAAGGGCCCGCTAGTTAACCTAGATAGTCCAAGTGTCCGCTAGTTAACCTACATAATCCAAGGCGCCGCTAATTGACCTAGATAGTCTTAGTGCCCGTTAGTTATCCTAGATAGTCCAAGTGCCCACTAGGGGTCGTACATAGTCCAAGTGCCCGCTAGGTAACCTAGATAGTCCAAGTGCCTGCTAAGGTATGTACATAGTCCAAGTGCCCGCTAGGTAACCTAGATAGTCCAAGTGCCCGCTAGTTAACCTACATAGTCCACGTGCGTGATAGGGAACCTACATAGTCCAAGTGCCCGCTAAAGGACGTACATAGTCCAAGTGCCCGCTAGGGACCCTACATAGTCCAAGTGCCCGCTAAGGAACCTACATAGTCCAAGTGCCCGTTAGGGAACCAGGATAGTCCAAGTGCCCGCTAGTTAATCTAGATAGTCCAAGTGACCGCTAGTTAACCTAGATAGTACAAGTGCCCGCTAGTTAACCTAGATCATCCAAGTGCCCGCTAGTTAACATATATAGTCCAAGGGCCCGGTTGTTAACCTACATATTCCAAGGGCCCTCTAGTTAAGCTAGATAATCCAAGTGCCCGCTAGGGGACGTACATAGTCCAAGTGCCCGCTACGTAACCTAGATAGTCAAAGTGCCCGTTAGGTAACCTAAATAGTCCAAGTGCCGCTAGGTAACCTACATAGTCAAAGTGCCTGCTAGGTAACCTAGATAGTCCAAGCTCCTGTTAGCTAACCTAGATAGTCCAAGTGCCCGCTAGGTAACCTACATAGTCTAACGGCCCGCTCGTTAACCTAGTTCGTCCAAGTGCCTGCTAGGTTACCTGCATAGTCCTAGTGCCCGTTAGGTAAGCCAGATAGTCCAAGTGCCCTCTAGGTAACCTACATAGTCCAAGTGAACGCTAGGTAGCCTAGATAGTCCAAGTCCCGTTAGCTAACATACATAGTCCATGTGCCCGCTAGGTAACCTACATTGTCCAAGTGCCCGTTCGTTAACCTAGATAGTCCAAGTGCCCGCTAGGTAACCTAGACAGTACAAATGCCTGCTAGGTCACCTACATAGTCCAAGTCCCCGTTCGCTAACCTAGATAGTCCAAGTGCTCGCTAGGTAACCTACATAGTCCAAGTGCACTCTAGGTAAGCTACAATTCCAAGGGCCCTCTTGTTAACCTACATAGTCCAAGGGCTCGCTAGTTAACCTTGATAGTCCAAGTGCCGGCTAGTTAACCTAGATCGTCCAAGTGCCCGCTATTTAACCTAGATCGTCCAAGTGCCCGCTAGTTAACCTACATAGTCCAAGGGCCCACTAGTTAATCTAGATCGTCCTAATGTCCTCTAGTTCACCTACATAGTCCAAGTGCCCGCTACGTAACCTAGATAGTCCAAGTGCCCGCTAGGTAACCTACATAGTCCAAGTGCCCGTTAGCTAACATACATAGTCCAAGTGCCTGCTAGGTAACCTAGATAGTCCAAGTGCCCGTTAGCTAACATACATAGTCCAAGAGCCCGCTAGGTAACCTACATAGTCCAAGTGCCCTTTCGTTAACCTAGATAGTCCAAGTGCCCGCTAGGTAACCTAGATAGTACAAATGCCTGCTAGGTCACCTACATAGTCCAAGTCCCCGTTCGCTAACCTAGATAGTCCAAGTGCTCGCTAGGTAAGCTACATAGTCCAAGTGCCCGCTAGGTAAGCTACAAGTCCAAGGGCCCGCTTGTTAACCTACATAGTCCAAGGGCTCGCTAGTTAACCTTGATAGTCCAAGTGCCGGCTAGTTAACTTAGATCGTCCAAGTGCCCGCTATTTAACCTATATCGTCCAAATGCCCGCTAGTTTACCTACATAGTCCAAGGGCCCACTAGTTAACGAGGATCGTCCTAATGTCCTCTAGTTCACCTACATAATCCAAGTGCCTACTACGTAACCTAGATAGTCCAAGTGCCCGCTAGGTAACCTACATAGTCCAAGTGCCCGTTAGCTAACATACATAGTCCAAGTGCCCGTTAGCTAACATACAAAGTCCAAGTGCCCGCTAGGTAACCTATATAGTCCAAGTGCCAGCAGGGTAACCTAGATAGCCCAAGTGCCCGTTAGCTAACATACATAGTCCAAGAGCCCGCTAGGTAACCTAGATAGTGCAAGTGCCCGTTAGGTAACCTATATAGTCCAAGTGCCCGCTAGGTAACCTACATAGTCCAAGTGCCCACTAGGGAACCTACATAGTCCAAGTGCCCGTTTGGGAACCAGGATAGTCCAAGTGCCCGTTAGCTAACATACATAGTCCAAGTGCCCGCTAGTTACCTAGATCATCCAAGTGCCCGCTAGTTAACCTACATAGTCCAAGGGCCCGCTTGTTAACCTACATAGTCCAAGGGCCCTCTAGTTAAGCTAGATAATCCAAGTTCCCGCTAGGGGACGTACATAGTCCAAGTGCCCGCTAGGTAACCTAGATAGTCAAAGTGCCCGTTAGGTAACCTAAATAGTCCAAGTGCCGCTAGGTAACCTACATAGTCAAAGTGCCTGCTAGGTAACCTAGATAGTCCAAGTTCCTGTTAGCTAACCTAGATAGTCCAAGTGCCCGCTAGGTAACCTACATAGTCTAAGGGCCCGCTCGTTAACCTAGTTCGTCCAAGTGCCTGCTAGGCTACCTGCATAATCCTAGTGCCCGTTAGGTAACCTACATAGTCCAAGTCCCCGTTTGCTAACCTAGATAGTCCAAGTGCTCGCTAGGTAACCTACATAGTCCAAGTGCCCGCTAGGTAAGCTACAAGTCCAAGGGCCCGCTAGTTAACCTACATAGTCCAAGGGCTCGCTAGTTATCGTTGATAGTCCAAGTGCCGGCTCGTTAACCTACATCGTCCAAGTGCCCGCTAGTTAACCTAGATCGTCCAAGCGCCCGCTAGTTAACCTACATAGTCCAAGGGCCCACTAGTTAACCTGGATCGTCCTAATGTCCTCTAGTTCACCTACATAGTCCAAGTGCCCGATAGCTAACCTACATACTCCAAGTGCCCGTTAGCTAACATACATAGTCCAAGTGCCCGTTAGCTAACATACATAGTCCAAGTGCCCGCTAGGTAACCTACATAGTCCAAGTGCCCGCTAGGTAACCTAGAAATTCCAAGTGCCCCTTAGCTAACATACATAGTCCAAGAGCCCGCTAGGTAACCTACATAGTCTAAGTGCCCGTTCGTTAACCTAGATAGTCCAAGTGCCCGCTAGGTAACCTACATAGCCCAAGGGCCCGCTAGGTAACCTAGATAGTCCACGTGCCCGCTAGTTAACCTACATAGTCCAAGGGCCTGCTAGGTAAACTTCAAGTCCAAGGGACCGCTACTTAACCTACATAGTCCAAGTGCCCGCTAGTTAACCTAGATAGTCCAAGTGCCCACTAGTTAACCTTGATCGTCCAAGTGCCCGCTAGTTAACCTACATAGTCCAAGGACCCGCTATTTAACCTACATAGCCCAAGAACCCGCTAGTTAACCTAGATAGTCCAAGTGCCCGCTAGTTAACCTACATAGTCCAAGGGCCTGCTAGGTAACCTAGATATTCAAAGTTCCTGTTAGCTAACCTACATAGTCCAAGTGCCCGCTAGGTTACCTACATAGTCCAAGTGCCCGCAAGGTAACCTAGATAGACCAAATGCCCGCTAGGTAACCTAGATAGTCCAAGTTCCCGCTAGGTAACCTAGATAGTCCAAGTGCCCGTTAGGTAACCTAGATAGTCCAAGTGCCCCCGCTAGGTAACCTACATAGTCCAAGTGCCCGCTAGCTAACCTAGATAGTCCAAGGGCCAACTAGTTAACCTACATAGTTCAAGGGCCTGCTAAGTAACCAAGCTGATCCAGGTGCCCGCTAGTTAACCTATATCGTCCAAGTGCCCGCTAGTTAACCTAGATGGTCCAAGTGACCGCTAGTTAGCCTACATCGTCCAAGAACCCGCTAGGTAACCTAGATAGTCCAAGTGTCCGCTAGTTAACCTACATAGTCCAAGGGCCCGCTAGTTAACCTAGATATTCCAAGTGCCCGCTAGTTCACCTAGATTGTCCAAGTGTCCGCTAGTTAACCTACATAGTCCAAGTTCCCGTTAGTTAACCTAGATAGTCCAAGTGCCCGCTAGGGAACCTAGATAGTCCAAGTGCCTGCTAGGTAACCTACATAGTCCAAGTGCCCGCTAGGGAACCTAGATAGTCCAAGTGCCCGCAAGGTAACCTAGATAGTCCAAGTGCCCGCTAGGTAACCTACAAAGTCCAAGAGCCCGCTAGGTAATCTATATAGTCCAAATGCCCGCTAGGGCACCTGCATAGTCCAAGTGCCAGCTAGGGAACCTAGATAGTCCAAGTGCCCGTTAGCTAACCTAGATAGTCCAAGGGCCAACTAGTTAACCTGCATAGTTCAAGGGCCCGCTAGGTAACCTAGCTAATCCAAGGGCCCGCTAGTTAACCTCGATCGTCCAATTGTCCGCTAGTTAACCTACATAGTCGAAGTGCCCGCTAGGTAACCTAGATATTCTAAGTTCCTGTTAGCTAACCTAGATAGTCCAAGTGCCCGCGAGGTAACCTACATAGTCCAAGTGCCCATTCATTAACCTAGATTGTCCAAGTGCCCGCTAGGTAACCTAGACTGTCCAAGTGCCCGCTTGGTTACCTACATAGTCCAAGTGCCCGTTCGTTAACCTAGATAGTACAAGTGCCCGCTAGTTAACGTACATAGTCCAAGTTCCCGTTAGGTAACCTAGATAGTCCAAGTGCCCGCTAGGTAACTTACATAGTCCAAGTACCCACTAGGTAACCCAAATATTCCAACTTCCTTTTAGCTAACCTAGATAGTCCAAGTGCCCGCTAGGTAACCTACATAGTCCAAGTGCCCATTCGTTAACCTAGATAGTCCAAGTGCCCGCTAGTTAACCTAGACTGTCCAAGTGCCCGCTAGGTTACCTACATAGTCCAAGTACCCGTTCGTTAACCTAGATAATCCAATTGCCCGCTAGGTAACCTACATAGTCCCAGCGCCCGCTAGGTAACCTAGATAGTCCAAGTGCCCCTTAGGTAACCTACATAGTCCAAATGCCCGCTAGGTAACCTACATAGTCCAAGTGCCCGCTAGAAAACCTAGATAGTCCAAGTGCCCGCTAGGTAACCTAGATAGTCCAAGTGCCCGCTAGGTAACCTACTAATTCCAAGTGCCTGCTAGGTAATCTATATAGTCCAAATGCCTGCTAGGGCACCTGCATAGTCCAAGTGCCCGCTAATTTACCTATATAGTCCAAGTGCCCGTTAGCTAACCTAGATAGTCCAAGGGTCAACTAGTTAACCTACATAGTTCAAGGGCCCGCTAGGTAACCTAGCTAATCCAAGTGCCCGCTAGTTAACCTATATCGTCCCAGTGCCCGATAGTTAACCTAGATGGTCCAAGTGCCCGATAGTTAACCTATATAGTGCAAGGGCCCGCTAGTTAACCTATATCGTCCAAGTGTCCGCTAGTTAACCTACATAGTCCAAGGCGACGCTAGTTGACGTAGATAGACCAAGTGCCCGCTAGTTAACCTAGATAGTCCTAGTGCCCTTTAGTTATCCTAGATAGTCCAAGTGCCCACTAGGGGACGTACATAGTCCAAATGCCCGCTAGGTAACCTAGATAGACGAAGTGCCCGCTAGCTAACCTAGATAATCCTAGTGCCCGTTAGTTATCCTAGATAGTCCAAGTGCCCACTAGGGGACGTACATAGTCCAAGTGCCCGCTAGGTAACCAAATAGTCCAAGTGCCCGCTAAGGTATGTACATAGTCCAAGTGCCCGCTAGGTAACCTAGATAGTCTAAGTGCCCGCTAGTTAACCTACATAGTCCAAGTGCCTGCTAGTTAACCTAGATCGTCCAAGTGCCCGCTAGTTAACCTAGATATTCCAAGTGCCCGCTAGTTAACCTAGATCGTCCAAGTGCCCGCTAGTTAACCTACATAGTCCAAGGGCCCGCTAGTTAACCTACATAGTCCAAGGTCCGCTAGTTAACCTAGATAGACCAAGTGCCCGCTAGTTAAACTACATAGTCCAAGGGCCCTATAGTTAACCTAGATAGTCCATGTGCCCGCTAGGGTATGTACATAGTTCAATTGCCCGCTAGGTAACCTAGATAGTCCAAGTGTCTGCTAGTTAACCTACATAGTCCAAGTGCCCGCTAGGTAAACTAGATAGTCCAAGGACCCACTAGTTAACCTACATAGTACAAGTGCCCGATAGGGAACCTACATATTCCAAGTGCCCGATAGGGAACCTAGATAGTCCAAGTGCCCGTAGTGAACCTACATAATCCAATTCCCCCTAGGGAACCTGCATTGTCCAAGGGCCCGCTAGTTAACCTACATAGTCCAAGGGCCCACTAGTTAACCTAGATCATCCTAATGTCCTCTAGTTCACCTACATAGTCCAAGTGCCCGCTACGTAACCTAGATTGTCCAAGTGCCCGCTAGGTAACCTACATAGTCCAAGTGCCCGTTAGCTAACATACATAGTCCAAGTGCCCGTTAGCTAACATACATAGTCCAAGTGCCCGCTAGGTAACCTACATAGTCCAAGTGCCCGCTAGGTACCCTAGATAGTCCAAGTGCCCGTTAGCTAACATACATAGTCCAAGAGCCCGCTAGGTAACCTAGATAGTCAAAGTGCCCGTTAGGTAACCTATATAGTCCAAGTGCCGCTAGGTAACCTACATAGTCAAAGTGCCTGCTAGGTAACCTAGATAGTCCAAGTTCCTGTTAGCTAACCTAGATAGTCCAAGTGCCCGCTAGGTAACCTACATAGTCTAAGGGCCCGCTCGTTAACCTAGTTCGTCCATGTGCCTGCTAGGTTACCTGCATAGTCCTAGAGCCCGTTAGGTAACCTACATAGTCCAAGTCCCCGTTTGCTAACCTAGATAGTCCAAGTGCTCGCCAGGTAACCTACATAGTCCAAGTGCCCGCTAGGTAAGCTACAAGTCCAAGGGCCCGCTAGTTAACCTACATAGTCCATGGGCTCGCTAGTTAACCTTGATAGTCCACGTGCCGGCTCGTTAACCTACATCGTCCAAGTGCCCGCTAGTTAACCTAGACCGTCCAAGTGCCCGCTAGTTAACCTATATAGTCCAAGGGCCCACTAGTTAACCTAGATCGTCCTAATGTCCTCTAGTTCACCTACATAGTCCAAGTGCCCGCTACGTAACCTAGATAGTCCAAGTGCCCGATAGCTAACCTACATACTCCAAGTGCCCGTTAGCTAACATACATAGTCCAAGTGCCCGTTAGCTAACATACATAGTCCAAGTGCCCGCTAGGTAACCTAGAAATTCCAAGTGCCCCTTAGTTAACATACATAGTCCAAGAGCCCGCTAGGTAACCTACATAGTCCAAGTGCCCGTTCGTTAACCTAGATAGTCCAAGTGCCCGCTAGGTAACCTACATAGTCCAAGGGCCTGCTAGGTAACCTAGATAGTCCAAGTGCCCACTAGGTAACCTACATAGTCCAAGTGTCCTCTAGGTAACCTATATAGTCCAAGTGCCCGCTAGGTAACCTTCAAGTCCAAGGGACCGCTACTTAACCTACATAGTCCAAGTGCCCGCTAGTTAACCTAGATAGTCCAAGTGCCCACTAGTCAACTTTGATCGTCCAAGTGCCCGCTAGTTAACCTACATAGTCCAAGGACCCGCTATTTAACCTACATAGCCCAAGAACCCGCTAGTTAACCTAGATAGTCCAAGTACCCGCTAGTTAACCTACATAGTCCAAGGGCCTGCTAGGTAACCTAGATATTCAAAGTTCCTGTTAGCTAACCTACATAGTCCAAGTCCCCGCTAGCTAACCTAGATAGTCCAAGGGCCAACTAGTTAACCTACATAGTTCAAGGGCCTGCTAAGTAACCTAGCTGATCCAGGTGCCCGCTAGTTAACCTATATTGTCCAAGTGCCCGCTAGTTAACCTAGATGGTTCAAGTGACCGCTAGTTAACCTACATAGTCCAAGAACCCGCTAGGTAACCTAGATAGTCCAAGTGTCCGCTAGTTAACCTACATAGTCCAAGGGCCCGCTAGTTAACCTAGATATTCCAAGTGCCCGCTAGTTCACCTAGATTGTCCAAGTGTCCGCTAGTTAACCTACATAGTCCAAGTTCCCGTTAGTTAACCTAGATAGTCCAAGTGCCCGCTAGGTAACCTACATAGTCCAAGTGCCCGCTAGGGAACCTAGATAGTCCAAGTGCCTGCTAGGTAACCTACATATTCCAAGTGCCCGCTAGGGAACCTAGATAGTCCAAGTGCCCGCAAGGTAACCTAGATAGTCCAAGTGTCCGCTAGGTAACCTACAAAGTCCAAGAGCCCGCTAGGTAATCTATATAGTCCAAATGCCCGCTAGGGCACCTGCATAGTCCAAGTGCCAGCTAGGGAACCTAGATAGTCCAAGTGCCCGTTAGCTAACCTAGATAGTCCAAGGGCCAACTAGTTAACCTGCATAGTTCTAGGGCCCGCTAGGTAACCTAGCTAATCCAAGGGCCCGCTAGTTAACCTCGATCGTCCAATTGTCCGCTAGTTAACCTACATAGTCGAAGTGCCCGCGAGGTAACCTAGATATTCTAAGTTCCTGATAGCTAACCTAGATAGTCCAAGTACCCACTAGGTAACCCAAATATTCCAACTTCCTTTTAGCTAACCTAGATAGTCCAAGTGCCCGCTAGGTAACCTACATAGTCCAAGTGCCCATTCGTTAACCTAGATAGTCCAAGTGCCCGCTAGTTAACCTAGACTGTCCAAGTGCCCGCTAGGTTACCTACATAGTCCAAGTTCCCGTTCGTTAACCTAGATAATCCAATTGCCCGCTAGGTAACCTACATAGTCCCAGCGCCCGCTAGGTAACCTAGATAGTCCAAGTGCCCCTTAGGTAACCTACATAGTCCAAATGCCCGCTAGGTAACCTACATAGTCCAAGTGCCCGCTAGAAAACCTAGATAGTCCAAGTGCCCGCTAGGTAACCTAGATAGTCCAAGTGCCCGCTAGGTAACCTACTAAGTCCAAGTGCCTGCTAGGTAATCTATATAGTCCAAATGCCCGCTAGGGCACCTGCATAGTCCAAGTGCCCGCTAATTTACCTATATAGTCCAAGTGCCCGTTAGCTAACCTAGATAGTCCAAGGGTCAACTAGTTAACCTACATAGTTCAAGGGCCCGCTAGGTAACCTAGCTAATCCAAGTGCCCGCTACTTAACCTATATCGTCCCAGTGCCCGATAGTTAACCTAGATGGTCCAAGTGCCCGATAGTTAACCTATATAGTGCAAGGGCCCGCTAGTTAACCTATATCGTCCAAGTGTCCGCTAGTTAACCTACATAGTCCAAGGCGACGCTAGTTGACCTAGATAGACCAAGTGCCCGCTAGATAACCTAGATAGTCCTAGTGCCCTTTAGTTATCCTAGATAGTCCAAGTGCCCACTAGGGGACGTACATAGTCCAAATGCCCGCTAGGTAACCTAGATAGACGAAGTGCCCGCTAGCTAACCTAGATAATCCTAGTGCCCGTTAGTTATCCTAGATAGTCCATGTGCCCACTAGGGGACGTACATAGTCCAAGTGCCCGCTAGGTAACCAAATAGTCCAAGTGCCCGCTAAGGTATGTACATAGTCCAAGTGCCCGCTAGGTAACCTAGATAGTCTAAGTGCCCGCTAGTTAACCTACATAGTCCAAGTGCCTGCTAGTTAACCTAGATCGTCCAAGTGCCCGCTAGTTAACCTAGATACTCCAAGTGCCCGCTAGTTAACCTAGATCGTCCAAGTGCCCGCTAGTTAACCTACATAGTCCAAGGGCCCGCTAGTTAACCTACATAGTCCAAGGTCCGCTAGTTAACCTAGATAGACCAAGTGCCCGCTAGTTAAACTACATAGTCCAAGGGCCCTATAGTTAACCTAGATAGTCCACGTGCCCGCTAGGGTATGTACATAGTTCAATTGCCCGCTAGGTAACCTAGATAGTCCAAGTGTCTGCTAGTTAACCTACATAGTCCAAGTGCCCGCTAGGTAAACTAGATAGTCCAAGGACCCACTAGTTAACCTACATAGTACAAGTGCCCGATAGGGAACCTACATATTCCAAGTGCCCGATAGGGAACCTAGATAGTCCAAGTGCCCGTAGTGAACCTACATAATCCAATTCCCCCTAGGGAACCTGCATTGTCCAAGGGCCCGCTAGGTAACCTAGATAGTCCAAGTGCCCACTAGGTAACCTACATAGTCCAAGTGTCCTCTAGGTAACCTACATAGTCCAAGGGCTCGCTAGTTAACCTTGATAGTCCAAGTGCCCGCTATTTAACCTAGATCGTCCAAATGCCCGCTAGTTAACCTACATAGTCCAAGGGCCCACTAGTTAACCTAGATCGTCCTAATGTCCTCTAGTTCACCTACATAGTCCAAGTGCCCGCTACATAACCTAGATTGTCCAAGTGCCCGCTAGGTAACCTACATAGTCCAAGTGAACCGTTAGCTAACATACATAGTCCAAGTGCCCGTTAGCTAACATACATAGTCCAAGTGCCCGCTAGGTAACCTACATAGTCCAAGTGCCCGCTAGGTACCCTAGATAGTCCAAGTGCCCGTTAGCTAACATACATAGTCCAAGAGCCCGCTAGGTAACCTAGATAGTCAAAGTGCCCGTTAGGTAACCTATATAGTCCAAGTGCCGCTAGGTAACCTACATAGTCAAAGTGCCTGCTAGGTAACCTAGATAGTCCAAGTTCCTGTTAGCTAACCTAGATAGTCCAAGTGCCCGCTAGGTAACCTACATAGTCTAAGGGCCCGCTCGTTAACCTAGTTCGTCCATGTGCCTGCTAGGTTACCTGCATAGTCCTAGAGCCCGTTAGGTAACCTACATAGTCCAAGTCCCCGTTTGCTAACCTAGATAGTCCAAGTGCTCGCCAGGTAACCTACATAGTCCAAGTGCCCGCTAGGTAAGCTACAAGTCCAAGGGCCCGCTAGTTAACCTACATAGTCCATGGGCTCGCTAGTTAACCTTGATAGTCCACGTGCCGGCTCGTTAACCTACATCGTCCAAGTGCCCGCTAGTTAACCTAGACCGTCCAAGTGCCCGCTAGTTAACCTATATAGTCCAAGGGCCCACTAGTTAACCTAGATCGTCCTAATGTCCTCTAGTTCACCTACATAGTCCAAGTGCCCGCTACGTAACCTAGATAGTCCAAGTGCCCGATAGCTAACCTACATACTCCAAGTGCCCGTTAGCTAACATACATAGTCCAAGTGCCCGTTAGCTAACATACATAGTCCAAGTGCCCGCTAGGTAACCTAGAAATTCCAAGTGCCCCTTAGTTAACATACATAGTCCAAGAGCCCGCTAGGTAACCTACATAGTCCAAGTGCCCGTTCGTTAACCTAGATAGTCCAAGTGCCCGCTAGGTAACCTACATAGTCCAAGGGCCTGCTAGGTAACCTAGATAGTCCAAGTGCCCACTAGGTAACCTACATAGTCCAAGTGTCCTCTAGGTAACCTATATAGTCCAAGTGCCCGCTAGGTAACCTTCAAGTCCAAGGGACCGCTACTTAACCTACATAGTCCAAGTGCCCGCTAGTTAACCTAGATAGTCCAAGTGCCCGCTAGTTAACCTACATAGTCCAAGGGCCTGCTAGGTAACCTAGATATTCAAAGTTCCTGTTAGCTAACCTACATAGTCCAAGTGCCCGCTAGGTAACCTACATAGTCCAAGTGCCCGCTAGCTAACCTAGATAGTCCAAGGGCCAACTAGTTAACCTACATAGTTCAAGGGCCTGCTAAGTAACCTAGCTGATCCAGGTGCCCGCTAGTTAACCTATATCGTCCAAGTGCCCGCTAGTTAACCTAGATGGTTCAAGTGACCGCTACTTAACCTACATAGTCCAAGAACCCGCTAGGTAACCTAGATAGTCCAAGTGTCCGCTAGTTAACCTACATAGTCCAAGGGCCCGCTAGTTAACCTAGATATTCCAAGTGCCCGCTAGTTCACCTAGATTGTCCAAGTGTCCGCTAGTTAACCTACATAGTCCAAGTTCCCGTTAGTTAACCTAGAAAGTCCAAGTGCCCGCTAGGTAACCTACATAGTCCAAGTGCCTGCTAGGTAACCTACATAGTCCAACTGCTTACAAGGAACCTAGATAGTCCATGTGCCCGCAAGGTAACCTAGATAGTCCAAGTGCCCGCTAGGTAACCTACAAAGTCCAAGAGCCCGCTAGGTAATCTATATAGTCCAAATGCCCGCTAGGGCACCTGCATAGTCCAAGTGCCCGCTAGGGAACCTAGATAGTCCAAGTGCCCGTTAGCTAACCTAGATAGTCCAAGGGCCAACTAGTTAACCTGCATAGTTCAAGGGCCTGCTAGGTAACCTAGCTAATCCAAGGGCCCGCTAGTTAACCTCGATTGTCCAATTGTCCGCTAGTTAACCTACATAGTCCAAGTTCCCGTTAGGTATCCTAGATAGTCCAAGTGCCCGCTAGGTAGCCTACATAGTCCAGGTGCCCGCTAGGTAACCTAGATATTCCAAGTTCCTGTTAGCTAACCTAGATAGTCCAAGTGCCCGCGAGGTAACCTACATAGTCCAAGTGCCCATTCATTAACCTAGATTGTCAAAGTGCTCGCTAGGTAACCTAGACTGTCCAAGTGCCCGCTTGGTTACCTACATAGTCCAAGTGCCCGTTCGTTAACCTAGATAGTACAAGTGCCCGCTAATTAACGTACATAGTCCAAGTTCCCGTTAGGTAACCTAGATAGTCCAAGTACCCGCTAGGTAACTTACATAGTGCAAGTACCCACTAGGTAACCCAAATATTCCACCTTCCTTTTAGCTAACCTAGATAGTCCAAGTGCCCGCTAGGTAACCTACATAGTCCAAGTGCCCATTCGTTAACCTAGATAGTCCAAGTGCCCGCTAGTTAACCTAGACTGTCCAAGTGCCCGCTAGGTTACCTACATAGTCGAAGTACCCGTTCGTTAACCTAGATAATCCAATTGCCCGCTAGGTAACCTACATAGTCCCAGCGTCCGCTAGGTAACCTAGATAGTCCAAGTGCCCCTTAGGTAACCTACATAGTCCAAGTGCCCGCTAGGTAACCTACATAGTCCAAGTGCCCGCTAGGTAACCTACATAGTCCAAGTGCCCGCTAGGGAACCTAGATAGTCCAAGTGCCCGCTAGGTAACCTACTAAGTCCAAGTGCCTGCTAGGTAATCTATATAGTCCAAATGCCCAATAGGGCACCCAAATAGTCCAAGTACCCGCTAATTTACCTATATAGTCCAAGTGCCCGTTAGCTAACCTAGATAGTCCAAGGGTCAACTAGTTAACCTACATAGTTCAAGGGCCCGCTAGGTAACCTAGCTAATCCAAGTGCCCGCTAGTTAACCTATATCGTCCAAGTGCCCGAGAGTTAACCTAGATGGTCCAAGTGCCCGATAGTTAAACTACATAGTGCAAGGGCCCGCTAGTTAACCTATATCGTCCAAGTGTCCGCTAGTTAACCTACATAGTCCAAGGCGACGCTAGTTGACCTAGATAGACCAAGTGCCCGCTAGTTAACCTACCTAGTCCTAGTGCCCGTTAGTTATCCTAGATAGTCCAAGTGCCAACTAGGGGACGTACATAGTCCAAGTGCCCACTAGGTAACCTAGATAGACGAAGTGCCCGCTAGTTAACCTACATAGTCCAAGTGCCCGCTAGTTAACCTAGATCATCCAAGTGCCCGCTAGTTAACCTAGATAGACCAAGTGCCCGCTAGTTAAACTACATAGTCCAAGGGCCCTATAGTTAACCTAGATAGTCCAAGTGCCCGCTAGGGTATGTACATAGTTCAATTGCCCGCTAGGTAACCTAGATAGTCCAAGTGTCTGCTAGTCAACCTACATAGTCCAAGTGCCCGCTAGTTAAACTACATAGTCCAAGGACCCACTAGTTAACCTACATAGTCCAAGTGCCCGATAGGGAACCTACATATTCCAAGTGCCCGATAGGGAACCTAGATAGTTAAGTGCCCGTAGTGAACCTACATAATCCAATTCCCCCTAAGGAACCTGCATTGTCCAAGTGCCCGCTATTTAACCTAGATAGTCCAAGTGCCCACTAGTTAACCTAGATAGTCCAATTGCCCGCTAGTTAACCTTGATCGTCCAAGTGCCCGCTAGTTAACCTACATAGTCCAAGGGCCCACTAGTTAACCTACATAGTCCAAGGGCCCGCAAGGTAACGTAGATAATCCAATTTCCTGTTAGCTAACCTAGATAGTCCAAGTGCCCGCTAGGTAACCTACATAGTACAAGTGCCCATTCATTAACCTAGATAGTCCAAGTGCCCGCTAGGTAACTTAGACTGTCCAGTGCCCGCTAGGTTATCTACATAGTCCAAGTGCCCGCTAGGTAATCTAGATCGTCCAAGTGCCTGCTAATTAACCTAGATAGTCCTAGTACACCTTAGTTATCCTAGAGAGTCCAAGTGCCCACTAGGGGACGTACACAGTCCAAGTGCCCCCTAGGTAACCTAAATAGTCCTAGTGCCAACTAGGGTATGTACATAGTCCAAGTGCCTGCTAGGTAACCTAGATAGTCTAAGTGCCCGCTAGTTAACCTACATAGTCCAAGGGCCGGCAAGTTAACCTACATAGTCCAAGTGCGCGATAGGGAACCTACATAGTCCAAGTGCCCGCTAGGGAACCTACATCGTAAAGTGCCCGCTAGTTAACCTAGACAGTCCAAGTGCCCGCTAGTTAACCTAGATCGTCCAAGTGCCCGCTAGTTAACCTACATAGTCCAAGGGCCCGTTTGATAACCTACATAGTCCAAAATCCGCTACTTAACCTAGATAGTCCAAGTGCCCGCTAGTTAACCTACATAGTCCAAAGGCCCTCTAGTTAACCTAGATAGTCCAAGTGCCCGCTAGGGGACGTACATAATCCAAGTGCCCGCTAAGTAACCTAGATAGGCCAAGTGCCCGCTAGGTAACCTAGACAGTCCAAGTGTCTGCTAGTTAACCTACATAGTCCAAGTGCCCTCTAGGTAACCTAGATAGTCCAAGTGCCAGGGATCTAACCTAGATAGTCCAAGTGCCTGCTAGATTACCTACATAGTCCAAGTACCCGTTCGTTAACTTAGATAATCCAATTGCCCGCTAGGTTACCTACATAGTCCCAGTGCCCGCTAGGTAACCTAGATAGTCCAAGTGCCCGTTAGGTAACCTATATAGTCCAAGTGCCCGCTAGGTAACCTACATAGTCCAAGTGCCCGCTAGGGAACCTACATAGTCCAAGTGCCCGTTAGGGAACCAGGATAGTCCAAGTGCCCGCTAGTTAATCGAGATAGTCCAAGTGCCCGCTAGTTAACCTAGATAGTACAAGTGCCCGCTAGTTAACCTAGATCATCCAAGTGCCCGCTAGTTAACCTACATAGTCCAAGGGCCCGGTTGTTAACCTACATAGTCCAAGGGCCCTCTAGTTAACCTAGATAATCCAAGTGCCCACTAGGGGACGTACATAGTCCAAGTGCCCGCTAGGTAACCTAGATAGTCAAAGTGCCCGTTAGGTAACCTAAATAGTGCAAGTGCCGCTAGGTAACCTACACAGTCCTAGTGCCCGCTAGAAAACCTAGATAGTCCAAGTGCCCGCTAGGTAACCTAGATAGTCCAAGTGCCCGCTAGGTAACCTACTAAGTCCAAGTGCCTGCTAGGTAATCTATATAGTCCAAATGCCCGCTAGGGCACCCACATAGTCCAAGTGCCCGCTAATTTACCTATATAGTCCAAGTGCCCGTTAGCTAACCTAGATAGTCCAAGGGTCAACTAGTTAACCTAAATAGTTCAAGGACCCGCTAGGTAACCTAGCTAATCCAAGTGCCCGCTAGTTAACCTATATCGTCCAAGTGCCCGAGAGTTAACCTAGATGGTCCAAGTGCCCGATAGTTAACCTACATAGTGCAAGGTCCCGCTAGTTAACCTATATTGTCCAAGTGTCCGCTAGTTAACCTACATAGTCCAAGGCGACGCTAGTTGACCTAGATAGACCAAGTGCCCGCTAGTTTACCTAGATAGTCCTAGTGCCCGTTAGTTATCCTAGATAGTCCAAGTGCCCACTAGGGGACGTACATAGTCCAAGTGCCCGCTTGGTAACCTACATAGACGAAGTGCCCGCTAGCTAACCTAGATAGTCCTAGTGCCCGATAGTTATCCTAGATAGTCCAAGTGCCCACTAGGGGACGTACATAGTCCAAGTGCCCGCTAGGTAACCTAGATAGTCCAAGTGCCCGCTAAGGTATGTACATAGTCCATGTGCCCGCTAGGTAACCTATATAGTCTAAGTGCCCGCTAGTTAACCTACATAGTCCAAGTGCCTGCTAGTTAACCTAGATAGTCCAAGTGCCCGCTAGTTAACCTAGATACTCCAAGTGCCCTCTAGTTAACCTAGATCGTCCAAGTGCCCGCTAGTTAACCTACATAGTCCAAGGGCCCGCTAGTTAACCTACATAGTCCAAGTGCCCGCTAGTTAAACTGCATAGTCCAAGGGCCCTCTAGTTAACCTAGATTGTCCACGTGCCCGCTAGGGTATGTTCATAGTTCAATTGCCCGCTAGGTACCCTAGATAGTCCAAGTGTCTGCTAGTTAACCTACATAGTCCAAGTGCCCGCTAGGTAACCTAGATAGTCCAAGGACCCACTAGTTAACCTACATAGTCCAAGGGCCCGCAAGGTAACCTAGATAATCCAATTTCCTGTTAGCTATCCTAGATAGTCCAAGTGCCAGCTAGGTAACCTACATAGTACAAGTGCCCATTCATTAACCTAGATAGTCCAAGTGCCCGCTAGGTAACCTAGACTGTCCAGTGCCCGCTAGGTTATCTACATAGTCCAAGTGCCCGCTAGGTAACCTAGATCGTCCAAGTGCCCGCTAGTTCACCTAGATAGTCCTATTGCACGTTATTTATCCTAGATAGTCCAAGTGCCCACTAGGGGACGTACACAGTCCAAGTGCCCCCTAGGTAACCTAGATAGTCCTAGTGCCAACTAGGGTATGTACATAGTCCAAGTGCCCGCTAGTTAACCTACATAGTCCAAGGGCCGGCAAGTTAACCTACATAGTCCAAGTGCGCGATAGGGAACCTACATAGTCCAAGTGCCCGCTAGGGAACCTACATCGTAAAGTGCCCGCTAGTTAACCTAGCCAGTCCAAGTGCCCGCTAGTTAACCAAGATCGTCCAAGTGCCCGCTAGTTAACCTACATAGTCCAAGGGCCCGTTTGATAACCTACATAGTCCAAAGTCCGCTACTTAACCTAGATAGTCCAAGTGCCCGCTAGTTAACCTACATAGTCCAAAGGCCCTCTAGTTAACCTAGATAGTCTAAGCGCCCGCTAGTGGACGTACATAGTCCAAGTGCCCGCTAGGGAACCTGCATCGTCCAAGTGCCCGCTAGTTAACCTAGATCGTCCAAGCGCCCGCTAGTTAACATACATAGTCCAAGGGCCCGCTAGTTGACCTACATAGTCCAAGGGCCCTCTAGTTAACCTAGATCGTCCAAGTGCCCACTAGGGGACGTACATAGTCCAACTGCCCACTAGGTAACCTAGATCGTCCACCTGTCCGCTAATTAACCTACATAGACCAAGGTGCCGCTAGTTGACCTAGATAGACCAAGTGCCCGCTAGTTAACCTAGATAGTCCTAGTGCCCGTTAGTTATCCTAGATAGTCCAAGTGCCCACTAGGGGACGTACATAGTCCAACTGCTCACTAGGTAACCTAGATCGTCCACCTGTCCGCTAATTAACCTACATAGACCAAGGCGCCGCTAGTTGACCTAGATAGACCAAGTGCCCGCTAGTTAACCTAGATAGTCCTAGTGCCCGTTAGTTATCCTAGATAGTCCAAGTGCCCACTAGGGGACGTACATAGTCCAAGTGCCCGCTAGGTAACCTAGATAGACCAAGTGCCCGCTAGTTAACCTAGATAGTCCTAGTGCCCCTTAGTTATCCTAGATAGTCTAAGTGCTCACTAGGGGACGTACATAGTCCAAGTGCCCGCTAGGTAACCTAGATAGTCCAAGTGCCCGCTAGGTAACCTAGATAGTCCAAGTGTCTGCTAGTTAACCTACATAGTCCAAGTGCCCTCTAGGTAACCTAGATAGTCCAAGTGCCGGGTAGCTAACCTAGATAGTCCAATGCCTGCTAGATTACCTACATAGTTCAAGTACCCGTTCGTTAACCTAGATAATCCAATTGCCCGCTAGGTTACCTACATAGTCTCAGCGCCCGCTAGGTAACCTAGATAGTCCAAGTGCCCGTTAGGTAACCTATATAGTGCAAGTGCCCGCTAGGTAACCTGCACAGTCCAAGTGCCCGCTAGAAAACCTAGATAGTCCAAGTGCCCGCTAGGTAACCTAGATAGTCCAAGTGCCCGCTAGGTAACCTACTAAGTCCAAGTGCCTGCTAGGTAATCTATATAGGCCAAATGCCCGCTAGGGCACCCACATAGTCCAAGTGCCGGCTAATTTACCTATATAGTCCATGTGCCCGTTAGCTAACCTAGATAGTCCATGGGTCAACTAGTTAACCTACATAGTTCAAGGGCCCGCTAGGTAACCTAGCTAATCCAAGTGCACGCTAGTTAACCTATATCGTCCAAGTGCCCGATAGTTAACCTAGATGGTCCAAGTGCCCGATAGTTAACCTACATAGTGCAAGGTCCCGCTAGTTAACCTATATTGTCAATGTGTCTGCTAGTTAACCTACATAGTCCAAGGCGCCGCTTGTTGACCTAGATAGTCTTAGTGCCCGTTAGTTATCCTAGATAGTCCAAGTGCCCAATAGGGGACGTACATAGTCCAAGTGCCCGCTAGGTAACCTAGATAGACTAAGTGCCCGCTAGTTAACCTAGATAGTCCTAGTGCCCGTTAGTTATCCTAGATAGTCCAAGTGCCCACTTGGGGAAGTACATAGTCCAAGTGCCCGCTAGGTAACCTAGATAGTCCAAGTGCCCGCTAAGTTATGTACATAATCCAAGTGACCCGCTAGGTAACCTAGATAGTCCAAGTGCCCGCTAGTTAACCTACATAGTCCACGTGCGCGATAGGGAACCTACATAGTCCAAGTGCCTGCTAAGGGACGTACATAGTCCAAGTGCCTGCTAGGGAACCTACATATTCCAAGTGCCCGTTAGGGAACCAGGATAGTCCAAGTGCCCGCTAGTTAATCTAGATAGTCCAAGTGCCCGCTAGTTAACCTAGATAGTACAAGTGCCTGCTAGTTAACCTAGATCATCCAAGTGCCCGCTAGTTAACCTACATAGTCCAAGGGCCCGCTTGTTAACCTACATAGTCCAAGGGCCCTCTAGTTAACCTAGATAATCCAAGTGCCTGCTAGGGGACGTACATAGTCCAAGTGCCCGCTAGGTAACCTAGATAGTCCAAGTGCCCGTTAGCTAACCTAGATAGTCCAATTGCCCGCTAGGTAACCTAGATAGTCTAAGTGCCCGCTAGTTAACCTAGATACTCCAAGTGCCCGCTAGTTAATCTAGATCGTCCAAGTGCGCGCTAGTTAACCTACATAGTCCAAGGGCCCGCTAGTTAACCTACATAGTCCAAGGTTCTCTAGTTAACCTAGATAGTCCACTTGCCCGCTAGTTAAACTACATAGTCCAAGGGCCCTCTAGTTAACCTAGATAGTCCACGTGCCCGCTAGGGTATGTACATAGTTCAATTGCCCGATAGGTAACCTAGATAGTCAAAGTGTCTGCTAGTTAACCTACATAGTTCAAGTGCCCGCTAGGTAACCTAGATAGTCCAAGGACCCACTAGCTAACCTACATAGTCCAAGTGCCCCATAGGGAACCTACATAGTCCAAGTGCCCATTAGGGAACCTACATAATCCAAGTGCCCGCTAGGGAACCTGCATTGTCCAAGTGCCCGCTAGTTAACCTAGATAGTCCAAGTGCCCGCTAGTTAACCTAGATAGTCCAAATGCCCGCTAGTTAACCTTGATCGTCCAAGTGCCCGCTAGTTAACCTACATAGGCAAGGGCCCACTAGTTAACCTACATAATCCAAGGGCCCGCAAGGTAACCTAGATAATCCAATTTCCTGTTAGCTAACCTAGATAGTCCAAGTGCCAGCTAGGTAACCTACATAGTACAAGTGCCCATTCATTAACCTAGATAGTCCAAGTGCCCGCTAGGTAACCTAGACTGTCCAGTGCCCGCTAGGTTACCTACATAGTCCAAGTTCCCGCTCAGTAACCTAGATCGTCCACGTGCCCGCTAGTTAACCTTGATAGTCCTAGTGCGCGTTAGTAATCCTAGATAGTCCAAGTGCCCACTAGGGGACGTACACAGTCCAAGAGCCCCCTAGGTAACCTAGATAGTCCATGTGCCTGCTAGGGTATGTACATAGTCCAAGTGCCTGCTAGGTAACCTAGATAGTCTAAGTGCCCGCTAGTTAACCTACATAGTCCAAGGGCCGGCAAGTTAACCTACATAGTCCAAGTGCGCGATAGGGAACCTACATAGTCCAAGTGCACGCTAGGGAAACTACATAGTCCAAAGGCCCTCTAGTTAACCTAGATAGTCCAAGTGCCCGCTAGGGGACGTACATAGTCTTAGTGCCCGCTATGTAACTTAGATAGTCCTAGTGCCCATTAGTTATCCTAGATAGTCCAAGTGCCCACTAGGGGACGTACATAGTCCAAGTGCCCGCTAGATAACTTAGATAGACCAAGTGCCCGCTAGTTAACCTAGATAGTCCTAGTGCCCGTTAGTTATCCTAGATAGTCTAAGTGCCCACTAGGGGACGTACATAGTCCAAGTGCCCGCTAGGTAACCCAGATTGTCCAAGTGCCCGTTAGTTAACCTAGGCCGTCCAAGTGTCCGCTAGGGAACCTACATAGTCCAAGTGCCCGTTAGGTAACCTAGATAGTCCAAGTGCCCGCTAGGTAACCTACATAGTCCAAGTGCCCTCTAGGTAACCTAGATAGTCCAAGTGCCGGGTAGGTAACCTAGATAGTCCAAGTGCCTGCTAGATTACCTACATAGTCCAAGTACCCGTTCGTTAACTTAGATAATCCAATTGCCCGCTAAGTTACCTACATAGTCCCAGCGCCCTCTAGGTAACCTAGATAGTCCAAGTGCCCGTTAGGTAACCTAGATAGTCCAAGTGCCCGCTAGGTAACCTACATAGTCCAAGTGCCCGCTAGAAAACCTAGATGGTCCAAGTGCCCGCTAGGTAACCTAGATAGTCCAAGTGCCCGCTAGGTAACCTACTAATTCCAAGTGCCTGCTAGGTAATCTATATAGGCCAAATGCCCGCTAGGGCACCCACATAGTCCAAGTGCCGGCTAATTTACCTATATAGTCCAAGTGCCCGTTGGCTAACCTAGATAGTCCATGGGTCAAATAGTTAACCTACATAGTTCAAGGGCCCGCTAGGTAACCTAGCTAATCCAAGTGCACGCTAGTTAACCTATATCGTCCAAGTGCCCGATAGTTAACCTAGATGGTCCAAGTGCCCGAGAGTTAACCTACATAGTGCAAGGGCCCGCTAGTTAACCTAGATCGTCCAAGTCCCACTAGTTAACCTACATAGTCCAAGGGCCCGCTTGTTAACCTACATAGTTCAAAGGCCCTCTAGTTAACCTATATAATCCAAGTGCCCGCTAGGGGACGTACATAGTCCAAGTGCCCGCTAGGTAACCTACATAGTCCAAGTGCCCGATAGGGAAACTACATAGTCCAAGTGCCCGCTGAGGAACCTATATATTCCAAGTGCCCGATAGAGAACCTACATATTCCAAGTGCCCGTTAGGGAACCTAGAAAGTCCAAGTGCCCGTAGTGAACCTATATAATCCAAGTGCCCGCTAGGGAACCTGCATTGTCCAAGGGCCCGCTAGTTAACCTAGATAGTCCAAGTGCCCACTAGTTAACCTAGATAGTCCAAGTGCCCGCTAGTTAACCTTGATCGTCCAAGTGCCCGCTAGTTAACCTACATAATCCAAGGGCCCACTAGTTAACCTATATAGTTCAAGAACTCGCTAGTTAACCTAGATCGTCCAAGTGCCCGCTAGTTAATCTACATAGTCCAAGGGCCCGCTTGTTAACCTACATAGTAAAAGGGCCCTCTAGTTAACGTAGATAATCCAAGTGCCCGCTAGGGGACGTACATAGTCCAAGTGCCCGCTAGGTAACCTAGATAGTCCAAGTGCCCGTTAGCTAACCTAGATTTTCCAAGTGCCCGCTAGGTAACCTACATAGTCCAAGTGCCCGTTCGATAACCTAGATAGTTCAAGTGCCCGCTAGGTAACCAAGACAATCCAAGTTTCCGCTAAGTTACCTACATAGTCCAAGTGCCCGCTAGTTAACCTACATAGCCCAGGGCCCGCTAGTTAACCTAGATAGTCCTATTGTCCGTTAGTTAACCTAGATAGTCCATGTGCCCACTAGGGGACGTACATAGTCCAAGTGGCCGCTAGGTAACCTAGATAGTCCAGTGCCCGCTAAGGTATGTACATAGTCCAAGTGCCCGCTAGGTAACCTAGATAATCTAAGTGCCTGCTAGTTAACCTACATAGTCCAAGCGCCCGCTAGTTAACCTAGATACTCCAAGTGCCCGCTAGTTAACCTAGATACTCCAAGTGCCCGCTAGTTAATCTAGATCGTCCAAGTGCCCGCTAGGTAACCTACATAGTCCAAGTGCCCGTTCGATAACCTAGATAGTTCAAGTACCCGCTAGGTTACCTATATAGTCCAAGTGCCCGCTAGTTAACCTACATAGCCCAAGGCCCGCTAGTTAATCTAGATAGTCCTATTGCCCGTTAGTTAACCTAGATAGTCCAAGTACCCACTAGGGGACGTACATAGTCCAAGTGGCCGGTAGGTAACATACATAGTCCAGTGCCCGCTAAGGTATGTACATAGTCCAAGTGCCCGCTAGGTAACCTAGATAATCTAAGTGCCCGCTAGTTAACCTACATAGTCCAAGTGCCCGCTAGTTAACCTAGATACTCCAAGTGCCCGCTAGGTAACCTAGATAGTCTAAGTGCCCGCTAGTTAACCTACATAGTCCAAGTGCCCACTAGTTAACCTAGATACTCCAAGTGCCCGCTAGTTAATCTAGATCGTCCAAGTGCCCGCTAGTTAATCTAGATCGTCCAAGTGCCCGCTAGTTAATCTAGATCGTCCAAGTGCCCGCTAGTTAACTTACATAGTCCAAGGTCAGCTAGTTAACCTAGATAGTCCACGTGCCCGCTAGTTAAACTACATAGTCCAAGGGCCCTCTAATAAACCTAGATAGTCCACGTGCCCGCTAGGGTATGTACATAGTTCAATTGCCCGCTAGGTAACCTAGATAGTCCAAGAGTCTTCTAGTTAACCTACATAGTCAAAGTGCCCGCTAAGTAACCTAGATAGTCCAAGGACCCACTAGTTAACCTACATAGTCCATGTGCCCGATAGGGAACCTACATATTCCAAGTGCCCGTTAGGGAACCTAGATAGTCCAAGTGCCCGTAGTGAACATATATAATCCAAGTGCCCGCTAGGGAACCTCCATTGTCCAAGTGCCCGCTAGTTAATCTAGATAGTCCACGTGCCCGCTAGTTAACCTACATAGTCCAAGGACCCGCAAGGTAACCTAGATAATCCAATTTCCTGTTAACTAACCTAGATAGTCCTAGTGCCCGCTACGTAACCTAGACTGTCCAGTGCCCGCTTGGTTACCTACATAGTCCAAGTGCCCGCTAGGTAACCTAGATCGTCCAAGTGCCCGCTAGTTAACCTAGATAGTCCTAGTGCATGTTAGTTATCCTAGATAGTCCAAGTGCCCACTAGGGGACGTACACAGTCCAAGTGCCCCCTAGGTAACCTAGATAGTCCTAGTGCCCGCTAGGGTATGTACATAGTCCAAGTGCCTGCTAGGTAACCTAGATAATCTAAGTGCCCGCTAGTTAACCTACATAGTCCAAGGTCAGGCAAGTTAACCTACATAGTCCAAGTGCGCGATAGGAAACCTACATAGTCCAAGTGCCCGCTAGGGAACCTACATAGTAAAGTGCCCGCTAGTTAACCTAGATAGTCCAAGTGCCCGCTAGTTAACCTAGATCGTCCAAGTGTCCACTAGTTAACCTACATAGTCCAAAAGCCCGCTTGATAACCTACATAGTCCAAAATTCGCTACTTAACCTAGATAGTCCAAGTGCTCGCTAGTTAACCTACATAGTCCAAAGGCCCTCTAGTTAACCTATATAGTCCAAGTGCCCGCTAGGGGATGTACATAGTCCAAGTGCCCGCTATGTATCCTAGATAGTCCAGTGCCGGCTAGGGTATGTACATAGTCCAGGTGCCCGCTAGGTTACCTAGTTAGTCTAAGTGCCCACTACTTAACCTACATAGTCCAAGGTCCCGCTCGTTATCCTACATAGTCCAAGTGCCTGATAGGGAACCTACATAGTCCAAGTGCCCGTTAGGGAACCTAGATAGTTCAAGTGCCCGCTAGGTAACCAAGACAATCCAAGTTTCCGCTAAGTTACCTACATAGTCCAAGTGCCCGCTAGTTAACCTACATAGCCCAGGGCCCGCTAGTTAACCTAGATAGTCCTATTGTCCGTTAGTTAACCTAGATAGTCCATGTGCCCACTAGGGGACGTACATAGTCCAAGTGGCCGCTAGGTAACCTAGATAGTCCAGTGCCCGCTAAGGTATGTACATAGTCCAAGTGCCCGCTAGGTAACCTAGATAATCTAAGTGCCTGCTAGTTAACCTACATAGTCCAAGCGCCCGCTAGTTAACCTAGATACTCCAAGTGCCCGCTAGTTAACCTAGATACTCCAAGTGCCCGCTAGTTAATCTAGATCGTCCAAGTGCCCGCTAGGTAACCTACATAGTCCAAGTGCCCGTTCGATAACCTAGATAGTTCAAGTACCCGCTAGGTTACCTATATAGTCCAAGTGCCCGCTAGTTAACCTACATAGCCCAAGGCCCGCTAGTTAATCTAGATAGTCCTATTGCCCGTTAGTTAACCTAGATAGTCCAAGTACCCACTAGGGGACGTACATAGTCCAAGTGGCCGGTAGGTAACATACATAGTCCAGTGCCCGCTAAGGTATGTACATAGTCCAAGTGCCCGCTAGGTAACCTAGATAATCTAAGTGCCCGCTAGTTAACCTACATAGTCCAAGTGCCCGCTAGTTAACCTAGATACTCCAAGTGCCCGCTAGGTAACCTAGATAGTCTAAGTGCCCGCTAGTTAACCTACATAGTCCAAGTGCCCACTAGTTAACCTAGATACTCCAAGTGCCCGCTAGTTAATCTAGATCGTCCAAGTGCCCGCTAGTTAATCTAGATCGTCCAAGTGCCCGCTAGTTAATCTAGATCGTCCAAGTGCCCGCTAGTTAACTTACATAGTCCAAGGTCAGCTAGTTAACCTAGATAGTCCACGTGCCCGCTAGTTAAACTACATAGTCCAAGGGCCCTCTAATAAACCTAGATAGTCCACGTGCCCGCTAGGGTATGTACATAGTTCAATTGCCCGCTAGGTAACCTAGATAGTCCAAGAGTCTTCTAGTTAACCTACATAGTCAAAGTGCCCGCTAAGTAACCTAGATAGTCCAAGGACCCACTAGTTAACCTACATAGTCCATGTGCCCGATAGGGAACCTACATATTCCAAGTGCCCGTTAGGGAACCTAGATAGTCCAAGTGCCCGTAGTGAACATATATAATCCAAGTGCCCGCTAGGGAACCTCCATTGTCCAAGTGCCCGCTAGTTAATCTAGATAGTCCACGTGCCCGCTAGTTAACCTACATAGTCCAAGGACCCGCAAGGTAACCTAGATAATCCAATTTCCTGTTAACTAACCTAGATAGTCCTAGTGCCCGCTACGTAACCTAGACTGTCCAGTGCCCGCTTGGTTACCTACATAGTCCAAGTGCCCGCTAGGTAACCTAGATCGTCCAAGTGCCCGCTAGTTAACCTAGATAGTCCTAGTGCATGTTAGTTATCCTAGATAGTCCAAGTGCCCACTAGGGGACGTACACAGTCCAAGTGCCCCCTAGGTAACCTAGATAGTCCTAGTGCCCGCTAGGGTATGTACATAGTCCAAGTGCCTGCTAGGTAACCTAGATAATCTAAGTGCCCGCTAGTTAACCTACATAGTCCAAGGTCAGGCAAGTTAACCTACATAGTCCAAGTGCGCGATAGGAAACCTACATAGTCCAAGTGCCCGCTAGGGAACCTACATAGTAAAGTGCCCGCTAGTTAACCTAGATAGTCCAAGTGCCCGCTAGTTAACCTAGATCGTCCAAGTGTCCACTAGTTAACCTACATAGTCCAAAAGCCCGCTTGATAACCTACATAGTCCAAAATTCGCTACTTAACCTAGATAGTCCAAGTTCTCGCTAGTTAACCTACATAGTCCAAAGGCCCTCTAGTTAACCTATATAGTCCAAGTGCCCGCTAGGGGATGTACATAGTCCAAGTGCCCGCTATGTATCCTAGATAGTCCAGTGCCGGCTAGGGTATGTACATAGTCCAGGTGCCCGCTAGGTTACCTAGTTAGTCTAAGTGCCCACTACTTAACCTACATAGTCCAAGGTCCCGCTCGTTATCCTACATAGTCCAAGTGCCTGATAGGGAACCTACATAGTCCAAGTGCCCGTTAGGGAACCTAGATAGTCCTAGTGCCCGCTAGCGAACCTGCATCCTCAAAGTGCCCGCTAGTTAACCTAGATCGTCCAAGTGCCCACTAGTTAACCTACATAGTCAAGGGCCTGCTAGTTCACCTAGATAGTCCAAGGGCCCGCTAGTTAACCTAGATGGTCCAAGTGCCCGATAGTTAACCTACATAGTGCAAGGGCCCGCTAGTTAACCTAGATTTTCCAAGTGTCTGCTAGTTAACCTACATACTCCAAGGCGCCGCTAGTTGACCTAGATAGACCAAGTGCCCGCTAGTTAACCTAGATAGTCCTAGTGCCCGTTAGTTATCCTAGATAGTCCAAGTGCCCACTAGGGGACGTACATAGTCCAAGTGCCCGCTAGGTAACCTAGATAGACCAAGTGCCCACTAGTTAACCTAGATAGTCCTAGTGCCCGTTAGTTAACCTACATATTCCAAGTGCCCGTTAGGGAACCAGGATAGTCCAAGTGCCCGCTAGTTAATCTAGATAGTCCAAGTGCCCGCTAGTTAACCTAGATAGTACAAGTGCCCGTTAGTTAACCTAGATCATCCAAGTGCCCGCTAGTTAATCTACATAGTCCAAGGGCCCGCTTGTTAACCTACATAGTAAAAGGGCCCTCTACTTAACGTAGATAATCCAAGTGCCCGCTAGGGGACGTACATAGTCCAAGTGCCCGCTAGGTAACCTAGATAGTCCAAGTGCCCGTTAGCTAACCTAGATAGTCCAAGTGCCCGCTAGGTAACCTACATAGTCCAAGTGCCCGTTCGATAACCTAGATAGTCCATGTGCCCACTAGGGGACGTACATAGTCCAAGTGGCCGCTAGGTAACCTAGATAGTCCAGTGCCCGCTAAGGTATGTACATAGTCCAAGTGCCCGCTAGGTAACCTAGATAATCTAAGTGCCCGCTAGTTAACCTACATAGTCCAAGCGCCCGCTAGTTAACCTAGATACTCCAAGTGCCCGCTAGTTAACCTAGATACTCCAAGTGCCCGCTAGTTAACCTAGATACTCCAAGTGCCCGTTAGTTAACCTAGATACCCCAAGTGCCCGCTAGTTAATCTAGATCGTCCAAGTGCCCGCTAGTTAACCTACATAGTTAAAGGCCCGCTAGTTAACCTACATAGTCCATGGTCCGCTAGTTAACCTAGATAGTCCAAGTGCCCGCTAGTTAAACTACATAGTCCAAGGGCCCTCTAGTTAACCTAGATAGTCCACGTGCCCGCTAGGGTATGTACATAGTTCAATTGCCCGCTAGGTAACCTAGATAGTCCAAGTGTCTGCTAGTTAACCTACATAGTCCAAGTGCCCGATAGGGAACCTACATAGTCCAAGTGCCCGCTAAGGAACCTATATAGTCCAAGTGCCCGATAGGGAACCTACATATTCCAAGTGCCCATTAGGGAACCTAGATAGTCCAAGTGCCCGCTAGTTAACCTAGATCGTCCAAGTGTCCACTAGTTAACCTACATAGTCCAAAAGCCCGCTTAATAACCTACATAGTCCAAAATTCGCTACTTAACCTAGATAGTCCATGTGCCCGCTAGTTAACCTAGATAGTCCTAGTGCCCGTTAGTTATCCTAGATAGTCCAAGTGCCCACTAGGGGACGTACATAGTCCAAGTGCCCGCTAGGTAACCTAGATAGACCAAGTGCCCACTAGTTAACCTAGATAGTCCTAGTGCCCGTTAGTTAACCTACATAGTCCACGTGCGCAATAGGGAACCTACATAGTCCAAGTGCCCGCTAAGGGACGTACATAGTCCAAGTGCCCGCTAGGGAACCTACATAGTCCAAGTGCCCGTTAGGGAACCAGGATAGTCCAAGTGCCCGTAGTGAACCTATATAATCCAAGTGCCCGCTAGGGGACGTACATAGTCCAAGTGCCCGCTAGGTAACCTAGATAGTCCAAGTGCCCGTTAGCTAACCTAGATTTTCCAAGTGCCCGCTAGGTAACCTACATAGTCCAAGTGCCCGTTCGATAACCTAGATAGTTCAAGTGCCCGCTAGGTAACCAAGACAATCCAAGTTTCCGCTAAGTTACCTACATAGTCCAAGTGCCCGCTAGTTAACCTACATAGCCCAGGGCCCGCTAGTTAACCTAGATAGTCCTATTGTCCGTTAGTTAACCTAGATAGTCCATGAGCCCACTAGGGGACGTACATAGTCCAAGTGGCCGCTAGGTAACCTAGATAGTCCAGTGCCCGCTAAGGTATGTACATAGTCCAAGTGCCCGCTAGGTAACCTAGATAATCTAAGTGCCTGCTAGTTAACCTACATAGTCCAAGCGCCCGCTAGTTAACCTAGATACTCCAAGTGCCCGCTAGTTAACCTAGATACTCCAAGTGCCCGCTAGTTAATCTAGATCGTCCAAGTGCCCGCTAGGTAACCTACATAGTCCAAGTGCCCGTTCGATAACCTAGATAGTTCAAGTACCCGCTAGGTTACCTATATAGTCCAAGTGCCCGCTAGTTAACCTACATAGCCCAAGGCCCGCTAGTTAATCTAGATAGTCCTATTGCCCGTTAGTTAACCTAGATAGTCCAAGTACCCACTAGGGGACGTACATAGTCCAAGTGGCCGGTAGGTAACATACATAGTCCAGTGCCCGCTAAGGTATGTACATAGTCCAAGTGCCCGCTAGGTAACCTAGATAATCTAAGTGCCCGCTAGTTAACCTACATAGTCCAAGTGCCCGCTAGTTAACCTAGATACTCCAAGTGCCCGCTAGGTAACCTAGATAGTCTAAGTGCCCGCTAGTTAACCTACATAGTCCAAGTGCCCACTAGTTAACCTAGATACTCCAAGTGCCCGCTAGTTAATCTAGATCGTCCAAGTGCCCGCTAGTTAATCTAGATCGTCCAAGTGCCCGCTAGTTAATCTAGATCGTCCAAGTGCCCGCTAGTTAACTTACATAGTCCAAGGTCAGCTAGTTAACCTAGATAGTCCACGTGCCCGCTAGTTAAACTACATAGTCCAAGGGCCCTCTAATAAACCTAGATAGTCCACGTGCCCGCTAGGGTATGTACATAGTTCAATTGCCCGCTAGGTAACCTAGATAGTCCAAGAGTCTTCTAGTTAACCTACATAGTCAAAGTGCCCGCTAAGTAACCTAGATAGTCCAAGGACCCACTAGTTAACCTACATAGTCCATGTGCCCGATAGGGAACCTACATATTCCAAGTGCCCGTTAGGGAACCTAGATAGTCCAAGTGCCCGTAGTGAACATATATAATCCAAGTGCCCGCTAGGGAACCTCCATTGTCCAAGTGCCCGCTAGTTAATCTAGATAGTCCACGTGCCCGCTAGTTAACCTACATAGTCCAAGGACCCGCAAGGTAACCTAGATAATCCAATTTCCTGTTAACTAACCTAGATAGTCCTAGTGCCCGCTACGTAACCTAGACTGTCCAGTGCCCGCTTGGTTACCTACATAGTCCAAGTGCCCGCTAGGTAACCTAGATTGTCCAAGTGCCCGCTAGTTAACCTAGATAGTCCTAGTGCATGTTAGTTATCCTAGATAGTCCAAGTGCCCACTAGGGGACGTACACAGTCCAAGTGCCCCCTAGGTAACCTAGATAGTCCTAGTGCCCGCTAGGGTATGTACATAGTCCAAGTGCCTGCTAGGTAACCTAGATAATCTAAGTGCCCGCTAGTTAACCTACATAGTCCAAGGTCAGGCAAGTTAACCTACATAGTCCAAGTGCGCGATAGGAAACCTACATAGTCCAAGTGCCCGCTAGGGAACCTACATAGTAAAGTGCCCGCTAGTTAACCTAGATAGTCCAAGTGCCCGCTAGTTAACCTAGATCGTCCAAGTGTCCACTAGTTAACCTACATAGTCCAAAAGCCCGCTTGATAACCTACATAGTCCAAAATTCGCTACTTAACCTAGATAGTCCAAGTGCCCGCTAGTTAACCTACATAGTCCAAAGGCCCTCTAGTTAACCTATATAGTCCAAGTGCCCGCTAGGGGATGTACATAGTCCAAGTGCCCGCTATGTATCCTAGATAGTCCAGTGCCGGCTAGGGTATGTACATAGTCCAGGTGCCCGCTAGGTTACCTAGTTAGTCTAAGTGCCCACTACTTAACCTACATAGTCCAAGGTCCCGCTCGTTATCCTACATAGTCCAAGTGCCTGATAGGGAACCTACATAGTCCAAGTGCCCGTTAGGGAACCTAGATAGTCCTAGTGCCCGCTAGCGAACCTGCATCCTCAAAGTGCCCGCTAGTTAACCTAGATCGTCCAAGTGCCCACTAGTTAACCTACATAGTCAAGGGCCTGCTAGTTCACCTAGATAGTCCAAGGGCCCGCTAGTTAACCTAGATGGTCCAAGTGCCCGATAGTTAACCTACATAGTGCAAGGGCCCTCTAGTTAACCTAGATTTTCCAAGTGTCTGCTAGTTAACCTACATACTCCAAGGCGCCGCTAGTTGACCTAGATAGACCAAGTGCCCGCTAGTTAACCTAGATAGTCCTAGTGCCCGTTAGTTATCCTAGATAGTCCAAGTGCCCACTAGGGGACGTACATAGTCCAAGTGCCCGCTAGGTAACCTAGATAGACCAAGTGCCCACTAGTTAACCTAGATAGTCCTAGTGCCCGTTAGTTAACCTACATATTCCAAGTGCCCGTTAGGGAACCAGGATAGTCCAAGTGCCCGCTAGTTAATCTAGATAGTCCAAGTGCCCGCTAGTTAACCTAGATAGTACAAGTGCCCGTTAGTTAACCTAGATCATCCAAGTGCCCGCTAGTTAATCTACATAGTCCAAGGGCCCGCTTGTTAACCTACATAGTAAAAGGGCCCTCTACTTAACGTAGATAATCCAAGTGCCCGCTAGGGGACGTACATAGTCCAAGTGCCCGCTAGGTAACCTAGATAGTCCAAGTGCCCATTAGCTAACCTAGATAGTCCAAGTGCCCGCTAGGTAACCTACATAGTCCAAGTGCCCGTTCGATAACCTAGATAGTCCATGTGCCCACTAGGGGACGTACATAGTCCAAGTGGCCGCTAGGTAACCTAGATAGTCCAGTGCCCGCTAAGGTATGTACATAGTCCAAGTGCCCGCTAGGTAACCTAGATAATCTAAGTGCCCGCTAGTTAACCTACATAGTCCAAGCGCCCGCTAGTTAACCTAGATACTCCAAGTGCCCGCTAGTTAACCTAGATACTCCAAGTGCCCGCTAGTTAATCTAGATCGTCCAAGTGCCCGCTAGGTAACCTACATAGTCCAAGTGCCCGTTCGATAACCTAGATAGTTCAAGTACCCGCTAGGTTACCTATATAGTCCAAGTGCCCGCTAGTTAACCTACATAGCCCAAGGCCCGCTAGTTAATCTAGATAGTCCTATTGCCCGTTAGTTAACCTAGATAGTCCAAGTACCCACTAGGGGACGTACATAGTCCAAGTGGCCGGTAGGTAACATACATAGTCCAGTGCCCGCTAAGGTATGTACATAGTCCAAGTGCCCGCTAGGTAACCTAGATAATCTAAGTGCCCGCTAGTTAACCTACATAGTCCAAGTGCCCGCTAGTTAACCTAGATACTCCAAGTGCCCGCTAGGTAACCTAGATAGTCTAAGTGCCCGCTAGTTAACCTACATAGTCCAAGTGCCCACTAGTTAACCTAGATACTCCAAGTGCCCGCTAGTTAATCTAGATCGTCCAAGTGCCCGCTAGTTAATCTAGATCGTCCAAGTGCCCGCTAGTTAATCTAGATCGTCCAAGTGCCCGCTAGTTAACTTACATAGTCCAAGGTCAGCTAGTTAACCTAGATAGTCCACGTGCCCGCTAGTTAAACTACATAGTCCAAGGGCCCTCTAATAAACCTAGATAGTCCACGTGCCCGCTAGGGTATGTACATAGTTCAATTGCCCGCTAGGTAACCTAGATAGTCCAAGAGTCTTCTAGTTAACCTACATAGTCAAAGTGCCCGCTAAGTAACCTAGATAGTCCAAGGACCCACTAGTTAACCTACATAGTCCATGTGCCCGATAGGGAACCTACATATTCCAAGTGCCCGTTAGGGAACCTAGATAGTCCAAGTGCCCGTAGTGAACATATATAATCCAAGTGCCCGCTAGGGAACCTCCATTGTCCAAGTGCCCGCTAGTTAATCTAGATAGTCCACGTGCCCGCTAGTTAACCTACATAGTCCAAGGACCCGCAAGGTAACCTAGATAATCCAATTTCCTGTTAACTAACCTAGATAGTCCTAGTGCCCGCTACGTAACCTAGACTGTCCAGTGCCCGCTTGGTTACCTACATAGTCCAAGTGCCCGCTAGGTAACCTAGATTGTCCAAGTGCCCGCTAGTTAACCTAGATAGTCCTAGTGCATGTTAGTTATCCTAGATAGTCCAAGTGCCCACTAGGGGACGTACACAGTCCAAGTGCCCCCTAGGTAACCTAGATAGTCCTAGTGCCCGCTAGGGTATGTACATAGTCCAAGTGCCTGCTAGGTAACCTAGATAATCTAAGTGCCCGCTAGTTAACCTACATAGTCCAAGGTCAGGCAAGTTAACCTACATAGTCCAAGTGCGCGATAGGAAACCTACATAGTCCAAGTGCCCGCTAGGGAACCTACATAGTAAAGTGCCCGCTAGTTAACCTAGATAGTCCAAGTGCCCGCTAGTTAACCTAGATCGTCCAAGTGTCCACTAGTTAACCTACATAGTCCAAAAGCCCGCTTGATAACCTACATAGTCCAAAATTCGCTACTTAACCTAGATAGTCCAAGTGCCCGCTAGTTAACCTACATAGTCCAAAGGCCCTCTAGTTAACCTATATAGTCCAAGTGCCCGCTAGGGGATGTACATAGTCCAAGTGCCCGCTATGTATCCTAGATAGTCCAGTGCCGGCTAGGGTATGTACATAGTCCAGGTGCCCGCTAGGTTACCTAGTTAGTCTAAGTGCCCACTACTTAACCTACATAGTCCAAGGTCCCGCTCGTTATCCTACATAGTCCAAGTGCCTGATAGGGAACCTACATAGTCCAAGTGCCCGTTAGGGAACCTAGATAGTCCTAGTGCCCGCTAGCGAACCTGCATCCTCAAAGTGCCCGCTAGTTAACCTAGATCGTCCAAGTGCCCACTAGTTAACCTACATAGTCAAGGGCCTGCTAGTTCACCTAGATAGTCCAAGGGCCCGCTAGTTAACCTAGATGGTCCAAGTGCCCGATAGTTAACCTACATAGTGCAAGGGCCCTCTAGTTAACCTAGATTTTCCAAGTGTCTGCTAGTTAACCTACATACTCCAAGGCGCCGCTAGTTGACCTAGATAGACCAAGTGCCCGCTAGTTAACCTAGATAGTCCTAGTGCCCGTTAGTTATCCTAGATAGTCCAAGTGCCCACTAGGGGACGTACATAGTCCAAGTGCCCGCTAGGTAACCTAGATAGACCAAGTGCCCACTAGTTAACCTAGATAGTCCTAGTGCCCGTTAGTTAACCTACATATTCCAAGTGCCCGTTAGGGAACCAGGATAGTCCAAGTGCCCGCTAGTTAATCTAGATAGTCCAAGTGCCCGCTAGTTAACCTAGATAGTACAAGTGCCCGTTAGTTAACCTAGATCATCCAAGTGCCCGCTAGTTAATCTACATAGTCCAAGGGCCCGCTTGTTAACCTACATAGTAAAAGGGCCCTCTACTTAACGTAGATAATCCAAGTGCCCGCTAGGGGACGTACATAGTCCAAGTGCCCGCTAGGTAACCTAGATAGTCCAAGTGCCCATTAGCTAACCTAGATAGTCCAAGTGCCCGCTAGGTAACCTACATAGTCCAAGTGCCCGTTCGATAACCTAGATAGTCCATGTGCCCACTAGGGGACGTACATAGTCCAAGTGGCCGCTAGGTAACCTAGATAGTCCAGTGCCCGCTAAGGTATGTACATAGTCCAAGTGCCCGCTAGGTAACCTAGATAATCTAAGTGCCCGCTAGTTAACCTACATAGTCCAAGCGCCCGCTAGTTAACCTAGATACTCCAAGTGCCCGCTAGTTAACCTAGATACTCCAAGTGCCCGCTAGTTAACCTAGATACTCCAAGTGCCCGTTAGTTAACCTAGATACTCCAAGTGCCCGCTAGTTAATCTAGATCGTCCAAGTGCCCGCTAGTTAACCTACATAGTTAAAGGCCCGCTAGTTAACCTACATAGTCCATGGTCCGCTAGTTAACCTAGATAGTCCAAGTGCCCGCTAGTTAAACTACATAGTCCAAGGGCCCTCTAGTTAACCTAGATAGTCCACGTGCCCGCTAGGGTATGTACATAGTTCAATTGCCCGCTAGGTAACCTAGATAGTCCAAGTGTCTGCTAGTTAACCTACATAGTCCAAGTGCCCGATAGGGAACCTACATAGTCCAAGTGCCCGCTAAGGAACCTATATAGTCCAAGTGCCCGATAGGGAACCTACATATTCCAAGTGCCCATTAGGGAACCTAGATAGTCCAAGTGCCCGCTAGTTAACCTAGATAGTCCAAGTGTCCACTAGTTAACCTACATAGTCCAAAAGCCCGCTTAATAACCTACATAGTCCAAAATTCGCTACTTAACCTAGATAGTCCATGTGCCCGCTAGTTAACCTAGATAGTCCTAGTGCCCGTTAGTTATCCTAGATAGTCCAAGTGCCCACTAGGGGACGTACATAGTCCAAGTGCCCGCTAGGTAACCTAGATAGACCAAGTGCCCACTAGTTAACCTAGATAGTCCTAGTGCCCGTTAGTTAACCTACATAGTCCACGTGCGCAATAGGGAACCTACATAATCCAAGTGCCCGCTAAGGGACGTACATAGTCCAAGTGCCCGCTAGGGAACCTACATAGTCCAAGTGCCCGTTAGGGAACCAGGATAGTCCAAGTGCCCGTAGTGAACCTATATAATCCAAGTGCCCGCTAGGGAACCTGCATTGTCCAAGTGACCGCTAGTTAACCTAGATAGTCCAAGTGCCCACTAGTTAACCTAGATAGTCCAAGTGCCCGCTAGGTAACCTTGATCATCCAAGTGCCCGCCAGTTAACCTACATAGTCCAAGTGCCCGCTAGGTAACCTAGATAGACCAAGTGCCCGCTAGTTAACCTAGATAGTCCTAGTGCCCGTTAGTTAACCTACATAGTCCACGTGCGCGATAGGGAACCTACATAGTCCAAGTGCCCGCTAAGGGACGTACATAGTCCAAGTGCCCGCTAGGGAACCTACATAGTCCAAGTGCCCGTTAGGGAACCAGGATAGTCCAAGTGCCCGCTAGTTAATCTAGATAGTCCAAGTGCCCGCTAGTTAACCTAGATAGTACAAGTGCCCGTTAGTTAACCTAGATCATCCAAGTGCCCGCTAGTTAATCTACATAGTCCAAGGGCCCGCTTGTTAACCTACATAGTAAAAGGGCCCGCTAGTTAACCTAGATAATCCAAGTGCCCGCTAGGGGACGTACATAGTCCAAGTGCCCGCTAGGTAACCTAGATAGTCCAAGTGCCCGTTAGCTAACCTAGATAGTCCAAGTGCCCGCTAGGTAACCTACATAGTCCAAGTGCCCGTTCGATAACCTAGATAGTTCAAGTGCCCGCTAGGTAACCAAGACAATCCAAGTTTCCGCTAAGTTACCTACATAGTCCAAGTGCCCGCTAGTTAACCTACATAGCCCAGGGCCCGCTAGTTAACCTAGATAGTCCTATTGTCCCTTAGTTAACCTAGATAGTCCATGTGCCCACTAGGGGACGTACATAGTCCAAGTGGCCGCTAGGTAACCTAGATAGTCCAGTGCCCGCTAAGGTATGTACATAGTCCAAGTGCCCGCTAGGTAACCTAGATAATCTAAGTGCCCGCTAGTTAACCTACATAGTCCAAGCGCCCGCTAGTTAACCTAGATACTCCAAGTGCCCGCTAGTTAACCTAGATACTCCAAGTGCCCGCTAGTTAATCTAGATCGTCCAAGTGCCCGCTAGTTAACCTACATAGTTAAAGGCCCGCTAGTTAACCTACATAGTCCATGGTCCGCTAGTTAACCTAGATAGTCCAAGTGCCCGCTAGTTAAACTACATAGTCCAAGGGCCCTCTAGTTAACCTAGATAGTCCACGTGCCCGCTAGGGTATGTACATAGTTCAATTGCCCGCTAGGTAACCTAGATAGTCCAAGTGTCTGCTAGTTAACCTACATAGTCCAAGTGCCCGATAGGGAACCTACATAGTCCAAGTGCCCGCTAAGGAACCTATATAGTCCAAGTGCCCGATAGGGAACCTACATATTCCAAGTGCCCATTAGGGAACCTAGATAGTCCAAGTGCCCGTAGTGAACCTATATAATCCAAGTGCCCGCTAGGGAACCTGCATTGTCCAAGTGACCGCTAGTTAACCTAGATAGTCCAAGTGCCCACTAGTTAACCTAGATAGTCCAAGTGCCCGCTAGGTAACCTTGATCATCCAAGTGCCCGCCAGTTAACCTACATAGTCCAAGGGCGCACTAGTTAACCTACATAGTCCAAGAACCCGCTAGTTAACCTAGATAGTCCAAGTGCCCGCTAGTTAACCTACATAGTCCAAGGAACCACAAGGTAACCTAGATAATCAAATTTCCTGTTAGCTCACCTAGATAGTCCAAGTGCCCGCTAGGTAACCTACATAGTACAAGTGCCCAGTCATTAACCTAGATAGTCCAAGTGCCCGCTAGGTAACCTAGACTGTCCATTGCCCTCTAGGTTACCTACATAGTCCAAGTGTCCGCTAGGTAACCTAGATAGTCCAAGTGCCCGCTAGTTAACCTAGATAGTCCTAGTGCACGTTAGTTATCCTAGATACTCCAAGTGCCCACTAGGGGACGTACACAGTCCAAGTGCCCCCTAGGTAACCTAGATATTCCTAGTACCCGCTAGGGTATGTACATAGTCCAAGTGCCTGCTAGGTAACCTAGATAGACTAAGTGCCCGCTAGTTAACCTACATAGTTCAAGGGCAGGCAAGTTAACCTACATAGTCCAAGTGCGCGATAGGGAACCTACATAGTCCAAGTGCCCACTATGTAACCTAGATAGTCCAGTGCCGGCTAGGGTATGTACATAGTCCAGGTGCCCGCTAGGTTACCTAGATAGTCTAAGTGCCCGCTACTTAACCTACATAGTCCAAGGTCCCGCTCGTTAACCTACATAGTCCAAGTGCCTGATAGGGAACCTATATAGTCCAAGTGCCCATTAGGGAACCTAGATAGTCCTAGTGCCCGCTAGGGCACCTGCATCGTCCAAGTGCCCGCTAGTTAACCTACATAGTCCAAGGGCCCGCTAGTTGACCTACATAGTCCAAGCGCCCGCTAGTTAACCTAGATGGTCCAAGTGCCCGATAGTTAACCTACATAGTGCAAGGGCCCGCTAATTAACCTAGATCGTCCAAGTGCCCGCTAGGTAACCTAGATAGACCAAGTGCCCACTAGTTAACCTAGATAGTCCTAGTGCCCGTTAGTTAACCTACATAGTCCACGTGCGCAATAGGGAACCTACATAGTCCAAGTGCCCGCTAAGGGACGTACATAGTCCAAGTGCCCGCTAGGGAACCTACATAGTCCAAGTGCCCGTTAGGGAACCAGGATAGTCCAAGTGCCCGCTAGTTAATCTAGATAGTCCAAGTGCCCGCTAGTTAACCTAGATAGTACAAGTGCCCGCTAGTTAACCTAGATCGTCCAAGTGCCCGCTAGTTTACCTACATAGTCCAAGGGCCCGCTTGTTAACCTACATAGTCCAAGGGCCCTCTAGTTAACCTAGATAATCCAAGTGCCCGCTAGGGGACGTACATAGTCCAAGTGCCCGCTAGGTAACCTAGATAGTCCAAGTGCCCATTAGCTAACCTAGATAGTCCAAGTGCCCGCTAGGTAACCTACATAGTCCAAGTGCCCATTAGCTAACCTAGATAGTCCAAGTGCCCGATAGGTAACCTACATAGTCCAAGTGCCCGTTCGATAACCTAGATAGTTCAATTGCCCGCTAGGTAACCAAGACAGTCCAAGATCCCGCTAGGTTACCTACATAGTCCAAGTGCCCGCTAGTTAACCTAGATAGTCCTATTGCCCGTTAGTTAACCTAGATAGTCTAAGTGCCCACTAGGGGACGTACATAGTCCAAGTGGCTGCTAGGTAACCTAGATAGTCCAGTGCCCGCTAAGGTATGTACATAGTCCAAGTGCCCGCTAGGTAACCTAGATAGTCTAAGTGCCTGCTAGTTAACCTACATAGTCCAAGTGCCCGCTAGTTAACCTAGATACTCCAAGTGCCCGCTAGTTAATCTAGATCGTCCAAGTGCCCGCTAGTTAACCTACATAGTCCAAGGGCCCGCTAGTTAACCTACATAGTCCAAGGTCCGCTAGTTAACCTAGATAGTCCACGTGCCCGCTAGTTAAACTACATAGTCCAAGGGCCCTCTAGTTAACCTAGATAGTCCACGTGCCCGCTAGGGTATGTACATAGTTCAATTGCCCACTAGGTATCCTAGATAGTCCAAGTGTCTGCTAGTTAACCTACATAGTCCAAGTGCCCGCTAGGTAACCTAGATAGTCCAAGGACCCACTAGTTAACCTACATAGTCCAATGCCCGATAGGGAACCTACATAGTCCAAGTGCCCGCTGAGGAACCTATATATTCCAAGTGCCCGATAGGGAACCTACATATTCCAAGTGCCCGTTAGGGAACCTAGATAGTCCAAGTGCCCGTAGTGAACCTATATAATCCAAGTGCCCGCTAGGGAACCTGCATTGTACAAGTGCCCGCTAGTTAACCTAGATAGTCCAAGTGCCCACTAGTTAACCTAGATAGTCCAAGTGCCCGCTAGTTAACCTTGATCGTCCAAGTGCCCGCTAGTTAACCTACATAGTCCAAGGGCCCACTAGTTAACCTACATAGTCCAAGAACCCGCTAGTTAACCTAGATAGTCCAAGTGCCCGCTGGTTAACCTACATAGTCCAAGGACCCGCAAGGTAACCTAGATAATCCAATTTCCTGTTAACTAACCTAGATAGTCCAAGTGCCCGCTAGGTAACCTACATAGTACAAGTGCCCATTCATTAACTTAGATAGCCCAAGTGCCCGCTAGTTAACCTAGACTGTCTAGTGCCCGCTAGGTTACCTACATAGTCCAAGTGCCCGCTAGGTAACCTAGATAGTCCAAGTGCCCGCTAGTTAACCTAGATAGTCCTAGTGCACGTTAGTTATTCTAGATAGTCCAAGTGCCCACTAGGGGACGTACACAGTCCAAGTGCCCCCTAGGTAACCTAGATAGTCCTAGTGCCTGCTAGGGTATGTACATAGTCCAAGTGCCTGCTAGGTAACCTAGATAAACTAAGTGCCCGCTAGTTAACCTACATAGTCCAAGGGCAGGCAAGTTAACCTACATAGTCCAAGTGCGCGATAGGAAACCTAAACGGTCCAAGTGCCCGCTAGGGTACCTACATAGTAAAGTGCCCGCTAGTTAACCTAGATTGTCCAAGTGCCCGCTTGTTAACCTAGATCGTCCAAGTGCCCGCTAGTTAACCTACATAGTCCAAGGGCCCGCTTGATAACCTACATAGTCCAAAGTCCGCTACTTAACCTAGATAGTCCAAGTGCCCGCTAGTTAACCTACATAGTCCAAAGGCACTCTAGTTATCCTAGATAGTCCAAGTGCCCGCTAGGGGACGTACATAGTCCAATTGCCCGCTATGTAACCTAGATAGTCCAGTGCCGGCTAGGGTATGTACATAGTCCAGGTGCCCGCTAGGTAACCTAGATAGTCTAAGTGCCCGCTACTTAACCTACATAGTCCAAGGTCCCGCTCGTTAACCTACATAGTCCAAGTGCCTGATAGGGAACCTACATAGTCCAAGTGCCCGTTAGGGAACCTAGATAGTCCTAGTGCCCGCTAGGGAACCTGCATAGTCCTAGTTCCCGCTAGTTAACCTAGATCGTCCAAGTGCCCGCTAGTTAACCTACATAGTCCAAGGGCCCGCTAGTTGACCTACATAGTCCAAGGGCCCTCTAGTTAACCTAGATCATCCAAGTGCCCACTAGTGGACGTACATAGTCCAACTGCCCACTAGGTAACCTAGATAGTCCAAGTGTCCGCTAGTTAACCTACATAGTCCAAGTGCCCGTTAGGGAACCTAGATAGTCCAAGTGCCCGTAGGGAACCTAGATAGTCCAAGTGTCCGTAATCAATTACAATTTTAAAATGTGTTACTGGCTATACAAATTAATAATAAAATAGGACCAAATCTTTAATGAGAGACAAATAAGGGCATTATATGATAAAAGGAACTAAAGAGCAAGATGAAAAATAGTAATAAGTATATATTAATTTAGTGGCAGACCATCAAAATATATTAATCAAGCTCTTATAGACTTAAAGATAGAACTACATAATTTTACAGTAATAGAGTTAAATACATTCACACTGGGTTTGACAGAACAACACTAAATATCAACTGGATAATAAATCAATACAGTAACAGAAGAACTAAATACCACAATTACTGACCTCTTAGACATGTAGGAAACATACTATCTGGGAAAACGTCAATGTACCTTCTTCTCATGTTCATATGTACCATTCTTCAGAATAAACCATATGTTAGGCTACAATGCTAGCTTTAATACATTTTTAAAAATTGTGATATTACAAATAAATTTTACTTCACCGCATTATTAAATTATATATGAACAATAGGAAGATAAAAGAATAAAATCTAACATGGAAAATGAGCAATTGTGTGCATTAAATTACTTGGAAATGGTTGGGGTTAAGATTTTAAATTCCTTACAAAAACAAAAATAAGCATACCAAAAGCTTTAGTATACTTCAGAAGCAATACTAAGAACACACGTTATGAACAATATATGAAGATATCAAAAAATAAAGCAAAAGTCAGCATGGTAACACAAACCTTCAACAATTAGAACAAAAAAGAGCTAAGTAAAACATCAGTCACCAGAAGACAATAAATATTAAAGAATAGAGCAGAAATAAATGAAAAGGTGAAGATAAACAAGCGGCCATCTAGCTCAGAAGCAACAAAGTCCACATGGAAGAACACACCAGCCTGTGTGATCAAGTGGTCCCAAAGGGATCAGTTACCAGGCATCAAAGAACAAAAAATCATATCATTGACTGCACACCTCCATGATAGGATCGCTGAAGACAAATGGGTGCATAGGCAAATGTGGTGAAGAAAGCTGATGGTGCCCGGCTATCAAAAGAGATAGTGTCTGGGGTCTTAAAGGCTTGAAGGTGAACAAGTGGCCATCTAGCTCAGAAGCAAAAAAGCCCACATGGAAGAAGCACAACGGCCAGTGCGATCACGAGGTGCCAAAGGGACCAGGTGTAAGGCATCATGCAAAAAAAAAGATGTAAGTGTGTGTATGTATGTGTATATCTGTGTATATGTATATATGTATATGTATATATGTATATATACACCATATTAAATGAAAGGGGAAGTGCAGAGTGGAGACCCAAGGCCCAAGTGTCGGCCAATGGAGATCCCCTCATAGAGGGGTTTAGGAGAGGAGATGGGTTAATTAGGGAGCGAGGTAGTACCGATGAAGAGCACAGCTTTCCCCCATATCCTGGATGCTTCCTCCCCCCAACTACCATGATCCGAATTCTACCTTGCAGGGCTGGATAGGACAGAGGCTGTACACTGGTACATATGAGGGCTGGAGGTACAGGGAATCCAGGGTGGATGATACCTTCAGGACCAAGGGTGTGAGGGATGATGCTGGGAGAGTGGAGGGTGAGTGGGTTGGAAAGGGGGAACTGATTACAAGGATCCACATGTGACCTCTTCCCTGGGAGAGGGACAGCAGAGAAGGGGTGAAGGGAGACTCTGGATAGGGCAAGATATGACAAAATAACGATGTATAAATTACCAAGGGCACCTGAGGGAGGGGGGAAAGGGGAGGGAGGGAAAAAAAAAGAAGGACCTGATGCAAGGGGCTTAAGTGGAGAGCAAATGCCTTGAGAATGATTGGGGCAGGGAATGTATGGATGTGCTTTATACAATTGATGTATGTATATGTATGGATAGTGATAAGAGTTGTATGAGTCCCTAATAAAATGTAAAAAAAGAAAAGAGGAGAAAAAATGATTAAGGCAAAGACTGTACAGATGTGCTTTATACAATTGATGCATGTATATCTATGAACTGTGACAAGAATTGTATGAGCCCCAATAAATTGTTAAAAAAAAAACAATAAAGAGATCTTTTGCAGCAAAAAAAAAAGAAGAAATAAATGAAAAGGAAACAGGGAAATAATCAATAAGACAAGTTAATTCTTTAAAAATATTAACAAAGTTTGACAAACTACTGGTAAATTTATTAAACTAAAAGGAATAAGAAAAGCAAATATAAAGAATAAGAAATGAAAAGGCCAGTATCACAACAGAACCAAAACTATGAAGATCACAACAGTGAATTTGAAAATTTAGAATAAGTGGACATATTTCTAGAAAAACACTACCTATCTTTATTTTTAAAAAATCATTTGCGGGGGTGGGGTGGGGCTCGTACAACTCTTGTCACAAACCATACATCCATCCATCCATTGTGTCAAGCACATTTGTACATTTGTTGCCATCATCATTCTCAAAACATTTGCTTTCTACTTGAGCCCTTAGTATCACCTTCTCATTTTCCCCTCCCTCCCACTTCTGCCTCACTCATGAACCCCTGATAATTTATAAATTATTATTATTTTGTCATATCTCACACTGTCTGATGTTGCCCTTCACCCACTTTTCTCTTGTTCATCCCCTAGGGAGGAGGTTATATATAGATCCTTGAAATCGGTTCCCCCTTTACATCCCCAAATTCCCTCAACCCTCCCAGTATCGCCACTCACTCCACTGTTCCTGAAGGGATCTTCTGAACTGGATTCCATGCGTTTCCAATTCCTGTCTGTACCAGTGTACATTATCTGGTCGGCCTGGATTTGTAAGGTAGAATTGGGATCATGATAGTGGTGGGGGGAGGAAGCATTTAAGAACTAGAGGAAAGTTTTGTGTTCCATATTTGCTACACTGCACCCTGCACTCTTTTTCTCCCCAAGACCCTTCTGTAGGGGCATGTCCAGTTGCCTAGAGATGGGCTTTGGCTCCCAAATCTGTACTTCCCCTCATTCACAGTGATATGAATTTTTGTTCTTTGATGCCTGGTCTCTGATCCTTTGACACCTCGTGATCACACAGTCTAGTGGGCTTCTTCCATGTGGGCTTTGTTGCTTCTGAGCTAGATGACTGCTTGTTTACTTTCAAGCCTTTAAGAAACCAGACGCTATATCTTTTGATAGCTGGGCGCCATCAGCTTTCTTCACCACATTTGCTTATGCACCCATTTGTCCTCAGCGATCATATCATGAAATATTTTTATTTTATATAATGATATTTGTATTTATTTATTCACTTTAACATATATTTACTTATATTGATATTCACAGTAATTTTCATATTTATATTCATATTTATGTTCACATATATGTTTAGATTCATATGTGTATTTAGATTTAGATTCATATTTACATTGACATGCATATTCATATTCACACTCAAATTGTTATTCATGTTTATATTTTCAATTATATTTACACTAATATTCATGTTCTTATTTGTATTGATATTAATCATACCATAGTGAATGAAGGGGGAAGTGCAGAGTGGAGACCCAAAGCCCATTTGTCGGCCACTGGAGATCCCCTTGCAGAGGGGTCTAGGGGAAGAGATGAGTCCATCAGGGTGGGATGTAGCACCGATGAAGAATACAGCTTTCCTCCAGTTCCTAAATGCTTCCTCCCCCCCAACTATTATGATCTGAATTCTACCTTGCATGTCTGGATAGAGCAGAGTATGAACACTGGTGCAGATAGGAGCTGGCGGCACAGGGAATCAAGGGCAGTTGAAACCTTCAGGACCAGGGATGTGAGGGGCGATACTGGGAGGATTGAGGGTGAGTGGGTTGGAAAGAGGGAACCGATTACAAAGATCTACATGTGACCTCCTCCCTGGGGGATGACAACAGAAAACGAGGTGAAGGGAGACATAGGACAGGGCAAGATATGACAAAATAATAATTTATAAATTATCAATGGCTCACGAAGGAGGGGAGAGGGGGAAGCGGGGAGGAAGGGGGAAAAAAGGACCTGATGCAAAGGGCTTAAGTGGAGAGCAAATGCATTGAAAATGATGAGGGCAACGAATGTACAGATGTGCTTTACACAATTGATGTGTGTATGGATTTTGATAAGAGTTGTATGAGTCCCTAATAAAATGTTTTTAAAATATTTCAATATATTTGTAATATATTATTTGAATATATGCTCAATATATTCAAAGTATGAGTATATATGTAAAAAGAAATATAAGTATATCTGCCACTTTGAGGGTCCCTTGTACATGTACACCAGATTTATTACTGATAGAAAACAGAAATCTTAAAAAAAAAAGCTATTTCCTGACAGTGTATTTTAATGTAATTTAATGTTCAAGTCAGTGTTTTCCTTTTCGAACATTTTTTGAGAACTCCAATCACGTTCTTTTAAATACCCTTTGCATTTGGGGAACAAAATTAAGACTGAAGGAGAATATCAGGGATGCCGAGTCGATAAAGTAAGGTTTCCTTACTTGCAGTCACTGATACTTTCAATATCTTCCCCCAAACCATAATTTTGGTCATCGACTTTTCAGCAGTCGTCCCTACCCATTGTACAGATATCACAGGCATTTGAGGCAATTGATCCTCAAAGTGACATCACACTACCCTGTAATACAGGTTCCCTGAAGCAGATGTTTATAAAAAGGTTGCATGGTGCAGTGGACTAAGTATTAAGCTACAAACCACAGGTTATGGGTTCAAACCCAGCATCCACTCCTTGAGTCAAAGATTAAATTATGTGTGTCATAATATTGAGAGCCCTGGAAACCTTCTTGGTCTTTCACTTGCCTGCATCCCACTTGCTTCAGGAACCAGCTCTTGGGGAAACCTTCCTGTGGAGTTGTGATCCATGAGTTTAGCAAGCTGTTCCCTGTTCCCATATTGTATACCATTCACAGTGACACTCATATACAAATACCTGGCATCTTTAAATGCAGCTTCCCCACCAGGGGACTCCAGAACCTTCTTAGCCAGGGTGAGCTTTCAGAGGCAGCTTTATCAAAATTATTGGAAATAAACTTCCATGGGACTTTTGGTAGTTTTTAAAAAAATGTTAACATTCCCAGTGGTAAAGACTCTAAATGTCTATAATAAAGGTCTTTAGGCTAAAATACATGAGAGTTCACCTTTACAGTGAACTTTGAAACAAATGGCAGAACGCTGTTCAAGGATACAGAACAAAGGGCAAAAGACAGGTAGCTGTTTCCCACACTGCTTCAAGAGGAACCATCTGAGCAAAAACCAGGATCACTCAAGAAAAAGGTAAAGGTGCACTAAGAGCATCAGTGAAAAAGTAGGTCCAGGGAGCAGTGGAATGCCTACTGAAATGCTTCAACAAGCAGATGAGGCACTGGAAGCACTCACTCACCTTTGCCATGTAATATTTAACACAGCTGTGTGGCCAACTGACTAGAAGTGATTACACACACACACACACACAATGTCATGTCAAATTGAAGATATAGAAATGAAGAGGTGGATTTTGGAAGCCTGATGATAGCTCCTAGTGGGTGTGGCCTTATCACAAGGATCATCCTGGGAACTTCCTCTCTCTGTTTTCACCTTCTTGTTGAGGGGCCACTGGGAGACCTGCCAAAGCCCTGGAGATGCGTCCACCACAGAACTCTTCACCCACAAGGCTGTGCTTCCTGCACTCTGCATCGTTGCTTGTGGCTGTGTGAGTTTGACGAGGGATTCCTGGACTAGTACTGGACTAATGGACTTGATCTGGACTGGGATGTTTGTTTGATATACAATCACTCCTTGATATAAAGCTCTTTCTTATACCTATAGGAGTGTCATTACATTTTTTTTCTAGTCACCCTGGCCTAACACATATACACACATGTACACAGACTGAGTGAAACAATTTTTCACACAGACACAAATCTTGGAATGACAGCTACAAAAGGTGAAAACAATTTGCTTTAACTAAGATCTTTTTTTCAGGGCTTTCAGTGCTAGGGCCCTAAATATCGATGAGACCGGCCATGTATACAGGTGCCAGATCTTAACAAGTAGGGACAGAAATGACACTAAGGAAAAAATTAGGCCTTTGACTTAGCTAGCACCCATGACAACTCATGCCTACACACAGTCACAGGAGAATCAGTGAGACAAGATAGAGGGGGTTAACCTGGGTCAGGGCTATGGAGAAGTTCTTGCAAAGTTACAGCTAAACAAAGTATAAAATTCCCCTAACTAGTTTATATTTCTACCATAAAATAATAGCAGTTTGACACTTTAAGTTCAGACTCAGCTAAACTCAGCTTCTATCTCCACATAGTCAACCTCTACTGAGTTATTTCTGGTCCCTGACTTGCAATGTAAAGCAATGTAAGGAGTGTCAGACAGAGCGAGGTTGCTGAGAGCACCCTGGCCAGTGCAGGGAGACACAGTTAAGAACACACTCCCTGGTTATGTCCTAGATGGATATTGGGGAGCTAGAGTCCTATGCTCTTAAGTCATACTTGGACATCAGAGATTTCTGCCCCAATTTTGTAAGCTATTCAGTTTGGCAGTAGTGTACCTCTCCCAGTCAGGGTCCTTTCCCTGCTCCTGTAGTCCCACATGTGATTGTGTTTAATTGATCTGCCACTAATTGTTTGTGAGTTTCTTTTGAATTCTGCGAAGGAGCTCAAAAGAACTATGTGGTCAGCATAAGGAGATGCTTTCTGCCAAAGATATAGGTCAGACCTCATTTTTGTTGTTGATGATGTGTAGTGTTTTTGTAATTACTTTCCAAAGTTGTCATACTTCAAGAAGCCTATGAGCACACCTATTTATATATAATATATATACACACTTATATGTATATATAATTGTGAAATTACTCAAATTTTATAAATTGCCAAGCAATCAGAATTTTCTTGTAACTTCCCGGATCCCTCTGTATGTATACTCTCTGAAAATTTCCTTTCACATCAGTACTTTGGATCCTTAGAGATACTACTGCCACTCCCTGGATTGTTTTGTTACTCAAATAAACTCTTTAATTTTTAACAGAAACCCCAGTTTTCTCTTTGACAGGAATGATGGAAGGGGAAATGGTATGCACATTCTTTCTCAAGGCTGTCTGTCAATCACTGCTACATCCTGAAAGGAAGGAAGGAAAGAAGGATGAGAGGGAGGGAAGGAGGGAGGGAAGGAGGGAGGGAAGGAGGGAGAGAGGAAGGGAGGAAAGGAAAATAAGCAACAATATATGACAATAGATTTACCATCTTAAGGAAATTTTATTTTTATTAATGTTGTAAATAATCTTTGGTGAAATTTTACCAATATTTATCACCAATAATTATTACCAATAATTTATTACCAATAAAGGAACCAAGAAGAATCAGATTCCAGAATAAGAACAATGAAGTCATTGGACATTCTGTGTGAGACCACTGCCCAAACTCCTTGGCCCTGTGTAACACTGCAAATTTCACACTTCCCCAAGGAATCTCCCCTGGGAGATGACATGTTGACACAAGATTGTGAAATATACATACCTTAGGTATTGCCGATACTTATTCTGCATTTTACTTCCTGATACCCTCTCTTTGTTGACCCATTTCCTCTGAGAATGGGTCCTACTATCATTTAGGACTAAACCTGCTGGGCACACATGCAGAGGAAAGACATTCCCAACCTCCAGGTCACCATGAAACAGGACTTTGGCCAAGGATCCAAAATGTGCTTGAAAGACATCAGATGAAATGGAAAGACATTTAGAAGCAAGAAGTACACAAAGCCATGTCTTTTCAATAATCACAACCCCACCCTGTGCATATCCATGATTGTTCCTGTGAAACTGGTACATATCCATTAATCCCTAAATTTACTTACTGATCCTTATGCCTAAAAGTATAAATTTAAAAAATTCTCCTTCTCTTTTTATATTCCTTTTTTTTCAGGATCTTATCTTGAGGATTCTCCTTTTGGATCATTCCTTCCACTTTCCAAGTAAAGCTTCCCCATTTCATTGTCATCCAGCCCCTGCCTTTGTTTCTCAGCAGTAATTGGGTTGGAAACTTGGAACACATTTCCTTTTGATGAGTACATTTCTTTTAAAAAAAATTTTATTAGTTGGTTCTTCTTTTTTTAAAAATATCATTTTATTTTGAGCTCTTACAGCTCTTATCACAATCCATACATCCATCTATTATGTCAAGCACATTTGTATATATGTTGCTGTCGTTATTTTCAAAATATTTTCTTTCTACTTGAGCCCTTGGTGCAGTGTGTTTTTCAACATGACATTACATATTCATTTCCAACCCCCTTCCCCAAACTATCATTCTAACAGGGCCTGTGTAGAATACTGTTGCGTGTTTTGACACATTTTTGCTTATTTCAGGTACCTTTGAATCTGTTCCAACTGATACCAACCTTCTGCAGAACAGAGCACGGTCTGATGTTGCGCCATCATCACACTGGTTATGCTTGGTCTCATGGCTACATCTGTTGCATCAATCCATGTCATTAGGGAGGTCCCCATTTTTCACTGACCCTCGACTTTACTGAGCATGTAGTCTTTTTATCCAGGTACTGCCCTCTCCTCATAGCATGACCAACGTGTGTGAGGTGAAGTGCTACCATCCGTATCCTTACTTCTAGGAAATTCCGTGCCTGTACTCCCTCTAAGATCAATTTATTTTTATAGTACCCCATGGTATTTTCAAAATTCTTCTCCGAAACCACCATCATTCAAAGTCCATCAAAGTATTCTCCAGCTTTCTTTACCCATCGCCCAGCTTCACTTGTATGTAATGTGAGCGAAAACTCTGACCCATGGCTGTTTTCATGGGCTCCTTCATCCTGAATGTGACATCATAATGCCCTGTAATATATTAGACACCTTAGGGAGGAGATATGAAGAGGCAAGTGACAGTTTGAGGTTATGTATCTGGTTATTAAATGAAAGCTCGATGATTTAAAATCACTAGTTAGTCCTTGCAGAAATAGGAGGTTATCAGACCCAGGGTACATTTATGAACTGTCAAACTGTACCAAGAATCCCACAGAGAAGTTCTGTTCAACCATACAGGGTCTCTATGAGGCAGAAAAGACTCAAGGAGAGAGGGTTAGGTTTTTGAGGCAAATATTTCTTTGCTTGCTTGTTGACTTGCTTGCTTGATTCAATGATTTTTTTTTCCTCAGTGGAGAAAAGTTCCTGGTGTGTGAATAGCTCTCAGAGCTCACAATGAACAACAGAAAGAATAAGTGAATGAAAATGTGAAGTGTTCATATCAAAGAACACAGATACATCAGGACTCTGATTAATTTCAGCGAGCACACACTTCGATCTGGCAAGATGTGAAACTGAGCCTCTGCTTAGGCATCTGATAACCTCCATGTCTGCAAGCTGCCTTGGTCCAGCATGCGGCAGGAGCCAGTCTTGTAGAAAACTCCTTTTGGAGCAGCAGGACCTATGTGCCCGTGGACTGTTCACAGTCTCCAGACCTTATCCAGCCAATGGTGTTCATAGACAAATCACTAATGTGATTTCCTGTTTAAATGCTGTCTCCCCACCAGGGACTCAAGTGACTGCTGAATAAGGGTGACCTTGCTCCAAAATGTCTGCTTCCTTCCTCCTTCTCCTCATAGTGCTGTGTCTCCCATCAGGTCAGTGTTGGGGGAAGATGGAATCCTACAAGGCATATTCACAGAGGTAGGGTGTTTTATGTTTATTTCCTATGTCTCCAGGTGGCCTGGCGCAGGGGCAGCTTCAGGAGTCTGGTCCTCAGATGGTTAAACCTTCACAGACCATCACTCTCACCTGCACCATCACGGGGGACTCTGTTTCCAGTACCAGTGCTACTTGGGATTGGAACAGGCAGCACTCTGGAAGCGGCCTTGAATGGATGGGAAGGACTTACTATTACAGCTCAAAATGGTACAGAGAATATGCGCCATCTCTAAAAGACCGTCTAGTCATCAACCCAGACACATCCAAGAACCAGTTCTCCCTGCAGCTGAGCTCCGTGACTGCTGAGGACACGGCCATGTATTACTGTGCAAGGAGCACAGTGAGGGGAAGTCAGTGTGAGCCCAGACATAAGCCTCCCCTGCAGGGAAAACACTGGGCAGCAGGGGGCGCACAGGACCCACTGAGCACAGACACCCAGCCCTAGACAGACACAGATGAAGGATAGGGAGGATTTCCTGTTGGAATCAGGTCTCCATGGAGAGTTTTTCTTTTCCTTACCCTAAATTTTCTCCTCACTGCCCACTTGAAAGGAGGAACTAGTATTCTCTGTTTGCAGAACAAATATTAAAGTGACTCTAATACTTCATTGTCATCCTATAGAACCCACTTTCCTTCTTGAAATACAGGTTATCATGGTAATTCTCATCCTACAGGCATAGCCAGATTCATGCGTGCAGTGCATGATTTCAAATATACTGAGCTCAGTGACATACTACCGTCCAGAGGCAGGTCTGTGAGGTTTCCTTCTGCATTACTCCCTGTGCTCTGTTGGCATCGAATGACTAGTGATCTCTTTGTCTGAGAAAATAGCTGTGGTGATATCTGGGACTAAATATATGCCATGTCCTTAGTGATGTTTGCTACCCATTGTCTCCCTTTATGAGGAAACAAGTGTTCCAGGCACAGAACGACTCCGAAGAAGGCTGAACGTCCACAATTGAATGGTCATTGCCAGAAATGAAGTGGCAGCCGGATCAGACTGGGAAACTTAAGCTTGCATTAGACAATGAAGATGTGAGAATCTGGTACGTCCACAATTCACGGTTTCCTTAGATCCATGAAATTCCGTGTTGAATTTTAGTCAGAAAATGAAAACTCCGGAGCCTCTGTTCAGCAGGCCCAAGTGTAGCTCCCAGAGGCACACTGGTGCTCCTCTAGATTTTGGATAAAAATCGTTTTCACGGGAATAAGGAATCTTGATCCAGCCAGGTGGGTCTTGACAAACGAAATTGCTGCTTGTGCTGGCTATACTGACAAGCACCCAGCTGTGCTAGTCCATCACTTATTCAGCAGAGGAATCTGCATCGATTGAGCCAAGACAAAGGAAAGCTCAGGGAGGCAGCACCCGTTTAGAAAAGCATTTGTACTTCGAAGAGTCGGCCAATGATGTGAAAAGACATACCCATGGCAAATAGTTTTCATCATGGGCAGAATTTCACGGAGCAATATTGCTGGGAGAGAAAAGGCATCACCTGAGGGAAGCACGCTCAACAAAACTACCCAGGGCAGGAGCCGGGTTGCCCCCAGGCACTAGGCGTGTCAGGCCTCAGCATTGTAAGGAGAGTTCACTGAAGTCCCTGAGTGAAGTTTTCTCCGCTGTCCTACGTCTACGTTCCTAAAATTTACTCTGCGGTTTCTGATAATCCTGGGTTATGAATGGCCACCATTCACCGTTCTCCTTACACTCGTGCGTTTCCATCGACCTTAAAAGAAAGGGAGGACACACAACTGCTGGCAGGTAAATTCAGCAAAGTTTGTCTCAACACAAGAGACAGCTCTGTGGTGACCCGTCTTCCACGGTAAAACATTTCCTAGCAAATAAGGAATCTTCCCATCGCAATGACAATATGAGAGAATTGCCACCGATGGATTTGCCGCTGTGCCTACAAACATCATCTTGAGGCCATACCGTAGTGAAGCACAGGAACCCAGGCGCTTCACCCTTTACCCTAGACCAGTGAAACTCAGAGAAGCACTATTGACCTGTGAGACATGACGTTGCTGGAAGCATCAGTGTACAGAGGCATGGGAACCTCGAAGGAGCTTCTTCCGTGTGAATAAAACGCAGGCTGAACTTCATAGCAGGTTCCAGATTCTCAGGAATTCCACGGGCTGTATTGCTCAGAGGTAGAACCCACTGCTTGGGGCACACTTGAACTGAAAAATCTTGCTGGACTCACGGCTTTCCCAAAGACCCAAGATTCTCAAAGAGCGAGCGTAAGGTTGACGGAAAAACAAACTGCCGGTGGCGCCTTTTTGCCTTGAAACCGGCAAGAAGCAAGATTTTCCTTAAACCATGAATCTCAGAAACATTGTGATCGTGAAGGAAAACCAGGGAGAGCAGATGTACTTCCAATAATCCAACACTTAAATGAAACCTCAAACCTAAATCCTATGCTAAAACCAACCCTAATCCTAACCCTAACCTAGGTCAAAACCTAGCCCTAGGTCTAAACCTAAAAAGAGGTGTAACCCTAAGCCTAGGTCTAATTCTGTATACTCCTAAACTTAAACTGAACCCTAACCTAAGGCTCACCCTAAACCAAGCCCTAACCCTAACCATATGTCTACCCTAAGGCTAAGCCTAATCCTAACCCCAAATCTGATGTGAACATGCAGCTCCCCCTACAACTAACCTTACTCCTAACCGTCACCCTTCGCCTGAACCTAACTTAACTCTATCCATCACCTTCAATCCAAGCCTCCATATCACCGTTAATGTAATCCAATCCCTTAAACTAGACAGAGAGCTAAACTTATCCACAACCAAAACGGATGTAACACACAAGCCGCAAGCCTGACCCCAACTCTTAACCTCGCACACTTTCTAACCCTCACACAAATATTAACCCTAACCCATACCTAAACAGTCAAGTTTACCATAAGCCTAAATGAGACAATAGGTTCTTTCATCCTTAAGCACTCTTACCTAAAACCTCACACTCACCCTACATTTCATCCACAACCTTACCATAACCCGAATCCTCACGCAGCCGTAACTCTAACCTGAACTCGAACACTGTCTCTAAACATGCCCACATGCCTGTACCTATGCCCGTTTAAAGTTAACCCTAAACCGAAATCTTCGGTCCCACTATTTTGCAGCATTTTAAAGAAGTACACTGGGAAAGCTTTTTCTGCAAGGAAGAAACTGCAGGCGGCGTGGCTGAAATGAGAATATCATGCTGCACGAGCTCTTTGCCCTCAGATGTAGAAGTGTCATCATTGGGCTTTATAGAGAAACGGGACTTTAATAAGTGATCATCAACCTCTGTGAATTCCCTTTGTTCTAGACGCCTGAAATAAAGAGTTGTCCTGAGTCACATAAACCTCCACCGAGTGGTCTTAATGTGGCGCGGGAACATGCCGATATAAGAGAATTCCGAAGAAGGCTGAACGTCCACAATTGAATGGTCATTGCCAGAAATGAAGTGGCAGCCGGATCAGACTGGGAAACTTAAGCTTGCATTAGACAATGAAGATGTGAGAATCTGGTACGTCCACAATTCACGGTTTCCTTAGATCCATGAAATTCCGTGTTGAATTTTAGTCAGAAAATGAAAACTCCGGAGCCTCTGTTCAGCAGGCCCAAGTGTAGCTCCCAGAGGCACACTGGTGCTCCTCTAGATTTTGGATAAAAATCGTTTTCACGGGAATAAGGAATCTTGATCCAGCCAGGTGGGTCTTGACAAACGAAATTGCTGCTTGTGCTGGCTATACTGACAAGCACCCAGCTGTGCTAGTCCATCACTTATTCAGCAGAGGAATCTGCATCGATTGAGCCAAGACAAAGGAAAGCTCAGGGAGGCAGCACCCGTTTAGAAAAGCATTTGTACTTCGAAGAGTCGGCCAATGATGTGAAAAGACATACCCATGGCAAATAGTTTTCATCATGGGCAGAATTTCACGGAGCAATATTGCTGGGAGAGAAAAGGCATCACCTGAGGGAAGCACGCTCAACAAAACTACCCAGGGCAGGAGCCGGGTTGCCCCCAGGCACTAGGCGTGTCAGGCCTCAGCATTGTAAGGAGAGTTCACTGAAGTCCCTGAGTGAAGTTTTCTCCGCTGTCCTACGTCTACGTTCCTAAAATTTACTCTGCGGTTTCTGATAATCCTGGGTTATGAATGGCCACCATTCACCGTTCTCCTTACACTCGTGCGTTTCCATCGACCTTAAAAGAAAGGGAGGACACACAACTGCTGGCAGGTAAATTCAGCAAAGTTTGTCTCAACACAAGAGACAGCTCTGTGGTGACCCGTCTTCCACGGTAAAACATTTCCTAGCAAATAAGGAATCTTCCCATCGCAATGACAATATGAGAGAATTGCCACCGATGGATTTGCCGCTGTGCCTACAAACATCATCTTGAGGCCATACCGTAGTGAAGCACAGGAACCCAGGCGCTTCACCCTTTACCCTAGACCAGTGAAACTCAGAGAAGCACTATTGACCTGTGAGACATGACGTTGCTGGAAGCATCAGTGTACAGAGGCATGGGAACCTCGAAGGAGCTTCTTCCGTGTGAATAAAACGCAGGCTGAACTTCATAGCAGGTTCCAGATTCTCAGGAATTCCACGGGCTGTATTGCTCAGAGGTAGAACCCACTGCTTGGGGCACACTTGAACTGAAAAATCTTGCTGGACTCACGGCTTTCCCAAAGACCCAAGATTCTCAAAGAGCGAGCGTAAGGTTGACGGAAAAACAAACTGCCGGTGGCGCCTTTTTGCCTTGAAACCGGCAAGAAGCAAGATTTTCCTTAAACCATGAATCTCAGAAACATTGTGATCGTGAAGGAAAACCAGGGAGAGCAGATGTACTTCCAATAATCCAACACTTAAATGAAACCTCAAACCTAAATCCTATGCTAAAACCAACCCTAATCCTAACCCTAACCTAGGTCAAAACCTAGCCCTAGGTCTAAACCTAAAAAGAGGTGTAACCCTAAGCCTAGGTCTAATTCTGTATACTCCTAAACTTAAACTGAACCCTAACCTAAGGCTCACCCTAAACCAAGCCCTAACCCTAACCATATGTCTACCCTAAGGCTAAGCCTAATCCTAACCCCAAATCTGATGTGAACATGCAGCTCCCCCTACAACTAACCTTACTCCTAACCGTCACCCTTCGCCTGAACCTAACTTAACTCTATCCATCACCTTCAATCCAAGCCTCCATATCACCGTTAATGTAATCCAATCCCTTAAACTAGACAGAGAGCTAAACTTATCCACAACCAAAACGGATGTAACACACAAGCCGCAAGCCTGACCCCAACTCTTAACCTCGCACACTTTCTAACCCTCACACAAATATTAACCCTAACCCATACCTAAACAGTCAAGTTTACCATAAGCCTAAATGAGACAATAGGTTCTTTCATCCTTAAGCACTCTTACCTAAAACCTCACACTCACCCTACATTTCATCCACAACCTTACCATAACCCGAATCCTCACGCAGCCGTAACTCTAACCTGAACTCGAACACTGTCTCTAAACATGCCCACATGCCTGTACCTATGCCCGTTTAAAGTTAACCCTAAACCGAAATCTTCGGTCCCACTATTTTGCAGCATTTTAAAGAAGTACACTGGGAAAGCTTTTTCTGCAAGGAAGAAACTGCAGGCGGCGTGGCTGAAATGAGAATATCATGCTGCACGAGCTCTTTGCCCTCAGATGTAGAAGTGTCATCATTGGGCTTTATAGAGAAACGGGACTTTAATAAGTGATCATCAACCTCTGTGAATTCCCTTTGTTCTAGACGCCTGAAATAAAGAGTTGTCCTGAGTCACATAAACCTCCACCGAGTGGTCTTAATGTGGCGCGGGAACATGCCGATATAAGAGAATTCCGAAGAAGGCTGAACGTCCACAATTGAATGGTCATTGCCAGAAATGAAGTGGCAGCCGGATCAGACTGGGAAACTTAAGCTTGCATTAGACAATGAAGATGTGAGAATCTGGTACGTCCACAATTCACGGTTTCCTTAGATCCATGAAATTCCGTGTTGAATTTTAGTCAGAAAATGAAAACTCCGGAGCCTCTGTTCAGCAGGCCCGGGTGTAGCTCCCAGAGGCACACTGGTGCTCCTCTAGAATTTGGATAAAAATCGTTTTCACGGGAATAAGGAATCTTGATCCAGCCAGGTGGGTCTTGACAAACGAAATTGCTGCGTGTGCCCGGTATACTGACAAGCACCCACCTGTGCTAGTCCATGGCATATTCAGCACAGGAATCTGCATCAATTGAGCCAAGACAAAGGAAAGCTCAGGGAGGCAGCACCCGTTTAGAAAAGCATTTGTACTTCGAAGAGTCGGCCAATGATGTGAAAAGACATACCCATGGCAAATAGTTTTCATCATGGGCAGAATTTCACGGAGCAATATTGCTGGGAGAGAAAAGGCACCACCTGAGTGAGCCAAGCTCAACAAAACTACCTAGGGCAGGAGCCCGGTTGCCCCCAGGCACTAGGCGTGTCAGGCCTCAGCATTGTAAGGAGAGTTCACTGAAGTCCCTGAGTGAAGTTTTCTCCGCTGTCCTACGTCTACGTTCCTAAAATTTACTCTGCGGTTTCTGATGATCCTGGGTTATGAACGGCCACCATTCACCGTTCTCCTTACACTCGTGCGTCTCCATCGACCTTAAAAGAAAGGGAGGACTCGCAACTGCTGGCAGGTAAATTCAGCAAAGTTTGTCTCAACACAAAAGAGACAGCTCTGTGGTGACCCGTCTTCCATGGTAAAACATTTAATTACAACTCTCTTTTATACACGTGTGTCTGTGGATTTCAACATTTCAGTGCACAGATTAGCACATTCCCATAGCGGAGTGAACCTCCCTTCCGTCATGTCTATAGGTATTTCTCCTTCCTATGGGCAGCTGGACAGTAATTTATCTGGGGAACGTCTGGTAAACCAGGACAATGGTGCTTCCCCAGCTTTCTGTGATGAAGGGCCAGGCCATTGGTTACCTTTATAAAAGTCTCCTGACACGTCCTAGTGATGTCTGTTTCTGGGACCATAGTGGCTTCCTCTTCCTCGGTTGGTCTTGTTGGTAGGTGCTGTCCAGTTGGTCTGCTTCAAAGCAACCCCAATGTACAGGACAAGGAAAGGCTTGCCAGTCCTGGGCCACCCTCATTTCCTTCTGATGTTTGAACCCATCGTTGCAGCTCCCATGGCCATGCATCCTGCAAACGGCCTGGCTCTTTGTCACTGATCCTCCCCTATAATCTGACCAAAAGTGTTCGTCATCTGGTCCTCTCTCTGACAAGGTTCTGCCTAGTTTTACTAGTCCTCCACTACCTGACAGTGTATCAATGATTAGCATAAGGTTTTCAGTGGTGTATTTTGTCATCCTCAGTGTGTCCTTATTGGGGGCTCTTACAACTCTTTTTACAATCCATACACCTATTGTATCTGACATAGTCATACGTATATTGCCATCATTCTTTTCTAGACATTTACTTTCTATTGAGCCCTTGGGATCAGCTCCCCTCTTTTTCCTCCTCCCCCACTCGTGGTTCCTTGATAGATTATAGATTGTTATTATTTTCATATCTCACATCGACCATTGTCTCTTTTATCCTCAGCTTTCTGTTGCTCCTCTCCCTGCGAGGGGTGTGCGGTTATATGTCATTTGGTATCTCTATTCCCATTCCTGTTCCTGGGTTCCATGTGTTGTGAGTTTTATCTCTTGCTAATACCTATGCACTCTAGTCCAGAGTGGGAAGCGGCACTGGGGTGATGATAGTGGGCGGTGATGAGACCTCAAGGGGTCAGAGGCAGATTGTGTGATTCATTGGTGCGATCCATATCTCCTCAGGGGGCCTCCACCCAGTGGGACACAGCATCTGGGAGGTTTGTGGCTTTCTCCTGAGACAGCATGGTGGCCAAGGGCCCAGGCATTGAGGGTGGGACTCTGGGCCTGGGGTGGCAGCACTTGCAGAAGCCACCCCCTCCCCCAGGCACCCACCTGGATATGGATGAGCGCGTGAGACAGTTGGCTGTGAACTTTGAGGGTGGCCTCAGTGTCTCAGAGCAGGTGGGGTCTGGCCTGAGTCAGCTCCCACAGCTCCAACCAGGAAGCCCTGCCCCCAGGCGGGGGTCAGCAGTTATCCCAGCATGCTCATTCCTCCCCCTCAGCTTCTGTCTGGTCAGCCCTTCAGCTTCCTGGCTGGGTTTAGAACTTGTCCTAAGCTCCCAGAGGGCCACCGTCCTGAGATCTTGCTCAGCGCTTCAGGCCTTTCTGCAAACTCTCCTCCCAGGAGCCCATTATCACTAGCAGTTTACCCCTTGCTCTAACGATGCTCCAGGAGGCCTGCTTGGGAAGTGTTGGGCTGTTGCCTGGTTCAGTCCCACTAACTGCTCCTCAGGAGAAAGAAGAGGTTCCCTGCTCTTGAAAAGATTTACTGGCTTGCAAACCCTCTGGAGGATCCCCATGAGTCAGTAGGTGGGGTCATTCTAAAGCCCGGCACTCCGCAGGTAGCCACGTTGTGTGCCACCCAGGCATGCTGTGTGTTTGGAGGAGACTGCACACCCTTCAAAGGTAGAAGCTGCACCCCTCCATGGTTCTTGCATGCAGCAAATGCAGGGCCCCTGAGACTCCGGGCCAGCCTCTGGGCTAGGATCATGGGCAAATCGTTATCTCGCCTAAGCTCCATCTGGGCTGGAAACGCAGTAGCTTGTACTGTGACCTGGGTCAGCCTGGGGCTGTGCAGGGCATCCTCAGCCCAGCTCAACTCTTCCCAGAACACCCCTGCAGGTGCAGGGAGCCCTTGGCTTGGGAAAGTGACCCTACTAAGTGGGCTTTATGACCAGGCTCCCTGATCCACCGACCCAGGTTTGCCTCCTCCACAGGCTGCAGACAGCAGGGGCTGCCCTGGGTTCCCTGAACTCGGGCTATCTCCAGAGACAGTGTGGGCAGGATCTGGAGGGTGTGGAAGTGAGTCGTGCTGGGAAAGTGGATGGAGGAACGGAGGGTAGGGTAGATGCTGGGTGGGCTGAGGGGGCAGGAGATGCCCTGCAGAGTTCTAGAACCAGGGCTGAGGGATGTGGGAGCTGTTGGGGCCAGCTGGCCCTTTCGTGAGTTTTAGGAGCTGCCTGAATTCCATCCACATTGACCCTCTCCAGCCCCACCTTTGGCAGATGCTGGAAGAGAAGTTCAAGGTCTTCCGGGAGAAAGGGCAGAGTGTGGGGCTGCCAGGGTGCAGGCCCTGAGGGAGCTGGCAGGTGCCCTGGAACTCGCCTCCCCCAGCTCCATGGCCCAGAGTCAAGTCCACAGGAGCGGCGTTGAGGCCACATGGATGAGGCTGGACAAGGCAATGAAAGCCCGCACAGAGGTGGGTGCTCAGAGGGACAGGCCAGTGACAGCCAAGGGGCTCGGGACAAAGGGGCCTACCCCAGATGTGTGTGCATGTGTGTGCGTGTGTGTGTGTGTGCTCATGTGTAGGGCTGGGCATGTGGGTGTGTGCATGCATACTTCTGTGTGTATTCTCGTGTGCACATGTTTGTATGAAGGGGCATGGCTGACTCCAGCTCCCAGCATCAATCATCCTTCCCCGTCCAACCATGCTCCTTCCTGCCCCCAGTTTGGAGTCGTTCAGCGCAGGTCACTCCTTGTGGCAGGACCACGAAGTGGGCTCTCCCAATGCTCCCTGAGCACGGGCCGCAGTTTCGTTGGGGGCACAGGCCCTGCTGGTCTTCTTGCTGACCGCCACTCTTAGAGCTCCCTGCCGCCCCTCCCCACACCCTCCTTGCTCGGGATCTGGTGTCTCAGTGCACTGAGCACCTGACAGGTCCTGCAACCGAAATCCTGGGGCTGGGTGGCCCCGGGGCCAGCCCTCTCCTCACTGACTGTTGGAGGTGCTACAGGCAGACCCCCTGACAGGCAGCCCACTCGCTCCCTGAGCCGCCGTCTCATGTGCTCAGGGCTCCCCATCTTTTAGCCTTCCTCCCAACATGCGTGTCAAGACCCTTTCCTCCCTCGGGCCCTGCCTGTGGCCCCCGGGCCTCATCAGGAACCTGCTGTGATCAGAGGAAACCATCCATCTTCTAATCACCGAAGGGCCAGAAGGCGCGAATGTACAGCGATGATAATAGGTAAAGGTCACGGTAAAGTCACAGAGGACAGGAAAGACAGGGGCGAGAGAATACAATACAGAGTCAGACATGTTTTATTAGGCATGCTCACTTCAGCTCCTCTTGATGGACCACGTGGAACTGGGAGAAGTGGAACCTTTGCTATCTTGGGACGTGTATAGGGAGCCTGGAGACACACCTCTTCAGTAGTGACATGGGTCACAAGGTGGGCGGTATCTATCGTAAGGCCCCTGTACTTGAGCTCACCAAGGTGAGGAAAGCTAATACCTGCATTGGGGGAAGCTACAAGGGGGGCTGGGTGTCACGGTGGGAAGAGAGGGCAAAAGGATCATATCTGCTTCTACACAGAGATACAATCAGCCATGTGCTCACATTATGGCAGCCTAGCTGTTAACGGAGAATCAGTGGGAATGATTTTTAAAGCAGGATAATGTACTTGGACTTTACCTCTAACTTACCAAAGTAGAGGCTTTCCTACCGTGGAATACCAGCTTTCCAGATTCTCCCTGTTATAAGTTAGGGAATAGAGTCTTCGTCCTATATCCCTCCGTGTTAAAGCCCCACAAATCCCCAAGCCACAGTCTTTGCTCAAAAGGAGGTGGCCCTGTTCTAAGGGAGAAAGTTGCTGGCCCTCCTTCCCGCTGTGCCCTCGACTTCCACAAGGCGGCGCTCGAGCTGTGGGGCCACATGCAGAAGGTGGTCCTGGTGGAGGGTGCTGTCCTTGGCCACGACCTGGTGTCTGTGGAGGTCCTGCAGCGCCAGCACCGCCTCCTGCAGGGGAGGGCCCCAGTCCCTCCCCCCCGCAAGAACCCCTCTTCTGTAGGCAATGGATGGATGAGGAACCCTCACCCCCAGCTGACCCCAGGCAGGACTGCAGCCGCCCCTTCCCCCTCTGGGATTGGGGGTGACGGGCCTGGGCTTGACCTAGGCTGGGGTACAGCCAGGATGGCCTGCAGAGTCCTGGGTGGAGGAGCATTCAGCCTGCTCTCTGCCAGCTGCAGAGGGAGCTGGTGGCTGTGGACGAGGTGGTGGTTCAGATGGGGATGGAGGCCATCCAGGTACACCCTGCGGTCCAGGAGGGCCTGGCCGAGCAGCTGGCTGAGGTGCTGGAGGCCTGGGCCACCTGAACATGAAGGCCTGGGAGAAGGGCCAGCAGCTGGAGTGGGTAGCCCATGGCCACGCCTTCCTCAGGCACTGCCAGGAACTGCTGTATGTGCCACCCCACCTGGATGGGGGCTCGCTCTGTCCCATGCGGGTGGGGGCACCCAGCTCTTCCCTGACTCCTCCCTGTTCTGCCCTCTGGCCCTGAGACCTGTTCCCATGCCCTGTCCCCCACCCAGCACTCAGGCTCAAGAGAAGCAGGCGCTAGTCTATATCCTCAGAAGGGCCAGCTGGGGCCAAGGAGACACTGGGGCAGGAGCTCTGCCTGAGAGCCCAGGCAGTGCGGCCGGCGGGGTAGCAGCTGCTGGACACCAGCTACGTCATGGCCCCAGAGATGTGCGCGCTGAGGTCTAGGGCCAGGGTGGTGCGTGGCCAGAGCTCCCTTTCCTGCTGCTCCCTGCTCCACGGTAACCCAGCCCTATCCCACCCAGGCGACACCCTGCGCCCCTCCCAACAGCCCTCTGCCCAGCAGGTCACAGTGTCTCCGGGAACTGGACAGGCAGCTGCAGGAGCTCCGGATGGCCTGGGCCCTTCACCAGGACCACTGCCAGGTGAGCCAGGACTAGGAGGAGCTGCGGGGAATGCTGGGTCAGGCCGAGGTCTGGCTGGCCTCCTGAGAGGACCTCCTGGTAGACCCTGACTGTGGGGTGAGCAGGGATCCGCCCATTAGAGGGCCACATGCCTGGCACCAGGACTTGGAAAGGCAGCTGGTGGCCCAGGAGGAGAAGCTCACCCAGCTCCAAATGTAGGTGAGGGTGTGGAGGGCGGGACTGAGGAGGGGTCGAGGGGCCTCCACCTGCGGTGGGGTCTCCAGAGCATTGATCTTCCCTGAGGGGCACACCTTCGGGGAAACAGCCACAGGGTCCTGTCCTCCATGGGCAGTCTGGCTCTGTGGGGTCCATCACAGCTTCTTCTGCCCAACTGCTCCCTCCCCTCCTCTTCCTGGTTTCGCCCTGTGAGAGCTGCCCCCAGAGCAAGCCCTGTGGGACACAGAGGGTCACTATGGGTGGAAACCAATCAATAATCTCATGGGTGCACAGCACACTCTGAGGAACACAGGGTGGTGACACTAGCTACAGAGAATCTGAGTGGAGCAAGGGTTTGTAATCCTTGTGTAGGCTGGGGGTGGGGCTGATAGGGGGGGATTGATACCACAGGATCCTGTGGGACTGAAAGTGAGGACCTGAGGGTGGACGGGCAGAGGGAGTGCCCCATCCTCTGAGGCAGGAAGGTGGTCAGCTAGGGTGAGTACGGAGGAAGATGAGCAGGGGCTGCTGCAGTCACGCAAATGTCACGTAAGAATCTCACTTTAGTATAAAATGTTTGTCTCCATTGCAAAGCCACCTCTAGCAACTAGGATCCCCTCTCTCCCCATCTGGAGTTGACGAGTGAAGAAAATAAAAAACTGAAGCAAAGCAGTCCACAGGACTAACGGACCACCAACACCACAGCCCTCCATCCTTGTCCTGGAGACCAGGAGAGTTAGATGGTGCCCAGCCACCGCCTCAAACTGCTCTGGTTGAGCTCAAACTGGCAACTTGTGCACAGCTTGAAAGCCAATGGAAGGTGACTTCATGAAGAGGGCATTACAAGTTTGACAGGGACTGCTGGAACCCCGAGACCAAGGCCCTTCAAATCCAAAACAGAGCGCAGCTCCGGGAATCACCCCTGCCCAAGCAACAGTCGAGCTGATAAAGGGAACACATGGCACCTGTGAGGCAAGTGCTTCCCAGACAAAGGGGAGCATTTGCCCTCAAAGTTCAGGAGGGAGGGAGGGGCCAGGGAGAAGGCAAGAAGAGTGCTGTGTTATATTATGAGAGCTGCAAACAAAATGTGTAGAAATTGTTAAACTGCTCTGCATGTTTCCACTTAAAACAAAACCCTCTATATTAAAATTCATATATATATGTGCATTATATGTATATATATATATATATATATATATATATATATATATATTAGTCAAACCTAAGGTCAGAAAAAGGCATGCCCCGGGCTGCTGCTCATGGCAAGGTCAGTGGTCTGAAACCCATCAGAAAGATGCGGCTCGGCTGTCTGCTCCCGTAGTGACAGCCTCAGAGATGCAGGGGCCGTCGTGTGCTGTCCTACAGGGCCTCGATGATAGAAATCGACTCGATGGCAATGATTTGAGTGCTTTGAAGGTCAGAAACTGTAGACAGTGATCTATAAACGTCCTTCTCTCCTGTAAGGTGTCTGTAACACAATCAAAGGAAAACAATCGGTCTGCACTCCAGATCTTCAATGGGATCATTTCCAGGTAGCCTGGTCACACAGTGCCAAACTGTGCCTTCTCAGATCCGCTGGCACTGCTAGGAAGGTTGTGGGCCCTGCAGGGGTGGGGTACTCTCCAGCCTGCTCCCCAGCAATAGAGGCACTAGGCCAAGACAGGAAGAGCCGCGGCATGGGAGAGTGGGGAGGTTGAGGCAGTCACTGTGCCCTGCTTCTGACACTCTTCATGTGGCTGCTATGGTCACCCTTGACCTCAGGGAAGGCCAAGGGTCACCAGGGCAGAAAACACTTCCTTTTTATGGTGAGGGCCATATCGCGTCTCAACTTCACTGCTAATTAGCTGTGGTCTCTAGCAAGTAACCCAGCCTCTCGGTGCACCCAGTTTCCCCAGTGCTATCTGGAGTCCCCAGAAGGGCCAGGTACAGTCAGGCTGCTTGCAGCTGGGCCAGAACCAGCAGCTGCCCTCACCGTGCCCTGAAGCCAGAAGCCCAGAACTCAAAGGCTGAGCTTTGCTGAAGGTCGTCTGACATGGCCTCTCAGCTTAAGTAAGGGGTCCCAACTCCAGGCTGCACAAGTTGCTCCCTGGAACACGTGGCCCGGGCCCCCAATGTGGGCACACAGAAAGCCAGTTCACCTCTCAGGGGTTTGGCAGAGCCGCAGCACAGCAAGGGTCTCCCTGGAAGCCCGTCCAGCCCATGGCCAGCACCTCCCCCAAACTCACCCCTGCTCCAGGCTGCTGGTACTCACTGTAGGTCCTGTCACCACTGCTGGGCCCTGGGGGCAGTGCTGGGCCGCCACTCCAGCAGGCTCTCCGCTAGTGGGGCAGGCTGCCCCCTGGTGGCCACCCATCTTCACTTGGTGCTGAAACATTGCAAACTTGGTTAAGAGGAGCTGAGAAGAGAGGAGAGGGGTCACAGGGGGCCCTGGCTGGTGGGCTGTGAGACACCTCAGTGAGTGACTGGGCAGGGCAAGACTGGACAGCCACAGAACTTGCCCCTCTACGCAGAGAGGGGAATAGGAAGCCACAGCTGTCCTCAGTCCAGACTGATGTTCCCCATCAGCCCCTTGTGCATGCAGCGCCCCCTCCACCACCCCTCTTCCTTCGGCTCCAGGGCACCTTCCTTGCCCCTAGCCCCTTCCTCACTAGGGTGTGCTCATAGTCCTCTCTCCTCTGGCCACCAGCTGCTGGCTGCTCAGCCAGCTCTGCAAGTCCTCGGCTTCCCTCAGGAAGCCCTGCAGTGCCAGCATCCTCTTCAGATCCTTGCCCCTGTGGTGACAGCTGAGTCCCCCAACAGTTAGTGTGCATGTGTCCACACTCTGGAGGACAAGGGACTCAATCAAAGGGGCTGCCTGAAGAACAAGGTTCTTCATGGTCTTTGCCCAGGCTGCTCCTCTGGATTCAAGAAGCAAACCCAGGGCAGGGGGAGTTGGGGCTGGCGAGGGTGTGGCTGTGGGGAAGGGCAGGTGACTGGAGCCAGGGAGCCGAGCCCCTGCCCTGCAGGCTCTCCTCAAAGGTTTGTGGGAAGAGGAAACAGTGAAGGACTCATCTTTTCCTGACACATGTCTATAGGCCTCTGTCACGGTTCTCTTCAAGGCAGGGGTAGCATCTAGGGGAATAAGCAACCCCAGCCAGTTTTCTGGTACCCCCGGATGCAGTGACCCTCACTGTTGGGCTGCCAACTCCCACAGTGTCTTCAGCTGCTTCCAGAGCCTCCCCTGCATCACACCCAGCTGCTCTGAGACCTCAGTTACAAGGATCTACATATAACTTCCTCCCTGGGGGATGGACAACAGAAAAGTGGGTGAAGGGAGACAAAATATGTAAGATCTGACAAATTATCAAGGGTTCATGAGTGAGGGGGGAACAGGGAGGGCGGAGAAAAATGAGGACATGATGCCAAGGCCTTAAGTGGAGAGCAAATGTTTTGAGAATGATGAGGGCAATGAATGTACGGATGTGCTTTACACAACTGATGTATGTATGGATTGTGATAAGAGTTGTATGTGCACCTAATAAAATGATTTTAAAAAATTAACTCATTTATATTTCTTAGGACAATGCCATTTGTATTTCAAAGCAACATTCACGAAAGCTATTTTTTCACCTTCACTATCTTCTATTTAGTTTTAAACAGTGCAAAAACAATTCTTATGCCTTTTTATGAGATGTAATGCAAGTAGACATAAATTTATGCATAATTAAAAATGTGAATGAACAAAATATTTTTTAAAGAATTTGAACTTTTGTGAAAATCATAGAAAGCATATAGCATTTTATTGAAGGGTTGGGATTTTTTTCCTCTATTTTATTCTAGTATTTGGTCTGAGGTTCCTACGGCATATTCTGATTGTTGTCATGTAAGAGAATGTACATTCCACATAAGAGAAAACTTTCCTTATAATATTTTCCTATCCATTGCTTCCTGCTGAATCTCTCATTTGTTCTTTTATCATTTTTTCCTATAAAAAACCCAGGCTGCTTAATTTTATTCTTATTAATCATTTATATAAGTTAGGAAAATATTTATTATATATACATTTTTATTAAAAATCTTTTATTGGAGACTCTTACAACTTTTGTTGCAATCCATATTGATTGCATCAGGCATTTTGTACATATGTTGCCTTCATTCATTTATAGACATTTCTTTCTTTTTCTTTTTTAAAATCATTTTATTGGGGCTCATACAACTCATCACAATCCATACATACACCAATTGTGTAAAGCACACTTATACATTCGTTGCCTTCATCATTCTCAAAATTTGCTTTCTGCTTGGGTTCCTGGAATCAGCTCATTTCCCCTTTCCCCTATCCCCTTCTCACCCTGCTCCTCTTCCCTCATGAACCCTTAATAATTTATACATTATTATTTTCTCTTATCTTACACTGCGCGGCGTCTCCCATCACCCAATTTTCTGTTGCCCATCTCCTAGGGGGGAAGTTATATGTAGATCCTTGTGATCGGTTTCCCATTTCTATACCCACTTCCCTCCCAGTATCGCCACTCTCACCGCTGGTCCTGGGGGGTTCATCTGTCCTGGATTCCCTGTGTTTCCAGTTCCCGTCTGTACCGCTGTGTATCTTCTGGTCTAACCAGGTTTGCAAGGTAGAATTGGGATCATGAGATGTGGGGGGAGGAAGCGTTTAATAACTAGAGGAAGGTTGTGAGTTTCATTATTGCTACACTGAACCCTGAGTGACTCATCTCCTTCCCACTACCCCTCCGCAAGGGATGTCCAGTTGTCTACAGGTGGGCATTGGTCCCCCGTCATGCACTCCCCTCATTCACGATGATATAATCCCACCTCCCACCTTTGTTGCTTGAAAACTGGTCCCCTCAGCCCTTCATGATCACACATGTTGGTGTGATGCTTCCATGTGGGCTTTGTTGCTACTGGGCCAGCTTGTTTACTTTCAAGCCTCTAAGACCTGGGACGCTATATCGCTTGATAGCCGGCCACCATCAGCCTTCTTCACCACACATACTTATGCACACATTCATCTTCAGCGTTTATATGGGGAAGGTGATCACACAATGATGGTTTTTGTTCTTTGGTGTCTGCTACCTGATCCCTTCAACACCTCGTGCTCACTTAGGCTTGTGTGCTTCTTCTCTGTGGGCTTTGTTGCTTCTGAGCTAGATTTCAGCCTGTTTGCCTTCAAGCCTTTAAGACCCCCAGAGTTTCATTATATTGTGCAGAGAGTGGCTATGAGCCAAACCCACTAGACTGCACCCAACAACAGTAACAACAGGACTTGTGCTTCTAACAATATGCTGAAGAAGACCTTAAGAGAATCTCCCCTTCGTTTAGAGCAGCGGCTCTCGACCTGTGGGTCGTGTCTACTTAGGGGGTCAAACAGCCCTTTCATGGGGTGGCCTGAATTATAGCAGTAGCAAAATTACAGCTATGATGTAGCAACAAAAATAATTGTATGGTTGGTTGGTCACGACTACATGAGGAACTGGATGAAAGGGTCGTGAGTAAGAATGTTGAAAACCACTGTCCAAGAGGAAGACTCAATTCTTGATACAGTTGAAGGGCAACAAAATAGACTCAGCCCCAATATAGATGGGATAGCACAGTGGCTGCAACAATAAACACAAGCCAAAGAAACACTGCAAGGATGGCACAAGACAGGACAGTGTTTCATTATATTGACATAGAGTTGCTATGAGCAAAACCCACAAGAAATAAAACAGGACTTGTTTTTCTAACAATGTACCTAAGTAGACCTTAAGAGAATCTCCTATTAGTTTAGCGCAGTGGGCCTCAAACTGAGGGTCGTGACCCCTTTTGGGGGATGAATGACGCTTTCACGGCAGTGGACCGTTCATTAAAGTGGAAAAATTAGAGTTATGATGTAGCAATGAAAATAATTTCATGATTTGGCAATCACCACTACATGAGGAATGGTATGAAAGAGTCGTGGCATTAGGAAGGTTGAGAACCACTTCCCTAGGGCAAGACACAAATCTGGTACAGAAGGGAAGGAAGAGAGCGGCAGTCTCCAACAAGTTGGATTAGCACAGTGGCTGCAACACTGAGGCCAAGCACACAAGCACGGTGAGGGTGGCTAAGGGCAGGGCAGCGTTTCATTATATTGTGCATAGAGTTGCTAAGAGTCAAAACCCACTCGACGGAACTTAACGACAACAACTACAGGACGTGTACTTCTAACAATATGCTGAAGTAGATCTTAAGAGAAACTCCTCTAAATTTAGAGCAGTGGTTCTTAACTTGTGGGTCGCGACCCCCTCTCACAGGTGTTGCCCAATTCATAACAGTAGTGAAATCACAGTAATGGAGTAACAATGAAAATAAAATTACTGTTGGAGGATCACCACAACATTAAGAATTGTATAAAGGAGCCATGCCATTAAGAAGGTTCAGAAACACTGCCCGAGAGGAATACACAAAACGTGGTACTGCAGAAGGGCAGCAAGTGAGAGGCAGACCCTACAAGATAGAATAGCTCAGTGGCTGCAACAATGAATGCCATCAACGAACCACTGTGAGGACAGCACAGGACGGGGCAGCGTTTCATTATATTGTGCGTAGAGTTGCTGAGAGTCAAAACCCAATCGACGGCAACTAACAGCAACACAAAAAGAACTTGAGCTTCTAACAATATGCTGACGTAGATCTTAAGAGAAACTCCTCTTAGTTTAGTGCAGGGTTCTCAGCCTATGAATCACGAACCCTTTTGGGGAGTGAGTGGGTTGAATGACCCTTTCACAAGGGTTGCCTGATTCATAAGATTAGCAAAATTACAGTTATGAAATATCAGCGAAAATTTTGTATGACTGGGGGTCCACCACTATTTTGGGAACTGCATGAAAGGGTCGTGGATTTAGGAAGATTGAGAACCACTGTCCGAGAGGAAGACACAAATGTTGGTAGAGTAGAAGGGCAGCAAAGGAGAGGCAGCTCCTCCAAGTTGGAATAGCTCAGTGGCTGCAACAACCAGCGCAAGCAAAGAACCACTGTGAGGAATACACAGGATAGGGGAGCGTTTCGTTATATTTTGCATAGAGTTGCTATGAGCCAAAACCCACTTGAAGGCACCTAAATACAATAACAACAGGACTTTTGCTTCTAACAATGTACTGAAATATATCTTAAGAGACATTCTTCATAGTTTGGAGCAGAGATTCTCAACCTGTGGGTCATGACTCCATTAGGATGATGAACTACCCTTGCACAGGGGTGGCCCAATTCATAGCAGTAGCTACATTACACTTATGAAGTAGCAATGACGATAAATTTATGACTGGGATTGTACCCACTACATGAGGAGTGGTATAAAAGGCCTGTGGCATTATAGGAAGGTTGAGAGCCACTGTCCTCGAGCAAGACAGAAATCTTGGCAGAGCAGAAAGGCAGCAAATGAGAGGCAGACCCCCAGATGATAGATTAGCGCAGTGGCTGCGACAATGAGTGCAGACAAGAAACCACTGTGAGGATGGCACAGGACGGGGCAGCGTTTCATTATCTTGTGTGTAGAGTTGCTGAGAATCGAAACCCACTGGGCAACACCTAACAACAATCACTGTAGGACTCATGCTTTTCACAATATGGTGCTGTAGATCCTAAGAGAAACTCCTCTTAGTTTAGAGCAGTGGTTCTCAACCTGTGGGTCACGAGCCCTTTGGGGGGGGGTGTCAAATGACCCTTTCACAGTGGAGGCCTGATTCATAACTGTAGCAAAATTAAAGTTACGAAGTAGCAATGAAAATAATTTTATGATTGGGGGTTCATCACTACATGAGGAAATGAATGAAAGGGCAGTAGAGGGCCAGCAAAAGAGAGGCAGCCCCCCAAAAGTTGGATTAGCCCATGGCTGCAACAATGACAACAAGCAAAATAACCACTGTGAGGGTGGCACGAGACGGGGTCACGTTTCATTATATTGTGTATAGAGTTGCTATGAGCCAGCACACACTCAAAGGCACCAAACAATAACAACAGGACTGTGCGTCTATGAATATGCTGAAGTAGACCTTAAGAGAAACTCCCCTTAGTTTAGACCAGTGGTTCTCAAACTGTGTCACAGTGCCTTTAGAAGACTAATGAACCTTTCACATGGGTGGCCTGATCCATAACAGAAGCGAAATTACAGTTATGATGTAGCAATGAAAATATTTTATGTTTGGGGAGTCACCACTACATGAGGACTGGTATGAAATAGTAGTGGCATTCAGAAAGTTGAGAACCACTATTCTTGAGGAAGACACAAATCTTGGTACGGAAGGGCAGGAAAACAGAGGTAGTCCCTAACAAGATGGATTACCACAGTGGCCGCAACAATGAGCCCAAACAGCAGAACCATCGTGAGGATGCACAGGGCAGGACAACGTTTCCTTACATTGTGCATAGGGTTATTATGAGCCAAAACCCACTCGAAGGCAGCCAAAAACAAGAACAGGATTTGTGCTTCTAACAATATGCTGAAACATACCTTAAAAAGAAACTCCTCTTAGTGTAGAATAGCAGTTCTCAAACTGTGGGTTGTGATGCCTTTTGGGGGGTGGGGGGGAGAATGACTATATCACATGGTGGCCTGATTCATAACAGTAGCATAATTTTAGTTATAAAGTAACAAGGAAAGTAATTTTATGATTGGGGGGGGGGGAGGTCACCAATACATGAGGAATGGTGTGAAAGAGTCGTGCATTAGGAAGTTTGAGAACCACTGCCCTAGAGGAAGACACAAATCTGGGTACAGTTGAAGGTCAGCAAATGAGAGGCAGTCCCCCAAAAGATGGATTAGCACAGAGACTGCAACAATGAGTGAAAACAAAAGAAAAGTGTGAGGGTGTTAGAGGATGGAACAGTGTTTCATGATACTGTGCATAGAGTTGTTATGAGCCAACTATGAGCCAAACCCACTCGACAGCCTCCTAACAACAATAAGAACAGGACTCGTGCGTGTAATAATATACTGAGCTAGACCACAGGAGAAACTCCTCTTAATTTAGAACAGCGGTTCTCAACCTATGATTTGTGACCACTTTGGTTGGTTGAACAACCCTTTCACAGGGTGACTAGATTCATAAGACTTGCAAAATTACAGTTATGGAATAACAGTAGAAAAAAACCTTTATGCTTTGGGGACCACCACTACACATTGGGAAGTGTATGGAAAGGTTGTAGAAATAGGAAGCATGAGACACTGTCCTAGAGGAAGACGCAAGTACAGTAGAAGGACAGCAGAAGAGAGGAAGTCCCTACAAGACGGATTTGCACGGTGGCTGCAACAATGAGCGCAAGCAAAGAACCACCGTGAGGATGATGCAAGACTGGGCAGGCCTTTATTATATTGTGCACAGGGTTGCTATCAGCCCAAACCCTCTCCACGGCCCGAACAACAATAACAGGAGGAATCATACATCTAACAGTATGCTCAACTAAACCTTGAGAGAAACTGCTCTTAGTTTAGAGCAGCCGTTCTCAACTTGTGAGTTGAGTGGTAAATCCTTTGGGGGTGTTCGAATGACCCTCCCATAGGCGTAGCCAGACACGTAACAGTAGCAAAATTACAGTTATGAAGTAGCAACAGTACAATTTTTTTGGTTGGGGGGTCATTACTACACGAGGCACTGTATGAAAGGGTCGTGGCATTAGGATTGCTGAAAACCACAGTCCTACAGGAAGACACAAGTCTTGATACAGTTGAAGGGCCGCAATATAGAGTCAGCCCCCAAATAGATGGAATAGCATAGTGGCTGCAGCAATGAGCTCAAGCTAAGGGAACACTGTGAGGATGGCACAAGATGGGGCAGCGTTACATTATATGGAGCATAGAGTTGCTATGAGTCAAAACCCACTCGACTGCACCTGACAACAAAACAACAGGACTTGTGTTTCTTATAATGTGCTGAAGTAGACCTTAAGAGAAACTCCTATTAGTTTAGTGCAGCGGTTCTCAACTTTTGGGTCACGAGCCCTGTTGGGGGATGAATGAACCTTTCATAGTGGTCGCCCAGTCATAACAGTAGAAAAATTAGAGTTACAAAGTTGCAATGAAAATAATTTTATGATTTGGCAGTCAGCACTATATGAGGAACGGTATGAAAATGTTGTGGCATTAGGAAGGTTGAGAACCACTGCCCTAAAGGAAGACACAAATCTTGGTAGAGTAGAAGGGCAACAAAAAATAGCCAGCCCCCCCCCCCAAATATGGCTCCAACAATGAGCACTAGCAAACAACCACTGACAGGATGGCACAGGTCTGGGAAGCATTTCATGATATTGTGCATAGAGATGCGATGAGCCAAAACCCCCTTCGCAGAACTTAACAACAATAACAACAGGGCTTGTGTGTTTAACAATATGCTGAAGTAACTCTTAAGAGCAACTCTTCTTAGTTTACAGCAGGGTTCTCAACATTGGGTCGTGAACACTTTCAGGTGGGGGGTGTTTCGAAACACCCCTTCACAGTGATGGCCTGATTCATAACAGTGGCAAAAGTACAGTTATGAAATATCAATGAATATAATTTTATGATTGGGGTCCACCACTACATTGGGAACTGTACGAAAGGGCCGCAGAATTAGGATGTATGAGAAACATTGTCCTAGAGGAAGACACAAATGTTGGTACAGCAGAAGGGCTGCAAAAGTCAGGCAGCCCCTACAAATGGAATTGATGCAGCAGTGAGCGCAAGCAAAGGACCACAGTGAGGATGGCACGAGATGGGGCCGAGTTTCATTATATTGTGCATACAGTTGCTATGAGCCAACACACACTCAAAGGCACCAAACACTAATAAAAAGAACTTGGGCTTCTAAGAATATTCTGAAGTAGACCTTAAGAGAAACTCCTATTCGTTTAGACCATTGGTTCTCACACTGTGTGTCGAGACACCTTTGAGGAGACTAACGAACCTTTCACATGGGTGGCCTGATCCATAACAGAAGCAAAATTACAATTATGATGTAGCAATGCAAATATTTTATGGTTGGATGTCACCACTACACGAGGAATGGTGTGAAGTGGTTGTGGCATTTGGAAAGTTGAGAACCACTGCTCTAGAGGAAGACACATATCTTGGTACAGAAGGGCAGGAAAAGAGAGGCAGTGCCCAACAAGATGGATTAGCACAGTGGCTGCAAAAATGAGTGTGAGCAAAAGAACCACTGTATGGAAGGCACAGGACGGGAAAGCATTTCATTACATGGTGCATAGAGTTGGTATGAGCCTAAACCCATTCGAAGGCACCAAACAACAGGATTTGTGCCTCTAACAATATGCTGAAGAAGACTTTAAAAGAAACTCTTAGTGTAGAGTAACAGTTCTCTAACTGTGGGTCACAACGTCTTAGGAGGGAACAATGAGCATTTCACATGGGTGACCTGATTCATAACAATAGCAAATTTATAGTTATGGAGTAACAAGGAAAATAATTTTATGATTGGGGGGGGTCACTAGTACATGAGGAATGGTGTGAAAGAGTCATGACATTAGGAAGGTTGAGAACCACTGCCCTAGAGGGAGACATAGATCTGGGTACAGTAGAAGGGCAGCAAAAAGAGGCAGCCCACAGCACGATGGAATACAACAGTGGCTGCAACAATCCGCGCAAGCAAAAGAACCACTGGGAGGATGGCGCAGGACAGGACACCTTTCCATCATATTGTACTTAGAGTTGCTAGGCGTCGAAAGCTACACAACAGAATCTAACAATAACTATAGGATTTGTGCTCCTGACAATAGGGTGAAGTAGATATTAAGAGAAACTCCTCTTAGTTTAGACCAGCGGTTTTTAACCTGTGGTTCGCGACCACTTTTGGCGATCGAATGACCCTTTCACAGATGTGAAATGATTCATAACTGTAGGAAAATTACAGTTATGAAGTAACAATAATGTTATGATGGGGGTCACCACTACATGAGGAACTGTATGAAAGGGTCATGGCATTAGGAAATTTGAAAACCACTGCCCTAGAGGAAGACACAAGTCTTGGTACAGTAGAAAGGCCACAAAAAAGAGGCAGCTACCCAAAAGTTGGATTAGCACAGTGGCTGCAACAATGCGCACAAGCAAAAGAAGCACTGTGAGGATGGCATAGGATGGGAAAGCATTTCATTATATTGTGCATAGAGTTACTATGAGCCAAAACCCACTCGATGGTACCTAACACCAATAACAACAGAACTTGTGCATCTACCAGTATACTGAATTCTATCTTAAGAGAATCTCCTCTTAGTTTAGAGCAGGGGATCTTCACCTGTGTGTCGCAACCCCTTTGTGGATATGGAATGACAATTTCACAGGGGTGTCGTGACTCATAACAGTAACAAAATTACAGTTATGAAGCTGCAATTAAATCATTTTATGGTTGGGGGTGTCACCACTAAATGAGAATCGGTATGAAAATATCATGGCATTAGGAAAGTTGAGAACCACTGCTCTAGAGGAAGTCCCAAATCTTGGTATGAAAGGGCAGGAAAAGAGAGGCGGTCCCCAACAAGATGCATTAGCACAGTGGCTGCAACAATGAGCGCAAGCAGAGAACCACTGTGAGGATGTCACAGGACAGGGCGGTGTTTCATTATATTGTGTGTAGAGTTGCTATGAGACATACCCACTCGACGGCACCTAACAACAACAACAAATGGACTTGAGCTTCTAACAGTATGGTGAAATAGACCTTAAGAGAGTCTCCTCTCAATTTAGAGTAGCGGTTCTCACCATGTGGGTCGTGACCCCTTTGGGGCTTAGACGAACCCTTTACAGGGTTGCACTATTCATAACTTGTAACAAAACGAGAGTTACGAAGTAGCAAAGAATATAATTTTATGATTGGGGTCTACCACTACAAAGGAAACTGTATGAAAGTGTCGTGGATTTAGAAAGGTTGAGAAGCACTGTCCTAGAGGAAGACACAGATATTGGTAGAGTAGAAGGGCAGCAAAGGAGAGGCAGCCCCTACAATTTGGAATAGCTCAGTGGCTGCAAAAATGAGCGCAAGCAAAGAACCACTGTGAGGAATGCACTAATGGGGCAACGTTTCGGTACCCCATTGTACATAGAGTTGCTGTGAGCCAAAATCCACTCGACGGCACTTAACAACAACAATAACAGGACTTGGGTGTCTAACAATATACTGAACTACATCTTAAAGAAACACCTCTTAGTTTAGAGCAGCGGTTCTCAACATGTGGATTAGGACCTCTTTGGGGGTTGAGCTACCCATTCACAGGGGTCGGTCTCTTCTTCATAGTAGCAAAATTACAGTTATGAAGTAGCAACGAAAATAATTTTACGAATGGATGTTCACCACAACATCAGGAACTTCATTATAGTGCCAAGGAATTAGGAAGGTTGAGAACCACTGGTTTAGAGCATAGGAAATCTGATGCAATACTGCATATTTTAACACACATGAAGTTGGAAAATAAAGGAAATTGGGAGAGGACAGTAGTATCAAATTCCTATGAGTCAGAATTGTTCTATATCATAGAGTAGCTATGACAATGAGAAGAAATGACAAAGTCAAAGAGCTGAAGAGAAAATTCCATAGGACAGGTGGCAACAGCTTTATGCTCTTGTTAGACCCTCGGGGCCTCCTTATCTTTTGTTGGCTTTCTTAAGCCCATCCCCACCATTGTGAATAGTCTTCATTAAACTCTCTTTAATTAAACCTTCGGCATGGTTTTTTTTTTCTGCTGGAACCCTCAGAGATATCATTTAATTTTCTTGATTGCAATTCATCTCTAGAATACAGAAATCTTTCAAGAGTTTGTTTTATGTTTTGTTTTCATCCACAATAACATTTCCTTCCAGATTTGTTTGTCCTTGAGACATGATCAATAGTTCTTTCCTCTCCAATGAAACCCAAGTGATACGCTGCCTGACTGCCTATGAAGTTCATGTGTAGTCTACATGGAGATCCCAACCTTTCCCTAGACAAGTGTTTCTCAACCTTCTGAATGCCATGATTCTTTCATACAGTTCCTCAGGTTGTGTTTACCCCGATCATAAAAGTTATTTCATTGCTAATTCATCACTGTAATTGTGCTACTGCGATGAACCAGGCAACCCCTGTGAGAGTGTCATTGGACCCCCAAAGGTGTCGTGACCCACTGGTTGAGATCCACTACCTTAGACCAACATATTGCCCGAGGGCTGTATAGGGCCCCCCAAATAATCAATAGCTGCCAGCATCACACATCTCAACAACGAGAAGCATTTGTAGCCATCACCTTAGGGGTGAGTTCATTAAATATTTGACCTGTATGGCCCCATGAATGATGTTATAAATCACCACATGGTCCTTGGCAGAAAATCAGGTTTCCAGCTCCTGCTCCAGACCAAAGGTTCCCAAACTTATTCTGTCTACTGCCCTCTTTTCAGAAAAAGAAATTACTCAGGACGCCCCAGCAATGTAAGAATTTTGTACTATAGCCCACCATCCAGGATAAAATGTAGATATCTGCTTTGTAGATCTCTGGATTTTTCTGTGCCCAGTAGGTGGGTGGTGTTGCCCACTTTGGGAAACGAGACTCTAGGAAAATCAGGTGTGTTTTCACTCTCTCTGCAAGAATTTCAGTTGAGGAGCAAGATCTGTCTTGAAAGAAGTGTATCCAGATTGCTCCTTAGAGGCAAGGATGGCTAGACTTTATCTCACATCCTTGGGCATCAGGAGCTATGAGGAGCAACATCATGGAAAAGGCCATCATGCTTGGTAAAGGGGCACCCAAAAGGGGAGGACCCTCACCAAGATGGATGGACACAGTTTCTACAACAACACACTAAAACATAACAATTGTGAGGCTGGCACAGGAGCAGGCAGTGTTTCTTTCGGTTGTATGTAGAGTCGCCACGAGTTGAAACCAACTTGACAGCATCCAACAGAACCAGATGTGGAGAAAGCATGGCCTGGTCTGTGTCCAGTGGCCCCACCGAGGTTCCTCATCAGTTGTGTTTGAATGGGCCAGGTGCTCTCACAAACCTCCTCTTCAATAGACAACTTAGAATGTTTTCTTTCAGCCCAGGAACCATCTTGAAATTTAAAATGACCATTTGACACTGAGTTGATTGCGATTCATGGTGAGTCATAGGACTTTCAATGGGCATAACCTTTCAGAAACAGATGGCCAGGCTTTTCTTCCAAGGTATTTCTGGGTGCGCTTGAACCTCCTCAGTTTCTGTTAAAATGGCCAAGTGTTTTAACCATTTGTACTCTCCAGGGATGACTCACAGCTCTATATATCCTTAAAACTGACATCTCTCCTCTCTTTGGAAAGCCATGGCAATTGTTCTGTTTCAGTAGATTTACCTTCTTTAAATATAGGAATGACATATACTTCTACCACCTCACAGAAAATGTCAGAAACTCGTAGCTCACATTTAATAATGGCGTGGGTGATTACATATTGGGCTGCTAATCCCAAAGCCAATAGTTCAAAACCACCAGCCACTCTCAGCGAAAAACATGAAACTTTCCAATCCTATAAAGTTACAATCTCAAATACCCACAGGAGCAGTTGGACCCTGTCCTATAGGGTAGAACTCAGGTCATGAGGAGTCAGAGTGGATTCGATGGCAGTGAGTTTGGTTTGGTTTTTGGACTCCCCTCCTACCACAATAGCTCACAATTACTAAGTGCATGTTATGTACAAGTATCCTAAGCATTGCATGTACATTCACTCATTTCATCCCACGGGTGGTGGTGTGGGTGAAGCATTAGAACTGCTAACCAGAAGGTCGGTGGTTCAAACCCACCAGCTGTTCTTCGGAATCAAGATGGGGCTGTCTGAGCTCATAAAGATTTTCAGGGTCGGACGTCTGCAGGGACAGTTATTACTTTATCCTGCTGAGTTGCTATGAGTCTGAATGAACTCTAGAGAAGTGGGGTTTTGGTGACTTTTGCAACCCCTTTAAGAGGAGCGCTGGCGGGGCAGTAGAGAAGCCCTTGACTATTTACCACTAGCTCAGCGAAACCCTCAGCAGCTTCCCATGAGAATGATGCGTCAATTTGCTCCAGTATCAGTCACAGCCTATGGGAACGCCTATAGAATGGTTCCACTCTGTCCTCCAGGCTCACTATGAGTTGGAATCGACTGACCCATTGGTAGTGCATCAGCTTCCGTCTATAGGTGAGAACACGAATGCACAGAGAGGTGAAGCCATCTGGCCCAGGGGTAACCAGGTTATCCAAGGGGGAGCTGGAATTTAAATCCCAGCAGACCAGCCTCAGAGACTACAGGCTTAGCTCTACCGTCTGCTGATATCTGGACTAAGAGTAGTTGGATTTTGCCTCCTTTTCCCTACACATCATCTCCACTGTCCCCAATCAAGCAAAATTAGCTTGAGCATTGAACAGGCACCCTCCAGCCCTGCCCGATTGCACACACGCAGGGGAGAAAAGGATGGGGAGATCACTGGGCTGTTTTAGCTGCCACCTCTACTCGCACTGCGCCAACACACCCACAACGAAATCAGAGAAAGAATTCTTGGCCTTGTAACCACTCCTCAGCCATGACACCTTGGAGAGAGCCAAAGCCACTCTCTTGGACACCCACTCGACTGCTACCTGGGAACTTCCAATGGAGCACTTGGGGACAAAGGAGAGGGAGCATGCCTGCAATGTAATTAACATTATGACAACTTGTACCCCCCTTGGAGAATGACACCATTAGCTGCTTCAATTGTGCATGAAATGTAAATTACACGACTCAGGGGTATCACGTCTGAGCAGCCATGATGCTAAGTGATGAGGCTCTCCATCGAGCAGCCCCTCCCCAAGCAGCAGGAACTAAGAAACCCAAGCCCCGAGGCCGACAGCTGAGACCGAGGTCCTGTGGTCTTTGAGTGTGCCTACTTCACAGAGCCCACAAGGGAGGATCTTTCCGGGTGGCCCTGGATGCCAGGCTGGGATGTTCCAGCCACCTGCTGTCATCACCCTGGCCCTCCCATTTTCTTTAAAGGGAGTCGAACGCTGGACAGCACTCTTTCCTCTCTATCTCTCAGAAAATTAGGGAAAAGGGGTGGTGGCTGTGGTTGTGGTAATATCCTTCTTGCTAAGCAGTTTTGGTGATGCTGTGGGTTAAGCATCCCGCTACTAATCTCAAAGCCAGCAGTTCAAACCCACTAGCTGCTCTGAGAGGGAGAAAGATGAGGCCGTCTGACAATGGACAAATTTATAATGTCAGAAACCCACAGAGGTAGATTCAAACTCGTCCCCCAGATTACTTCCATATCCATTCTGCCTCCCATTCATTACTCTGTCTGGCTCAAATTACTCCGTGTTCACTCCCTGGCCAGCCCCCCACAGTTTCCTACCCCCTTTCACCACGAACTCTCTGGACACTACTCGAAATCAGCTTGAGACACTGGATCAGCCACACTTCTTTGTGGCCCATGAAAGAACTTTCCAAAACCTCCTGTCACAAGCAGGTCCACTTGCTTTTAGAGAAGAGGCATAGGCGAAATTGTATGTTTCCACCTTGAGAGGGGCAAGCACCACCATGTACAATTAGTAGGTGACCACCAGTGTGTCACTTTTGTGGTCACCACACATCTCCTTTGGGGACCCATTTGCCCCTCTCCTAGCACCCTGATCCCTGGTGCCATGGCTAGACTGGGATGGGAAATCCATGTGCTCAACCAGGAACTTCCAGGTGGAATCAGAGCCACTGTCCCCTCTGCAGAGCCTCTGTGAGGACAGGGAGTTTGGAAACACAGCCTAAAGCTGCAGTAGGATAAATTTAAGAAATGATCACGCATTTACCCTAATGTCAACTGTACAAATCCCACAACCACCCTTCAAATGCCCTGCCACTGAGCAGAGCCAAAAGCAGGAAGAGCCAAAACCTACATATGGGTACAGGAAGACCTCTGGAAGGTGTCTCTGTGGGGGGCCGGGGAAGGGGGAGAGTGGAGTTGAGGAGGCTCAGGGGCTCAGGCTCAGGCTGGGAAAGAGCCAGAGTTCCTAGTTCGACTGTCTCTTTGTCTCTCTGACTAACCACCCACCTCCCACCCAGTCCAGGAGATTCTTTGAACAGGGCCCACAGGGTCAGAGGTGAGAGCTGTCAGCTCCTGTTACTACCCTGACTTGGGAAACCTCTCTCATTCTGGAAATTCATATATTTTCTTGGGCTTTGATCAAGATCCAGGTCAAGCCTCCCCTCCCCCTTTGCTCACAGAGGCACTTGGTCAGAATGGCAAATAGCCCTCAACTGTGCCATGCACTCCGCCTCTTCATTCCCTGTTCCCTTCGAACCATCTGCTGCAAAAAAAATCACAAAACAGCCCGATGGAGGGCAGGTCGGTGCTTCTTTTTTAGACTTCCCTCTCATTCTTTCTCTGGTCGCATCATCATTCCAGGTACAGCAAACCCATTACTGTCCAGTCAATTCCAACTCATGGAGGCCCTATGTAAGTTTTCCAACGTTGTCCAACATTACTGGAACAGACAGCCTCATCGTTTTCCTTGAAGCAGCTGGTGGTTTCAACTGTCAACCTTTGAGCTAGCAGTTCAACATTTACATGACATCCCTTCAGTATGGTGAGTCATAGTCTGCAGACACCGTGGGCAAGAATCATTGTTCTGGCTTATTTTCATAAGGTGGGATTCTAGGTAGGCAGGTGTGACGCAGGTGTAACTGGAAGTCGACTTGATGGCAACATACAACAACACTGATGTCATTGTTTCGGGACTTGGGAACTGAGACCTCTGAGGCATGGAGCTAAGTAACAGCTACTTCAGGTTTGTTAGGTACTTCATTGCTGAGCTCTGTTCTAGATACTGGGAATACAGCTAGAAGGAAGGTGGCATCTCTGTTCCTGGGGTTGAGAGATGAGAGGGGTTGGGAAACTTCCTGTCCTGTTAGTAGCGGGTGTAGACATTGTTTCTGCTGTTAGATGCCATTGAGTCAGTTCCAACCCCTAGCCACCCTATGGATAATAGAACGAAACACAACCCCGTCCTGCCCCATCCTCTCAATTGTTGTTATGTTTGAGCCCCTTGTTGCAGCCACTGTGTCAATCCATTGGCCGAAGTTCTTCTTCATTTTCACTGCCTCTCTGCTTCACCAAGCAGGACGTCCTTCCTCCCCCAGGGACTGGTCTCTCCCTAACAGTATGCCCACGGTACGTGAGGGGAGGCCTCACCATCCTGGCTTCTAAGGAGTATTCTGGCTGTACTTCTAACCCACATTTGTTTGTTCTTTGGCAGTTCATAGTACTTTCAATATTCTTCACCAGCCTCCCAATTCAAATGCATTGATTCTTCTCTGATCTTCCTTTTCAATGTCCAACTTTCACGTGCATAGAAGGCCATCGAAAATATGACTAAGATGGCTTTAGTCAGGTGCACCTTAATGTAACATTCTTGCTCTTAAACCCTTTGAAGAACACTTTTGAAAGAGGTCTCTGGCGGCAGCACGCGGCCCCTTTAAGGGTGAGGAGGAGGGGCGCACAAGTGGAAGCCCATGGCCCCTTTAAGGCTTGGCCTACTTGGCAGCAGCTGGAGCCTATTGAGAACATGACAGGAGGCCAGCCAGCACTTCCTATAGAGGTCAAGGGCTCAGGAGCTGAGCGAGCCAAGCTCTGAAAGCTGTGAGCCAGCCTCAGAGCCGCACTGCCTCCATGGGCCATAATGACCTGATGCGCAAGGCCTAGGACTTCAAAGACCAGGTGTGGCCTGTGCAGCCTTCCCGCCCCTTCCCAGACCCCTGCCCACCAGGAAGGGCCTTGCCACCATGACCCCTGATGTGGGTCTGGAACCCACCAGGCATTTGGCCAGCCACCAGGATCCCCGCCCTGCCCAGCTGACACACCCAGGACCACACTCCAGACCCCTGACCCCTCCCTGGGCCTGCTCACCACCAAGACTCTGCCCTGGGCCCGCTGCCCACCCAGGAACCTGCATCAGGGCCTTTGCCAACCCTGGGTCCAGTCCAGGCCGGGCACATGCATGGGATCCCTGTTCCAAGTCCCTGCCCACCTGGGACTGGGCCTGCCACAAAGACCCTGCCCGATGCCCTCTGCCTACCCAGGAAACACCACCTGCCCAGCTAGCCCCTGGCTCATCTGGGCACTGCCCCAGGCCCCCTGCCTGCCCAAGATCTTGTGTTAGCCTGACTGGCCATGGAGGATGGAGAGGAAGAGGGACCCTGCCCAGGCCCCTGCACCCCATCCCACTTGGGATGCCCTGGGTTGGTCCAGCCCCAAAGGTGGCTCCCCTCCCCCAGGCCCACATACCCAGAACTCCATTGGGCCCACTGCTTACCTGAGGCCTCCCCATCAAGTGCTTGGGATATGTAACCCCAGCCTGGGATGGGCTCCTAGCTTGCTAGGGCCCCATGCCACTCTCCTTAAGCCCCAACTACTTAAGATCCCTAGAAAGTGCCTGTGGGGGCCCTTGTTGAGTCACACTCTGGCTGTAAGGGTCTAGGCTGTAGCTCTTGAAACTTGTCTTCTCCATTCTGAACCTTTAGGACATTGGTCCTACCACAGGGCAGTTCTACAGAAGTGGCAGGGAACTCTATTCCCGAGTGGAGTTGGCCAGGTTTGAGTGCGGAGTGCCCTGGCAGGGACCCCAACTTGGGAGAACAGCCCATCTCCCCTTTCTCTTTCCCAGCTGCAAAAAGAGAAAAAAGAAAGAGATCTCAAACAGCAGATTTACCCAATACAATACATCCCTTGAGTTCTTGACCGGGGCTCACATGATCATTTATTGTGGACTCCAGAAAGAAGATAGCCCTGATCACTTCAGTCTTTTCTCCATTTATCCTGATCATGTTGTAGATGACAGGGTCATAATTACATATAAATATGTCCCTGGGACCCAGCTCCTGGGGAGTCCCAAACAACTTGATGTAAAGAAAATAAGAGAGAGAAAACAAGCACTCTGAGCTCTTGTTTGGAAGGAGAGTTCTTTGTGAATAGAGAGCTGCAAGGATATTGGAGTTCCTGAAGGGGGGCAAACAGTTCCACACACAACTATTTAACAAATCATTTGCCGTTGGAACCCACCCAGGGACACCATGGAGGAAAGTCCTGGCAACCTGCTTAAAGCCTATAGTCTTGAAAGTCCTATGCAATGCACACATGGGGGCACCATGAGTCAGAATCAACTCTCTCATGCCTGTTTTGGTTTGGGGCGAGGAGCTATTAGAAGCAATGGGGTATAATGTTCAATCCCAAAAAAGGATGGATTTGGTCACCATTAAAGTGACTTCTGACCAAATTACTAACAATCATAGGGACTTTTGTGGGAGAAAGATGAGGAGTTCTACTGCTGTAAATATTTCGTGTCAAAAACCCACAGACAGTTCTACCCTGTCCTATACAGTCGCTGACTTGCTGTCAACTGGATGGCACTAAGATAGCACCTATCTGCTGAAAGGTTGCCATGCGGCAGGACTTGTGCCAAGTCCATTATGGTTATGCCTATGATCTTTGTGGGAGACAAAGCCCTGCTTATGTTTAATGTCTCTGTTGTCAGATCGCTCCATTGTCCAGTCCTGGCTCTATGTCCTTCGAGCTCCATGACCTGGGACAAATCATTGAACCCCCTTTGCGCTGCTGTGTGTAGAAGGGAAGTGAAAAATAGTGCTTAGGTTGTGTGTTCGAGGTTGAGATTGAATACATCAGTACATAGAAAGACCTTGTTGTTGTTGTTAGTCTCCAGTAAGTCAAATTTGACTCCTTTTGACCATAGGTCTGATAGGACAAATCACTGCCAGATCCTATGCCATCTTCCTGCCCATCGGCTGGTTTGAGGTCATTGTTGCGGTTATGGTGCCAGTCCATGTCATGAAGAGTTTCCCCAGATCCACATGATGTCCTCTTCTCGCAACTGGTCTTTCCTAACGACATGACCAAAATCAGCATGACAAAATGTTGCCATTCTCTCTTCTAGGAACATTCTGTGAAGAGTGTCCTGGCTCAATTTCCTCCAGGACTGATTTGCTCGTTCTCCTGGCCACACACAGTATACTCCACAAACGGTCTTTGCCATCACTGCCATTCAAATGCCTCAATCCTTCTGAGAATCCTGGTCCTCACTGTTGTCCCCATTAGAAACTCCATTTCTCACAGCTTGCTTCAGATCTGCTGAAGTGGAATCTGAGTTTCTGTAAGGCCCCAAGGGCATTGTATTTGTGTGCCTGCTAGAAGCACGGCTGGGGAACAATGTCTGGCCCATAGTAAGTGCTTTATAATTATTGGTTGTGATCAGTGTCATTCTTTATTACTCCATCTAATCTTTCCAGCACACTCACAGGTCAGGAAACCAAGATTCTGAGCCTGTCAGTGCCTTTGCTGAGGCTATCCCTCAGGAGAGGGCAGGGGCTCCATGCAAATCGAATATAGGATCAGGCCAACATTTGCATCACTCTGAATGGAGACACAGTCAATGCTCATTAACCAGTCACTCCCCATTGCTTTCGTCACCCAATCCTTATCAACCGTGACTCTGCTTGCTGTCTATGGATTTCCCTATGGATTCTGCATATTTTATATCAATCTCATTATGGTCTGACATGTTTCACTCAGCAGAAGGTGTTCAAGGTCCCTGCATGGTGTAGCATGTTCCAAAACATCATTCCTTTTTAAAGGCTGAATAATATTCCATTGTATGACTTAGATATTGTTTGGTTTATCCATTCTTCGGGCCCCGGGCACTTTGGTAATAGTCACCTTTCAGCTATTGTGGGTAGTGCTGCAGTGAACTTGTATACCACTATCTCTATGAGTCTCTGTTTGTTATTCTTTGAGGTATATGCTTAGATGTAGAATTGTGAGGTGGTCAAGGATTTCCTCTTCCTTGGATCCATGATCAATGCTCATGCAAGCAGCAGTCAAGAGCTTAAAAAATGCATTGCATTGTATTGGCTAAATATTCAAAAGACCTCTTTAGAGTATTGAAAAGCAGGGATGTTATTTTGAGAACTAAGGTGCATCTGACACAAGCCATAGTATGTTCAAACACTTCCTATGCATGTAAAATTTGGAGATTAAATAAGGCAGGCCAAAGAAGAATCGATGCATTTGAATTATGGTGCTAGGAAAAAAGAACCATAGAAAGTACTATGGACTACCAGAAGCACCAATAAACTTGTCTTGGAAGAAGCACAGGCCAAATGCTCCTTAGAAGTAAGGATGGCCAGATTTTGTCACCCTTTGGATGTGTACTTTCAACATGTTGTCAGGAGAGACCAGGCCCAGGAATAGGACTTCATGTTTGGTAAAGTGGAAGGGCAATGGAAAAGAGGAAGGCTCTCATGAGAAGGATGGACATGGGGGCTGCAGTAATGGGCTAAAACATAAGAACAATTGTGATGATGGTACCGGGTGGCGTTGTGCTCTGTTTGACATAGGGTTGTTATGAGTGGGAACCAACAGGACCGACCCTAACAACAATAGTAAATCTCTGACTTGTTAAGAAGAAACAAGCAGGATAGTGAGAAGCAAGAGACCAGTAGAGGCTAGTCTCAAAGCCATCTCCAATAACATTTCCCCAACAGGCTGTTTTCCTCTCCCCACTCTAAACACGTCAGCCTTCACCTCCACCAAGCACCAAAACCCCCAATGCAGCCTTTATCTTTCCATTCCTCCCACCAATTGGTCCAGGTTGCTATGGGAACTCTGGGAGTAGTAACGGGTTCCCTCTATTACTACCTACCTCCCTGATTTCAGCACAGATCAATCAACCCGTCCCTGCAGCCCCATATCTAAGGGGAAGGTCCTAGGGGAGAGTAAGGAAAAGATAGATTCAACACAGGACAAGAACAAGAGTGAAAAACTTACAAAGAGAGCGAGTGATGTAATTCCAGAGTATTAGTCAATTCCTTTTGTCCTTCCAGCTACCATCCTCTCGCCCAGCTTAACTCCCTGAAGGAGGAAGGATCTCTCAGTGGGTGTCTGCCAAGGTGAGGTTCCAGGCCACTTGGGGGCTTCTGAGGCTTCCCTTCCAAATTTGCCTTCCCTCCCTTCAAAAGAAAGTCACTGGAACTCACCAGCCAGAGTTGGCAAGGCTACCACTGAGTTGCCCAGTTAAGGTTTATGTCCTGGGGAAGACTGTAGCTCACAAAATGCCTTCAGGGATTGTTTCTTCCCTACAAGCTCTTCCAGAATCTTGTCATTCTGCATCCCAAGTTGGAGTCTATGTTTCCTCCTTTGAACCCACGCCAGCCTTATGGCTCTCCAGGAGTCAAGTTTGGCAGGTGAGGTGCGGTGTGACTTCTGAGGTAATACAGCTCCCACCTGGCTCTTTCTCTGTACAAGACCCTCGGAGTCCAGTCCCCTTGCTGTGAGGAAGTGTGATGAAGAGGCCACATGCAGATGCTGACACTAGTCCCCTTTAAAGTCCCAGCAAACACCAGTGGCCATTGTCAAGTACACCAGTGGGGAAGCTGTGTGAGATGTCTCTATCATAAGCCATTGCCAGACGGCAACCGCACAGAAGAATCTGCTAGCTTAGTACTGCCAATCCCCAGAACCATAGGAAATGATGACTGATGAGGAAGATAATAATTGACTCCAATTTTGTTTCAAATTGGAAGAAATGTGCTGCACAGCACCGGAGTTGTAGCTCTGGAGCCATAGTCCCGATGCAGATGTATTAAATAATTTATTATCTAGTGATTGTTCCTGGTCCTCACCCTTCCCAGCTTCCCTGTGCCCACCCAGTCCAAGCAGCTGCTTCATCACTTATTCTGTAAAAGTATGTGAGGGTAAGTCAGAAAGCATTGCTCTAAAACCACAGACACTTTATTAAGCAAAAATATCAAAATGTGAAGTGACTGTTTCTAGACATAGCCGCCATCTTGATCTACATCCGGGGAGGCAAACTTTTGAGATAGAAGAGCCCACTTTGTCTCTCACAACAATTGAAACATTCTTTGAGATAAAAAATATAGTTTTGCAACTTCAATCACCATTATCTGAATAATAACTGTCCTTGAATAGGTTTCCATTTTACTTCAGAGCCACATGCATGGACCGAGAGACCCGCAGTGTATCCCTGACCCCTGCTCTATAGACTTCAGTAATTGTTCTCTGAGGGATTCTCTGCTCATATACACTTCTAGTCACACGACATACCATGACCAACAGGGTCGTTCAAACCCTCTCCAGAGATTCTGCAAGGGTGTGAGTGTGTGTGTGTGTGTTTGCGTGTGTGTGTGTGTGGAAAAAGAACACGAAGTCAGAAGACATCCAGTGATTATGGAAGGGTATGAGTGTGAATGTGTGTGTGTGTGTGTGTGTGTATAAAAAGGACACGAAGTCAGAAGCCCTCTACAGATTCTGAAAGGATGTGTGTGTTTGTATGTAAAAAGGACATGACTTTAGAAGCCCTCCAGAGATTCTGCAAGGGTGTGCGTGTGTGTGTGTATGTGTGTGTGTGTAAAGGACAAGATGTCAAAAGCCCTCTAGAGATTCTTCAAGGGTATGAGTGTGAGTGGGTGTGTAAAAACGACACGAAGTCAGAAGCCCTCTGAAGATTCTAAGGGTGCATGTATGTGTGTGTTTGGAAAAAGGACATGAAGTCCGAAGCCCTAAGGAGATTCTGGAAGGGTATGATTGTGAGTGTGTGTGTGTGTGTGTGTGTGTGTGTGTGTGTGTGTGTAAAAAACAAGAATTCAGAAGCCCTCTATACATTCTGCAAGGGTGTGTGTGTGTCTGTGTGGGTGTGTGCGTGTAAAAAGGACAGGAAATCAGAATCCCTCCAGATATTCTGCAAGGGTGCGTGCATGTATGTATATGTGTGTGTGTTAGTGTGTAAAAAGGACACGAAGTCAGAAGCCCTCCAGAGGTTCTGCAAATGTGTGTGTGTATGTGTAAAGGACAGTAAATCAGAAGCCTTCTAGAGATTCTGCAACGGTGTGTATGTGTGTTTTTGTGTAAAAAAGACACAATGTCAGAAGCCCTCTAGTGATTCTGCCTGGGTATGAGTGTTAGTGTGTGTGTGTATGTGTGTGTGTGTGTGTGTGTGTAAAAGGAAACAAAATCAGAAGCCCTCTAGTGATCCTGCAAGGGGTGTGTGTGTAAAAAGGACATGAAGTCAGACGCCTTCCAGAGATTCTGCAAGGGTATGGGTATGCATTTGGATGTGAGTGTGACCGTGTGTGTGTGTGTGTGTGTAAAAAGGACCCGAAATCAGAAGCCCTGTTTGTGAACCCTGGCTCTATTCCTTAGTGGTCCTTATCTCTCAATTTTGGATGCCCAGATACCTGAGGGTGTCATGGTTCTGTGTTGGGGTTCTAATGGCAAGGACAGCAGTTAGGCCCCACCAGGCACTCCAAAGGAGAAAGATGACACTTTGTGGTCCCCTAGATAGTTCGTATCGGAAACCCACAGGGGCAGTTTTGCTGTGTTCTGTAGGGTCACTGTGAGTCAGAATCGACTCAGCGACAGTGAATGTGGTTGAGTGTTTGAGCACAGTTCCTTTCATCCTCTGTGCTGGCAGCTCTGTTTTAGAGGAGTTAGGCCAGTCCCATGTATTAGACTCTCCTTCAGAGCAACTGGGCAAGTGTGAGTCTGCGTGTTTCTAACGTCATCTTGTTTTCCTCATTCAAGGGATGTGGAGAGCAGGGGTCTTCAAATCGGTTTAAAGAGAGAAAGGAGATAAAAAAGAGAACAAAGAAAAAGAGGGTGAAAAAGGATTGGAGGGGGGGGGGGGCTCTGAGGAGAAGAGGATGATGCTCAGGCTTCTAAGGCTGTCAATCAGCCTGGTAGCCAACTGTGAGCTTACCTGGTGCACCTCCAAGATCCCAGAATCCCTAGTTGACAGTGGAATTTGCATAGCGAACTGGCTCATTGAGCCGAGCCGGAGGCCTCTGTCTGCAGAAGAGACCAAGCCCTGTGCTGCAGCTCCTGCTCCCATCTGCAAGCAGTGGGGTCCAGATGCGGGTCCCGTGTCTGCTTCCTGTTGTAAAAGGCAGTGTTGGGACAAGTAGCTTTCTACTGAGTCTCTCCTCCGTCTACGCAGTCGACCCCCTTACCTGGGGGAGCAGGCTCCAGGCTTGCTGTGGCCAGCTAATAGCAAGTAGTAGGCACAGCACTAATGAAGAGAGGGGACAGCTGGGCAGAGGGCCTAAACCTGCTGAGCGCCATGGCCCCTGAGACACTGGCGAGCTGTTGGCTCCCAGCTCCTTGTCCCTGACTCTTACCTGCCTTCCTCTCTCGAGTTCACTCTTGAATTTCAGTCTCCATGCAATCTCACCCAGCCTTGCTGCCTGACTGGAGAGGGAGCCTGGAGGCTGTTAGAATGGCGCTGCTCAGTCTCTTTGGGCTAAAGAGTCTGACTTGGGCCAGCAGCTCCATGAAGTTCCCTCCCTCAGGTAGTTTTCTGCCTCTCCATCCCCCTTAGTCTCCCTGCAGGCCTGGCCCTGGGCCCTGACCTTCCACTTGCTTCCTCATCCAACATGTGGAGGGCTGGCTCTTGCCAAGTACACACATGGGTGCAGACATGAGAGATCCCACTCTCTCCTGGAAACAAGGAGGTCTGTAAACAAGGGCACAGCTGAGGCCTGTTCTTACCCAAATCATGTGCATCCTTCTCTCTGCCCTCTGCCCTGGGGTAGGGACAAGGGCTCTGGGAAGACCGGCCACCCCATCACTGGGCACCCAGGGCTCCCTACAGGCCCTTGCACCATGTGGGGCTACAGAAGGGGAGAAAGGCAGAAGAGTGCTGCCAGGAGCCAGCTGCACTCTGGCAACATGGGGTCCTCTGGGCTGGGCCACTGAGGTGGGGTGCTAAGCCTGTGCTCCCCTCTCCCTCTCCCCAGGTGTGTGGTTGTGCTCTTCAATCCCCGGAAACACAAGCAGCACCACATCCTCAACAGCTCCAGGTAAATGGGCTCTGGGGCTTTGGGGAGTGCCACCTTTCCCCAGGGACGGCCAGAGGGGTGCCACCTGCTTCTCTGTAGCATTGGGCCCTGTTGGGCCCCAGGCCTGCAAGGAAGCAGCACAGGGAGGGCGGGTTTGCTGCCCTTGTTTTGAGAGGGGACTGTGAGAGGCCAGACCTGGGCCAGGTTGCCAGTGCCCCTCTTGAGCCTGCCCCCATTCCTTTCAGGAAAACCATCACTGCCCTTGCCTTCTCTCCTGATGGCAAGTACCTGGTCAACGGGCGAGGTGAGTGAGGAAGGAAGCTCAGGCACTGCAGAGGGGGTGGCCTGGCCTTAGCAGAGAGTGACAGCCTGCGGCCCTCATAGGACTGGTGCCAAGTTTGATTTTCTGTACTGGTGTCCACTTTGGGTGTTTGGTCTGCCCTAGAGCAGTGTTCTTAGGCGGTAGCCTGCGTCAGAAGTGCTATGGTGGCCCCATAGTACAGACTGCTGACTCTCGGGCTCAGCAGGTCTGGGGTGGCTCTCTTCAGTTTGCAATGCTAACAAGGAGTTCCCGGTGAGGCTGAAGCTGCCAATTTGGGAACCACATTTTGGAAAACACCTCCTTAAAACATTCCTTATCCCTGGAGTCCCCCTGCTGGTCAGAGTGTGGAACAGGGCTGCCCTCCCATAGACTTGCCCTGTGAGGCGTGGGAGCAAACCGCAGGAGTGGTGGTTCTTGCCCATTCAAATCACGCCAGGAGCCCATCCCTGAGAGTCCCTGTTCCCCAACACTGATCACATTCCCTCCGGGGGTGTCCTTGATTCATGTGCAGGCACATTAGGTTAGGTGTCCTTCATTTATGTGCAGGCTCTTGTCCAGTGGCTGGGAGGGCCAGGCCTCCGTGGATGGGGAGGGAGCTGGCTGCCTCTGGCCTTTACTTCGTGGTCTTCGTCCCCGCAGAATGGACACATGCCTGCTGTGCGGGTATGGGACGTGTCGGAGCGCAGCTAGGTGGCAGAGCTTCAGGAGCATAAGTATGGCATGGCGTGTGTGGCCTTCTCACCCAGCGCCAAGTACATTGTCTCAGTGGGCTACCAGCATGACATGATAGTGAGTGGGCTGCTGACCTCAGGACAGGCAGGGCCAGGAGGGGAGCCAAGAAACTGCTGACAGGTGGCCTTCACTTCCGCCTGCTGGCCTCAGTCCCTCTCTAGAGAACTCTGAGCAGAAAGGAGCAACTGTGTATCTAGGATGCTGAAGAAGGGGCAGAAGGAGAGGTCAAGTTCACAGCTTGTCTAACCTCCTTCAGTGTGTAAGTTTCTTTTCCCTCAGCTCGTAGAAGCAGAGCCTTGATTTCCCTTGACTTTCTCTCCAGAAAAAACATTGTAGTGGCTTCCAACAAGGTGTCCAGTCGGGTGACAGCAGTATCCTTCTCTGAGGACTGCAGCTACTTTGTCATTGCAGGCAGCCGGCACATCAAATTCTGGTACCTTGATGACAGCAAGACCTCAAAGGTGAGGCAGCAAGTAGCCACCAGGGTGGGGTCTGCCCAGATCTGTTCCACCTGCGCCCCCTTCTGCATGCTCAAAAGCCCCTTGGAAGTCTCAGCTCGGCCAGGTGCTATGTCAATCTGCAAGGGAAGCCTTTTCCCTCTCTCCCCAGGGCCTGCTTTCCAGGGGGTAGCCTGCAGGGTGGGTGGGTGGGTGGCACCTGTGGTGTGCCTCCACAGGTGAATGCCACTGTGCCCCTGCTGGGCCGCTCCGCGCTGCTGGGGGACCTGCGGAACAACCTGTTCACTGATGTAGCCTGTGGCCACGGGAAGAAGGCTGACAGCACCTTCTGTATCACATCCTCGGGGCAGCTGTGCGAGTTCAGTGACCGGAGACTGGTGGACAAGTGGGTGGAGCTGAGGGTAAGTGAATGCTTTGTCGGCACCCTCCTGTCTGTCACCTCCAGGCTCCGGGGTTCCTCAGGCTAGCACCGGGGTCTGCATGCACGCTGGGGGAGGCCCCAGGCGGAGGAAGGTGTTTGGGAACCTCTCAGCTCGCTCGCGCTCTCTGTCTCTGCCTCTTCCTCTGCTTTCCTCTTCTGCTCAGCACAAAGATAGCATCACAGTAAGTGTGCTGGCCCTGTCTGCTGCCTCTGCTGTCTTTCTCTTGGCCGGCCTTTTCTGAGTGTGTCTTTGCCTAAAACTCAGGTGCCTTATACGGCTTGCTGACTCCTTCCCCCTAATTGCACAGAGCTGTGGGCCATCTGGCTAGCTGCTGTTAGAGGGAGTGGCAATGAGGGGCTCCGGCCAGGGCAGCTGGCCTGCCTTGCACTTGTCCTTGCCTCTTGGCTCATGGCTGTTGAGGTGTCGGGTGAAGGAGTACGCAGACGCCCTTGCTGACTGGGGCTTCTGTGCTCACAGACCACAGTGGCCCACTGCATCTCGGTGAGCCAGGACTACACCTTCTGTGGCTGTGCTGACGGCACCGTGCGCCTTTTCAACCCCTCCAACCTGCACTTCCTCAGCACGCTGCCCCGGCCCCATGCCCTGGGGACAGACATTGCCAGCATCACAGAGGCCAGGTGAGCGGTGTGGGTGGGCCCCTGAGTCCTGTCAGAGCCCCACTCTGTGCCAGGCCATCCTTGGCATGCTGCATGGAGAGGAGGGCACACATAGACCTCTGGGAAGACCCTCGCAGTCAAGCACAGGTGGGTCTTTTAGCATTTCTTGCTCACTGTGGGCAACCATGGTAATCTGAGTCTGCCGTGTGGTAATGCATTGTCCTGTAAAGACCATAGCTAGGACAGACGGGCAGTTCCTTAGGGTTTCTTTTTTTTTTTAATTTATTTTATTTTAAAATTTTTTATTTTAACAATTTATTGGGGCTGATACAATTCTTTTCACAGTTCATACATATACATACATCAATTGTATAAAGCACATCTGTACAGTCTTTGCCCTAAACATTTTTTTCTCTTTTCTTCTTTTACATTTTATTAGGGACTCAAACAACTCTTACCACAATCCATACATATACATACATCAATTGTATAAAGCACATCCATACATTCCCAAAGCATTTGCTCTCCACTTAAGCCCCTTGCATCAGGTCCTCTTTCCCCCACCTCCCTCCCCATTCCCCCCTCCCTCATATGCCCTTGGTAATTTATACATCGTTATTTTGTCATATCTTGCCCTATCCGGAGTCTCCCTTCCCCCCTTCTCTGCTGTCCCTCTCCCAGGGAAGAGGTCACATGTGGATCCCTGCAATCAGCTCCCCCCTTCCAACCCACTCACCCTCCACTCTCCCAGCATTGTCCCTCACACCCCTGGTCCCGAAGGTATCATCCACCCTGGATTCCCTGTACCTCCAACCCTCATATGTACCAGTGTACAGCCTCTGTCCTATCCAGCCCTACAAGGTAGAATTCGGATCATGGTAGTTGGGGGGAGGAAGCATCCAGGATCTGGGGGAAAGCTGTGTTCCTCATCGATACCACCTCACACCCTAATTAACCCATCTCCTCTCCTAAACCCCTCTATGAGGGGATCTCCATTGGCCGACACTTGGGCCTTGGGTCTCCACTCTGCACTTCCCCCTTCATTTAATATGATATATATATACATATATACACATACATACATACATATACACAAATATACACATACATACACACACTTATATCTTTTTTTTTTTTGCATGATGCCTTATACCTGGTCCCCTGGGCACCCCGTGATCGCACTGGCCGGCGTGCTTCCTCCATGCGGGCTTATTTGCTTCTGAGCTAGATGGCTGCCCGCTCACCCCCAAGCCTCCAAGACCCCAGACACTATCTCCCCTGATAGCCGGGCACCATCAGCTTTCCTCACCACACTTGCCCATGCACCGATCTGCCCTCAGCGATCCCATCATGGAGGTGTGCAGTCAATGATATGATTTTTTGTTCTTTGATGCCTGGTAACTGATCCCTCCGGGACCACTCGATCACACAGGCTGGCGTGTTCTTCCATGTGGACTTTGTTGCTTCTGAGCTAGATGGCCGCTTGTTTCTCTTCAAGCCTTTAAGACCCCAGTCACTATCTCCCTTGATAGCCGGGCACCATCAGCTTTCTTCACCACATTTACTTGTTCACCCACTTTGGCTCCAGCCGTTGTGTTGGGAGAGTGAGCATCATAGAGTTCCAATTTAATAAAAGAAGGTATTCATGCATTGAGGGAGTGTTTGAGTAGAGGTCCAAGGTCCTTCCGCCACCTTCTGAGAGAGACTGGAAACCTGATGGAGCAGGCCTTTCTCCCTCAGGGTGGTCCTGGGTGGCAGCTGCGGTAGGAGGGGCTTATTGTAGCCTCGGGCCTTGGGTTGGGTGATTGCAGGAAGTGAAGTTTTGCTCTGGTTTCAGTGCTGTCAGGAAGTGGGGCAGTTCTGCAGTTGGGTATATTAATTTCTCTTTCAGTGTAGGACGGGACTAAATCTGCAATTGGTAGGAAATGATATATGACCATGGTTGTGGCTTGCACAGTGTCCTTCCTTGTCCTCTGACGTGAGTCTAGAAGGGCCTGACATCTGCTTGGCTGCATCACGGCCACACACTGTCCCCGCCTGACGTTGGGGGCTATGAAATAACTTGTGTTCTTTTGGAGAGCCCCATGGCAAGGAATGCCAGGCCAGCTGCTGCGTTCTTTCTCCAGTGACTGCTGGCCAACCTGCTGCTCCTCCCTTGAGTGCCCCATTTCATTAGCGCTCACTCACCAGTTTGCCCTGTCTGCCCTGGACACCCCGCCCCCCTCTTTCCTCAGTCACCTTTTCGCTGCAGTGGCCAATGCGAAGTATCCGGACACCATCGCCTTGACCTTTGATCCTGCAAATCAGTGGCTGTCTTGTGTGTACAATGACCATAGTATTTATGTCTGGGATGTGAAGGACCCAAGAAAGTGGGAAAGGTGTATTCAGCTCTCTATCATTCCTCCTGCTTCTGGAGTGTAGAGGTACGTGGGCCAGGTCTGCTGAGACTGACCGTGTTTCCTGGGCTACTATTAGGAGCTGGAGTTCCTCAAGTGTGGAATTTGTTTCCTCCAGCACCCTTGCTCCCCCAGCAGTGCCCCTGGGTCCCTGCGTATCTGTTAATTGGCTCTGAGGATGGGAGGGGATTTTAGTGCTGACTCATCTTAGACGTTTTTCAGTATGCCCCTGTGCAGTCGTAGCTTTGCCTCTTTGGACATGTTCCTGAACTTGACCAAACCTTAGTTTCTGCAATTGTGAATGACATACCTGATGCATTTGATTTTTATGAAAAGGAGACAATGTAAGTGGGAGATTTAGAATGCCTAGTACTTACTAGGTGCTTGGTTAATGTATATTCCTTTACTTGTTAAAGACAAGAGCTAATCATTATGACTTGCTTGCTCTGGGAAAAGCCTGGGGCTAAGTCTTGACCAACCTTTTCTCTACTCTCATCCCGTCCCATCTCTGTGGGCAGCCAAGGTCTGACCCAGGTCCCTCTGGTCCTTGTGCTCCTCCAGGTCTACCCTGAGGTGAAGGACAGTCAACAGGCCTGCCTGCCCCCGAGCTCCTTTATCACCTGCTCTTCTGACAGCACCATCCGCCTGTGGAATACAGAGAGCTCTGGGGTGCATGGCTCCACCCTGCACCGAAACATCCTCAGCCACGTGAGCTTGGTGCCCCCACACCACAGTCTCAGGATCTGAGTCTCCAGAACAGACTGTTCCAGATGTTTCTCAAAGTGTATGAGTGTGAGTGTGTGTTTGTGTGTGTAAAAAGGACCCGAAGTCAGAAGCACTCTAGACATTCTGCAAGGGTGTGTGAGTGTGTGTGTGTGTGTGTGTGTAAAAAGGACCCAAAGTCAGAAGCCCCTTACAGTTTCTGCAAGAGTGTGTGTGTGTTTGTGTTTGTAAAAATGACATTAAGTCAGACACCCTCCAGAGATTCAGAAAGGGTTTGTGTGTGTGTGTGTGTGTGTGTGTGTATGTGTGTAAAAAGGGCACGAAGTCAGAAGCGCTCTAGAGATTCTGGCATGGTGTGTGTGTGTGTTTGTGTAAAAAGAACAAGAAGTCAGAAGCCCTCTAGAGGTTCTGCAAGGGTCTGGGTGTGAGTGTGTGTGTGTTTGTAAAAAGACACGAAGTCAAAAGCCCTCCAGCGATTCTGCAAGAATGTTTGTGTATTTGTGTAAAAAGGAAACCAATTCAGAAGCCTTCTACAGTTTCAGCAACGGTGTGTATGTGTGTGTGTCTGTAAAAAGGAGAAGAAGTCAGAAGCTCTCCTAAAATTCTGCAAGGGTATGAGTGTGAGTATGTGTGTGTGTGTGTTTAAAAAGGACACGATATCAGAAGCTCTCTAGAGATTCTTGAAGGCTGTGTGTGGGTGTGACTGTAAAGGACACGAAGTCAGAAGCACTCAAGAGATTCTGCAAAGGTGTGTGTGTGTGTGTGTGTAAAAAGAACGAAGTCAGCAGCCCTCCAGAGATTCTCCAAGGGTGCGTGTATGTGTCTGTGTGTGTAAAAATGAAACAAAATCAGAAGCCCTCTAGTGATTCTGGAAGGGTGTGTGTGTGTGTGTCCTAAAAAGGACACGAAGTCAGAAGCCCTCCAGAGATTCTGTAGGGGCATGAGTGTGTGTGTGTGTGTGTGTGTGTGTGTAAGTAAAACCTACAGTCAGAAGCCCTCCAGAGATTTTGCAAGTGTTTTTGTCTGTATGTGAGTGTAAAAAGGACATGAAATCAGACGCCCTACAGAGATTCTGCAAGGGTGCGTGTATGTTTGTGTGTGTAAAAAGGACACGAAACTAGAAGCCTTATACAGATTCTGGAAGTGCGTGTGTGTTTGCGTTTGTAAAAAGGACATTAAGTCAGAAACCCTCCAGAGATTCTGAAAGTGTGTATGTGTGTGTGTGTTTGTGTGTGTAAAAAGTACACGAAGTCATAAGCCCCCTAGAGATTCTGCCATGTGTGTGTGTGTGTGTGTGTTTGTGTAAAAAGGACACGAAGTTAGAAGCCCTCTAGAGATTCTGCAAGGGTCTGAGTGTGTGTGCGTGTGTTTGTGTGTGTGTAAAAAGGACACGAAGTCAGAAGCCCTCCTGAGATTCTGCAAGATTGTGTGTGTATTTGTGTAAAAAGGAAACCAAATCAGTAGCCTTCTAGAGATTTGCAAGGATGTGTGTGCGTGTGAGTGTAAAGGACACGAAGTCAGAAGCTCTCAAGGGATTCTGCAAGTGTATGAGTGTGTTTCAAAAGGGCACGAATAAGAAGCCCTCCAAAGATTTTTCAAAGGTGTGAGTGTTTGTGTGTGTGTGTCAAAAAAGGAAATGAATTCAGAAGCCCTCCAGAGATTCAGCAAAGGTGCATGATAGTTTGTGTGTGTGTGTGTGTGTGTGTGTGTGTAAAAAGGACAGTAAATCAGAAGCCTTCTAGAGATTCTGCAATGGTGTGTATGTGTATGTGTAAAAAGGAGAAGTCAGAAGCCCTCCAGAGATTCTGCAAGGGTGCGTGTATATGTGCATGTGTGTGTGTGAGTGTGTAGAAAGGACACAAATTCAGAAGACCTGCAGATATTCTGCAAGGGTGTGTGTGCATGTGTGTGTACAAAGGACACGAGGTCAGAAGCCCTCCAGATATTCTGAGAGAGTGTGAGTGTGTGTGTGTATCTATAAAAAGGACACGAGATCAGAAGCATTCTAGAGATTCTGCAAGGGTGTGTGAGTGTGTGTGTGTGTGTGTGTGTGTGTGTAAAAAAGAGAAAAAGTCAGAAGCTCTCTAGAGTTTCTGTAAGAGTTTGTTTGTTTCTGTTTGTAAAAATGACATTAAGTCAGACACCCTCCAGATATTCAGAAAGGGTGTGTGTGTGTTGTGTGTGTGTAAAAAGGGCACGAAGTCAGAAGCCCTCTAGAGATTCTGCCGTGGTGTGTGTGTGTGTGTGTGTGTGTGTGTTTGTGTTAAAAGAACAAGAAGTAATAAGCCCTCTAGAGATACTGCAAGGGTCTGAGGGGGAGTGTGTGTGTGCGTGTGTGTGTAAAAAGGGCACGAAATCAGAAGCACTCTAGAGATTCTGCCGTGGTGTGTGTGTGTGTGTTTGTGTTAAAAGAACAAGAAGTCATAAGCCTTCTAGAGATACTGCAAGGGTCTGAGGGTGAGTGTGTGTGAGTGTGTGTGTGTGCGTGTGTGTGTAAAAAGTGCACGAAGTCAGAAGCCCTCTAGAGATTCTGCCGTGGTGTGTGTGTGTGTGTGTGTGTTTGTGTTAAAAGAACAAGAAGTCATAAGCCCTCTAGAGATACTGCAAAGGTCTGAGGATGAGTGTGTGTGAGTGTGTGTGTGCGTGTGTGTGTGTGTGTGTAAAAAGGACATGAAGTCACAAGCCCTCCAGAAATTCTGCAAGATTGTGTGTGTGTTTGTGTAAAAAGAAACCAAATCAGTAGCCTTTGAGAGATTTTCAAGGATGTATGTGGGTGTGAGTGTAAAGGACATAAAGTCAGAAGCTCTCAAGAGATTCTGCAAGTGTATGAGTGTGTGTGTGTGTGTGTGTTTGTGTGTGTGTCAAAAAAGATGAATTCAGAAGCCCTCCAGAGATTCAGCAAGGGTGCGTGATTGTGTGTGTGTGTGTAAAAAGGACAGTAAATCAGAAGCCTTCTAGAGATTCTGCAATGGTGTGTATGTGTATGTGTAAAAAGGAGAAGTAAAAAGCCCTCCAGAGATTCTGCAAGGGTGCATGCATGTGTGCATGTGGGTGTGCAAGTGTGTAAAAAGGACACGAAGTCAGAAGACCTGCAGATATTCTGCAAGGGTGTGTGTGCATGTGTGTGTACAAAGGACAGGAGGTCAGAATCCCTCCAGAGATTCTTCAAGATTCTGTGTGTGTTTGTGTAAAAAGGAAACCAATTCAGTAGCCTTTGAGAGATTTGCAAGGATGTATGTGGGTGTGAGTGTAAAGGACATAAAGTCAGAAGCTCTCAAGAGATTTTGCAAGTGTATGAGTGTGTGTGAGTGTCTGTGTGTGTGTGTGTAAAAAAGGACACGAAAACAGAAGCACTATAGAGATTCTGCAAGGGTGTGTGAGTGTGTGTGTGTGTGTGTGTGTAAAAAGGACACGAAGTCACAAGCAATCTATAGTTTCTGCAAGAGTGTTTGTGTGTTTGTGTTTGTAAAAAGGACATTAAGTCAGACACCGTCCAGAGATTCAGAAAGGTTCTGTGTGTGTGTGTGTGTGTGTGTGTGTGTGTGTAAAAAGGGGACGAAGTCAGAAGCCCTCTATAGATTCTGCTGTGGTGTGTGTGTGTGTGTGTGTGTTTGTGTTAAAAGAACAAGAAGTCATAAGCCCTCTAGAGATACTGCAAGGGTCTGAGGGTGAGTGTGTGTGAGTGTGTGTGTGTGTGTGCGTGTATGTGTGTGTAAAAAGGACACGAAGTCAGAAGCCCTCCAGAGATTCTGCAAGATTGTGTGTGTGTTTGTGTAAAAAGAAACCAAATCAGTAGCCTTTGAGAGATTTTCAAGGATGTATGTGGGTGTGAGTTTAAAGGACATAAAGTCAGAAGCTCTCAAGAGATTCTGCAAGTGTATGAGTGTGTGTGTGTCAAAAAAGACATGAATTCAGAAGCCCTCCAGAGATTCTGCAAGTGTATGAGTGTGTGTGTGTGTGTGTGTGTGTGTGTGTGTGTGTGTGTGTGTGTGCCGGGAACGTGGATGGAGGAACGGAGGGTAGGGTAGATGCTGGGTGGGCTGAGGGGGCAGGAGTTGCCCTGCAGACTTCTAGAACCAGGGCTGAGGGATGTGGGAGCTTTTGGGACCAGCTGGTCCTTTCGTGAGTTTTAGGAGCTGCTTGAACCCCATCCACATTGACCCTCTCCAGCCCCACCTTTGGCAGATGCTGGAAGAGAAGTTCAAGGTCTTCCGGGAGAAAAGGCAGAATGTGGGGCTGCCAGGGTGCAGGCCCTGAGGGAGCTGGCAGGTGCCCTGGAACTCGCCTCCCCCAGCTCCATGGCCCTGAGTCAAGTCCACAGGAGCTGCGTTGAGGCCACATGGGTGAGGCTGGACAAGGCAATGAAAGCACGCACAGAGTTAGGTGCCCAGAGGGACAGGCCAGTGACAGCCAAGGGGCTCGGGACACAGGGGCCTACCCCAGATGTGTGTGCGTGTGTGTGCGTGCTCATGTGTAGGGGTGGGCATGTGGGTGTGTGCATGCATACTTCTGTGTGTATTCTCGTGTGTGCATGTGTGTATGAAGGGGCATGGCTGACTCCAGCTCCCAGCATCAATCAGCCTTCCCCGTCCAATCACGCTCCTTCCTGCCCCCAGTTTGGAGTCATTCAGCGCAGGTCACTCCTTGTGGCAGGACCACGAAGTGGGCTCTCCCAATGCTCCCTGAGCACGGGCCGCAGTTTCGTTGGGGGCACAGGCCCTGCTGGTCTTCTTGCTGACCGCCACTCTTAGAGCTCCCTGCCTCCCCTCCCCACACCCTCCTTGCTCGGGATCTGGTGTCTCAGTGCACTGAGCACCTGACAGGTCCTGCAACCGAAATCCTGGGGCTGGGTGGCCCCGGGGATAGCCCTCTCCTCACTGACTGTTGGAGGTGCTACAGGCAGACCCCCTGACAGGCAGCCCACTCGCTCCCTGAGCCGCCGTCCTCATGTGCTCAGGGCTCCCCATCTTTTTGCCTTCCTCCCAACATGCGTGTCAAGACCCTTTCCTCCCTCGGGCCCTGCCTGTGGCCCCCAGGCCTCATCAGGAACCTGCTGTGATCAGAGGAAACCATCCATCTTCTAACCACCGAAGGGCCAGAAGGCGCGAATGTACAGCGATGATAATAGGTAAAGGTCACGGTAAAGTCACAGAGGACAGGAAAGACAGGGGCGAGAGAATACAATACAGAGTCAGACATGTTTTATTAGGCATGCTCACTTCAGCTCCTCTTGATGGACCATGTTGAACTGGGAGAAGTGGAAACTTTGCTATCTTGGGACATGTATAGGGAGCCTGGAGACACACCTCTTCAGTAGTGACATGGTCACAAGGTGGGCGGTATCTATCGTAAGGCCCCTGTACTTGAGCTCACCAAGGTGAGGAAAGCTAATACCTGAATTGGGGGAAGATAAAAGTGGGGTTGGGTGTCACGGTGGGAAGAGAGGGCAAAAGGATCATATCTGCTTCTACACAGAGATACAATCAGCCATGTGCTCACATTATGGCAGCCTAGCTGTTAACGGAGAATCAGTGGGAATGATTTTTAAAGCAGGATAATGTACTTGGACTTTACCTCTAACTTACCAAAGTAGAGGCTTTCCTACCGTGGAATACCAGCTTTCCAGATTCTCCCTGTTATAAGTTAGGGACTAGAGTCTTCGTCCTATTTCCCTCCGTGTTAAAACCCCACAAATCCCCAAGCCACAGTCTTTGCTCAAAAGGAGGTGGCCCTGTTCTAAGGGAGAAAGTTGCTGGCCCTCCTTCCCGCTGTGCCCTCGACTTCCACAAGGCGGCGCTCGAGCTGTGGGACCACATGCAGAAGGTGGTCCTGGTGGAGGGTTCTGTCCTTGGCCACGACCTAGCGTTTGTGGAGGTCCTGCAGCGCCAGCACCGCCTCCTGCAGGGGAGGGCCCCAGTCCCTCCCCCTGCAAGAACCCCTCTTTGTAGGCAATAGATGGATGAGGAGCCCTCACCCCCAGCTGACCCCAGGCAGGACAGCAGCCTGCCCATGCCCCCTCTGGGATGGGGGGTGACGGGCCTGGGCTTGACCTAGGCTGGGGTACAGCCAGGATGGCCTGCAGAGTCCTGGGTGGTGGAGCATTCAGCCTGCTCTCTGCCAGCTGCAGAGGGAGCTGGTGGCTGTGGACGAGGTGCTGGTTCAGATGCGGATGGAAGCCATCCAGGTACACCCTGTGGTCCTGGAGGTCCGGGCCGTGCAGCTGGCTGAGGTGCAGGAGGCCTGGGCCACCTGGACATGAAGGCCTGGGAGCAGGGCCAGCAGCTGGAGTGGCTAGCCCATGGCCACGCCTTCCTCAGGCACTGCCAGGAACTGCTGTATGTGCCACCCCACCTGGATGCGGGCTCGCTCTGTTCCATGCGGGTGGGGGCACCCAGCTCTTCCCTGCCTCCTCCCTGTTCTGCCCTCTGGCCCTGAGACCCGTTCCCATGCCCTGTCCCCCACCCAGTACTCGGGCTCAAGAGAAGCAGGCGCTAGTCTATATCCTCAGTTGGGGCCAAGGAGACACTGGGGCAGGAGCTCTGCCTGAGAGTCCAGGCAGTGCGGCCGGCGGGGTAGCAGCTGCTGGACACCAGCCACGTCATGGCCCCAGAGATGTGCGCGCTGAGGGCTAGGGCCTGGGTGGTGCGTGGCCAGAGCTCCCTTTCTTGCTTCTCCCTGATCCATGGTAACCCAGCCCTGCCCCACCCAGGTGACACCCTGCGCCCCTCCCAACAGCCCTCTGCCCCCCAGGTCACAGTGTTTCCGGGAGCTGCACAGGCAGCTGCAGGAGCTCCGGACGGCCTGGGCCTTCATCAGGAGCACTGCCAGGTGAGCCAGGAACAGGAGGAGCTGTGGGGAATGCTGGGTCAGGCCGAGGTCTGGCTGGCCTCCTGAGAGGACCTCCTGCTAGACCCTGACTGGGGGGTGAGCAGGGATCCGCCCTTTAGAGGGCCACATACCTGACACCAGGACTTGGAAAGGCAGCTGGCGGCCCAGGAGGAGAAGCTCACCCAGCTCCAAATGTAGGTGAGGGTGTGGAGGGCGGGACTGAAGAGGGGTCGGGGGGCCTCCACCTGCGGTGGGGTCTCCAGAGCATTGATCTGCCCTGAGGGGCACACCTTCGGGGAAACAGCCACAGGGTCCTGTCCTCCATGGGCAGTCTGGCTCTGTGGGGTCCATCACAGCTTCTTCTGCCCAACTGCTCCCTCCCCTCTCCTCCTGGTTTCCCCCTCTGAGAGCTGCCCCCAGAGCAAGCCCTGTGGGACACAGAGGGTCACTATGGGTGGAAACCAATCAATAATCTCATGGGTGCAGAGCACACTCTGAGGAACACAGGGGAGGTGACACTAGCTACAGAGAATCTGAGTGGAGCTAGGGTTTGTAATCCTTGTGTAGGCTGGGGGTGGGGCTGATAGGGTGGGTGGGGGATTGATACCACAGGATCCTGTGGGACTGAAAGTGAGGACCTGAGGGTGGACGGGCAGAGGGAGTGCCCCATCCTCTGAGGCAGGAAGGTGGTCAGCTAGGGTGAGCACGGAGGAAGATGAGCAGGGGCTGCTGCAGTCACGCAAATGTCACGTAAGAATCTCACTTTAGTATAAAATGTTTGTCTCCATTGCAAAGCCACCTCTAGCAACTAGGATCCCCTCTCTCCCCATCTGGAGTTGACGAGTGAAGAAAATCAATAACTGAAACAAAGCAGTCCACAGGACTAACGGACCACCAACACCACAGCCCTCCATCCTTGTCCTGGAGACCAGGAGAGTTAGATGGTGCCCAGCCACCGCCTCAAACTCTTTCTGTGCTGTATTCTCTCTCTCCTTCCTTCCTACTTTTTCATTAAAGCTTTTATTTCTCTTCTGCCCCTTTTCTATAGATTCTCCTTCTCTCTCTTTTTTCTTCTCCTTCCACCTCTACTAGTATCACAGCTTGTCCCTCTTCTATTACAGATTCTCCTCCCTCTATCTCCAATTTTTGTCTTCCTCCTTCCCAATATTTTGTTAAAAACTATTTTTAAATCGTTAACCTTTTAAATCCTTTTTATTACTAACCTCCACTCCCCATAAAGGGGGTTGCTAAGGGTACCCTGTCACACCTGGTCAAAGCAGCCTGAGGACACTCACTGAGGCTCCAGCCCCCATTCCAGCTGCTGATACATCTCTGCACTGCGGGTTACCAACCCGACAGGGAACTCGGTCTACACAGCAGTCTGACCCACCCTTACAGTAGGTCATAGGCAATTGCCTGAAAGAATCCTTAACAATAACATAGATAAGGTTACCCCGGTCTCCCAGAAGCATGGGGGCCTATGAAAGAATCAAGAAAAAATCAACAGACCACATCACTCCCAACAAAGAAATAAGAGAAACGAGGCACTTAAACAGACCTAATGTCACTCATAGAAGAAACAGATATGGATCAGCCACAAAAGGAAATCTTCAGAACTCTGCTTGCAGTAATACAGGAGCTAAGAGAAGCAACCCAGAATAAGGATGCAACAGTAGAAGGGATGAAATACACAATAGATGGGATGAAGTCCACAATAGAGGGGATGAATTCTACCCACCAAAGGGAACTGCAGAAACTAACAGAGGAGGTAGCAGAGGCCACACAAAAGGTCACAGAAGCTACATCTAGGCTTGAGGAGGCTGAGAACCGTATCAGTGAACTGAGGACACTCAAACCGAACGAAGCAAGCAAGAAAAACAATCAGATGGGAAAATTAAAGAAACAGAAGACAGCCTGAGATCAATGACAGATGCTATGAAGAGGAATAATGTTCGAATAATCGGTCTACCGGAACACAACATAACACAAAAATGGACAGCAAAGATAGCAAAGGAATTTCTGGAAGAAGATTTTCCCAACCTAGCAAAGGAGAATCAGACTTTCATACAGGAAGCAGAGAGGACGCCGGCTAAGGTAAACACCAAGAGCAACACGCCAAGACATATAATAGTAAAAATATCCAACGTAGAGGAAAAAGAGAAAATTTATGAGCAGCAAGAGAAAGGAAGACAGTCACATACAAAGGAGCGCAGGTAAGAATATGCTCAGACTTATCAGCAGAAACCATGAAGGAGGAGAGAATGGAGCAATATCTTCCAAAAACTGAAAGATAAAAATGCCTCACCCAGAATCCTATACCCTGCCAAGTTATCCATTAAGATAGAGGGTAAGGGTCTTCCAGGACAAGGAAGAACTCAAAAATATGCTTCAAGTCACCCGACCCTGCAGAAGATACTGGCGGACTCACTATGGCCAGAAGATCAAGCTCCAACTAGAACCATTGGGAGGCCACCATATATCCCATCTCCATCTAGAAGTTAACATGCCAGCAACAAGTACCAGGACAACAGGGTCTCAGATGGAAAAGAGGACATGATAGAAACCCTCACTCAAACGCAGCACACTGATATGAAGGGAGATAGGTAAAGACCCAAAACACAAAACAGAGTATGGAAACTATGAAGCCAGAGATAGTAATAATCACTCTGAATACCAATGGGCTCAATTCGTACATTAAAAGTAAGAGGCTGGAGGACTGGATTAGAAAACATAACCCATCAATCTGCTTCCTGCAAGAGACCCACCTTAAGCTAGCAGACAAGCTGATGGTTCCCGGCTATCAAAAATATATAGCGTCTGGGGTCTTAAAGGCTTGAAGGCAAATAAGCGGCCATCTAGCTCAGAAGCAACAAAGCCCAAAGAGAAGAAGCACACGGCCTAAGCGAATACAAGGTGTTGAATGGACCATGTAGCAGACACCAAGGAACAAAAACAATCATTGTGTGATCACCTTCCTCACATAATCACTGAAGACGAAAGTGTGCATAAGCAAGTGTGGTGAAGAAGGCTGATGGTGCCCGGCTACTGAGAGACATAGCGTCTGGGGACTTAAAGGCTTGAAAGCAAACAAGCGGCCATCTAGCCCAGAAGCAACCAAGCTCACACAGAAGCAGCACACCAACATATAGGTGATCATGAAGGGCAGAGGAGACCAGGTCTCCAACAACAAAGGTGGGGTGGTGGTGAGAATCATATCACCGTGAAAGAGGGGGAGTACATGATGGGGACCCAATGCCCAACTGTAGACAGCTGGACATCCCATCCCTTCCAGAGGGGTAGTGGGGAGGAGATGAGTCACTCAGGGTTCAGTGTAGCAACAATGAAACTAAAAACCTTCCTCTAGTTCCTGAACGCTTCCTCCCCTCCCAATTATCATGACCCCAATTTTACCTAGCGGACCTGGTTATACCAGAGGATGTACAGCAGTGCAGTAGGGATTTGGAAACACAGGGAATCTAGGACAGACAAACCCCTCAACACCAGCGGTGGGAGTGGCGACACCAGGAGGGAAGGGGGTGTAGAAAGGGAGAACCGATCTCGGAGACCTATGTGTAACCTCCTCTCTTGGAGATGGACAATGGGGAGGTGGGTAAGGGGAAGACGCCGGGGAGTGTAAGATAAGATATAATAATTATTTATAAACTATCAAGGGACCAGGGGTGGCATCGGGGAGGGAGGGGGACAGGGGCAAAAAAGGGAAACCGAGCTGATTCCAGGAACCCAAGTGGAAGGTGAATTATGAGAATGACGAGTGCAACGAATGTATAAGGGTGCTTTGCTCAATTGATGTATGTACAGATTGTGATAAGAGCCTTATGAGCCCCAATAAAAAGAGTGAAAAAATAAAATAAAATGTTAAAAAAATATTCACTGACTTAATGTTTAAAGTGTTGTAAAATATATATGTATATATGCATATATATCATAATGAATTCTTATGTTCTTTCCCCCTCCCACATTCATTGTTTGCTCCCAAAATTTCCTCACCCTTGCTACTCCTCTACTCCCCTAGGGCCCTATAGACCATTGCATCAGTTATTGTCTCTAGGGATCCGTGTCTGTGTGTTACAACTTTGGAAACCCTATAGAAACAACCAAAACCAAAACTAAAATGAAGCTGCAAGAAGAAAATAATAATAATATAAAGATAAAAATGAAAATAAAGAATGAGAAAGGAAAGACTACCATCAATATTTTAAAGTTCAGCAAAAAAAAATACTGTTATGGAACAAGTGGGAAATACTTTACCTTAGAGCAAGTACAGGTTGGATCGAGAGGTAGGTCAACTGACCAATTGTCATATTATGCCATGGTCTGATCCACTGTGATCAAGTTCACAATCATCTCTGTCTGATGGTAAACCTTTTCAAGGGGATGTACCAGAGGTTTAATATGACTAGATATTCTTCAGATGGATTTTGAGTTCTCACTGTTCACCTCCCCTTCGACAAGATGGATGTTCATCGTTTGAGCTCTGGGACTTTTTCCTTCATTACATTTGAATTTAATTGTCACTATCTTTGGATCCCACATGCTGGTGTGCTTCTTCATTGTGGACTTCCTTGACACCTGACTTAGATGGCTGCTTCTTTGAAGACAAGCCTTTTAGACCCCAGATAATTGATAGCCTGGCACCATCTGCTTTTTTTCACCCCACTTTGCTGTAATGCCCTTATCTTCATTCATTTTTCAATGAAGGTAAGTATTGAACAGAGCCATGTTAAGATCTTGTACCCAGAATATGATCACCTAGAGGATGGATCTAGCTAAATCTTGTCATAAACCATGGGCACCTCTACCTAGTGCCTGGAAAGTGAACATGTGAAACTCCACAACTGTGTTACTCTGGGTTGACTAGGGAAATAGTCATTCATATGTGTACAAGAGAGAACTTTATATCAAAGAGCAATTGTACATTAAGAAAGCATACCTGCCCAGTCCAGTTGAAGTCACTAAGTCTGAAATTAGCCCATATATCCAATACCAGACTATAAATTCTTTTCAGACTCACACAACATATACAATGATGTCGAATGCAGGAAGACCACATGCCAGTGAGTGGAAATTCTTTTGGATCCAGTGGAGGCGGAAACATCTCAATGCTGTCAAGGGTCTCCACGTGGCTCCTTCAGCTCCAGGGCTCTAGTGTCGATTCATGTGTCTTGTTCACAGGAATGTCTCACAGGGCATGAGCTTGTGTCCCACCTCCAGGGAACTATTTATCTCCTCAATGCCTCCAAATGAGGTCATCAAACTGCACCCGCACTGACAGACTAAACTCCACCCCTTCATTCTTAAGTCTCAAATTGACAACAGATTATGCAACTACCACAGCAACCAAGGAGGCAGATGAAGAGGAGGACAGGAAAAGAGAAGTAGGTGCCTTCTCTGTTTTATACTCTACTTAAATTTGTATCTTTATGTTATTATTATTTTTCTTTATGTTTCTTTTTTGGGTTTTTAATTGTTTTTGTTATTGTCTCCGTTTGGAAGCAAAAAAGAAGTGGATGCATGGAGACAATAACTGAGGCAATGGTTTATATGGAAGGGGGAGGGGAATTAGGGAGTAATTAGTGGATCTGTGAGGCACGAGTGAGCATTAAGCTTATTTGACAATGGATATACAACTCTTTTCTAGAAGTGTTTTAAGTATGGAAATCTGAATGTTATATCAGGAACATTACAAAAGAAAAGGGGGGGGGACTTGATCTATGGTTACCATGTGTGAAGGAGGAAGAGTTTTTGCTTAGGGGATAGTGAATTAATTTTAATGGTGGTGGAAAAATATGCAGGGTGATTAAAATAATGGTTGTACAACATGAAAAGAATACTCAGTGGCACTGTATTACACATGCAGAAGTTGATGAACTGGTGAAAGTTTTGTTACATACATTTTTGCAAGTATGTGAAATATATTACATGAATAATGATTATGGAGGGGAAAATTGTTCCATAATTGACTGTGGTAGAGATTGTACAACTCTTCTTGATATGATTGAGGTATTGAATTATACGATAACTTGAAAAGTGCCAATAAAAGTGATTTGTTTTGTTTTGAAGAGAAGCGGATTCTCAGAAATGTTCATCATTTTACCTCCCACTTTAACCCTACAGCCTGCACATCTCATGGGGTACCCTTGTACTAAGGGTAGAACTGGGCTGCCCAGAGAGAAAGTGGAACATTCGAAGAAAAATAGTATCCCCAGGAATTCCCTTCATTGTGGCTCACACCTCAGGCCAACTGTCTGCATTTCTACAAATCTACACATGGTTTTCAGGAAGAAATTGTTTGTCCATAGTGAGTGCAAATAATGAAGGGTAGAGATTGACCTCACAGAACAAAGGTCAGAAAAATTCCCTCTAGAGGCCATTACTCAGCTGCTCCTACTCAGAACCATCCTCCTTCTGCTTCCACATGCACAGCACACGTGAATCACCTAGAGTAAAATATGGTAACAGAGCTCCAAGTCACAAATGAAAGTCAGACATCTTAGGTCTTCATCCTTACCATGTTGATCATAGATGCCTGTGGAGGTAACACCCTTCTGGATTCTTCCTGGTGACATGAATGTCCTACCCTGTAAGCACCTTCATGTCAAAAACAATGATTTTCATCTTAGAATGGTTTTAAATTATATCCCCCCCTTTATTCCTAGGTGTGATTGTTCAGGTAGAGCTGCTACAGACCAGTCATGAGTTGGGAAAGCTATGTGCAATGTCTCAAAGTGCTATGTCTAACTTTCAGGTCTGCAGATATCAAGTTTCTAGATCTATCAGGTTCTGGGAAACACAACCTGTGTTAGGTGGCAAATAAGTCTTATGATGAGAGTCTTAGCAACAACTCAGTTTTCACATATTGATACATTGAAACCACAATAGCTCAACCAGCTGGGTGTACTTTAACTGAACAATCTGAAACCTGAGGACAATGACATGTAAATGTAGGAAACTTACCAGGAGACACAGTGAAGGCTAAATGGTCAAACATCTCAAGCATCACAACACTAACTGGGCAGCAGAGGGAGCTCAGGGTACATGGGACACAATCTTTGCCACAGGAGCAGGTGCAGGGGATGCCAAGTTTGTTTCCTCTTGTGTCTGGAGTTTCCCAGTTCACCCACGTGGAGTACCTCTTCAAGGACACTTCAGCAACTACAGTTCTCATGTCTCTTATTTTCCTGAAGGGAAGATCCTAAAAATTAAAATTCCTTGTTCTTCCTGAGAAGACAGGGGAGAAAGAAATCACACTTGGGACAAGTTGAAATCAATCCCAGAAGGACCGATAATCTCTCTAGGCTGTTAAAATCTGACCTCCATGTGCTTCTCTCAACACAATCAGTTACTCTCCATCCTAATTCTTTTTTACCAGTTACTGTAGGTTGAAACTATATGTGTGTGAATCCCAGCCCAAATATCTCCTGTGAAGAGAAAACAAAAGCAAACCTGATTTTACCATTTCTGAAATAATTGACAGTTGCATGTATTTTTGAAACTTGGAGAAACTGACATTTTGAGATTCTTAATAAAGCATCAAAATGTCTCATAGTCATTAGAAATCATATAATGGCGCTTGCCCCAATCTCAACTATGTGGACTCTCCCCCTTCCCTTCCCCCCACCCCTACCTAAAGAAGGCACTTCAGAGAACAGAACTGAAGCTGAAGCTTGGGGACATGTGCATCTGTGATTAGAACACACGGGAGAAGCTAAGAGGGTAGGAGTGTGAGAAGAACACATCCTGACCCACTAATCCCCAAGGACGATATTACTGCTCATAGCAGATAAGGCACAGTGAGGATCATAGGGCCAGTCACACCACAAGACATGATGTCCCTAACTGAACCATATCACTATGGGGGACAACACTGGAGACTCAGGGTGGGACTTGTGTCTGATCAGACCCCATCACATTGGGGCAAAATACTAAGGGCATGCAACAGCAAGGGAAGCAAAGCAATGAAGTCCCCGGGGAATGCCAAAATTAGATGTTGGGGACAGTGTGGCACAGCACCCCTTCAGACTCGACTTGAAAGCATTCCTAAAAGTCAAAAACCAGCCTGCAACGATTTATATTCATTTCTTGCTTGTCACTGGCTATCTTTTTGTTGTTATTTCTGTTTGTTCGGTTGGTTTTGTCTTCCTCTGTTGTTTTGTTTGGCTTTGCCTTGTTTTTGTTCTTATTAATGTCTCTGCATGTCGATCTAGATAGAAGACTGGATAAACAATTCAGAGAAGGAAAAACAGGACCAGTGGTCCCGGGGGGACATGGGAGAAGGAGAGGTGGGAGAATAGAAGGTGGGGGTGAGGGGATCAATCAACCCAAGGACAAGTTAACAACAAATGAACTAAAATCGTTGGAGAGAAAGCATAGGATGCCTAGTGGGGATTAATCGAGGGCAAAGTCAGAGCGAGGAATTACTGAAACTCAAATTAAGACTGAACATGTTAGTGGGACAAGAGGGAAGTAAAAGGAAATGGAGGAAAAATTAGAAAGCAAAGGGCATTTACAGAGGTCTAAATATAGGCATATACCTATGTAAATATATTTATATGTAATGGCAGGGAAATAGATATGTTAGGTATTAAGGTTGAAGATGGAAACTGGGCCTCAACTCAAGTACTCCCCAAATGTAAGAACACTTTGTTCTAAAACCCTGCATTCTGTGATGCTCACTTTCCCAACACGATGGCGGTCGACAAATTGGGTGCATAAGCAAATGTGGTGAAGAAAGCTGATGGTTCATTGCTATCAAAAGATATAGTGGCTCTGGTCTTACTGGCTTGAAGATAAACAAACAGACATGCAGTTGAGAAGCAAAAATGGAAGAAGCACACCAGTCTGTGTGATCATGAAGTGTCCATGTGATCATGTATCAGGCATCAAAGACCCAGAACAAAAAAAATTTTTTAATCATATCCATGTGAATGAAGAAGTGTGTGCAGTGGAGACCCAAAGCCCATCTATAGACAATTGGAAATCCCCTTACATATGGGTCACAAGAAAGAGAAGAGACAGTCAGAGTGCACTACAACACCAATGAAACAGACAACTTTCCTCTAGTTCTGTAATGCTTCTCCCCCCACTATCATGACCTCAATTCTACCTTACAAATCTGACTAGACCAGAGCACGTACACTTCTACAGATAAGATCTCACAACAAAAGGAATCCAGGACAGATAAAACCCTCAGGGCCAATAATGAGAATAGAGATACCAAGAGGATAATGGGAAGATGGGAGTAGAAAGGGGGCATCAATCACAAGGACTGACATATAACTCCCTCCCAGTGGGACAAACAATGGAAAAATGGGTGAAGGGAGACAGTGGAAAATGTAAAATAAAAATTTATAATTTATCAAGGTTCATGAAGGAAGAAGAGTGGGAGAGGGAGGGGGGAAATGAGGAGCTGATATCAAGGGCTCAGGTAGAAAGCAAACACTTCCAACATGATGATGGCAGCATATGTACAAATGAGCTTGACAATGGACGAATGCATGGATGGTGATATGAGCCATAAGAGCCCCCAATAAAAGTATTTAATAAAAAAGAAAGCATTAGTATTGTAAAGCATAATACCTAGATTTGGAGAACAAAATCAACTCCTTAACCATGGGAGACTTCCTCTAGTTTTAGGAAGATGCCCTGGAAACGTCCTGATGTGTTATGTAAATTCACGAACAGCATTGGCTTCTCTGGGAGATGTAGAGATCTTCAGCATTTAAAGAACATCTAAGTGTAACTTGATACCTTAAAATTCTTGGTGTGCAAAAGATTTGTGAAGGGAAGGCAAGCTTGATTAAGGCAAGACAAACCTGCAGGGAAGGAGCAAAACTCAGGAGCCACTGTCATATTCAGCTCTAGTGGACAATTAGGGAAGGTCTAGAAGGTGATGATGAGGGTTTTACTTTTAGCATATGAATTTCCTTTCCAAAAGATAATTTAAAACAGAATTAGACAAGGGAAGCTTGTGTCAGATTAAATATATATTTCTACGGGGAATATTTAACTTCATCAAGAAAAGAATAAGCACCACACAAAGGGGTGGGGAGGAGGTGGGCACATTTCAAGGAAGTGTCTCTAACTGTAGGTTGACATTTCCATTAAGTCAATTCTTTCTCATAACAACCCTATAGGATAGAATAGGACTGCCCTTCTAGGCTTCTGCATCTGTAAACCTTCATGGGTGTGGAGAGCATTCTTTCCCCTGCACAGCCATTGGAGATTTAAAATGATTGACCTTGCATTTAGCAGCCCATCGCATAATGAACTCCACACGCAGAGCTCTCCAAGATATCTAGAACATCCTTAGCTACTCTTGGAGTGACTCTCTTAGAAGTCATTCAACATTACTTATGACTATATAGGCAAAAGGTATGCAAATAGACATCTCCCCTGCTGATGAAAACCATCCAAGTCCCAACTCTGAAGTTCATGGAGAGGTGCTCCAACTCTGGAATTCCCAGGTGCCAACATTCAGGACTGAACACATCAAGTCACCATGGAATCTGTATTGAGCTCAATTTTCCTTTTTGGAATTTCAAATGGTGCTTTGATGCAGATAAAGTGTGTATGAGGGGGCGTGAGTGAGAGGCAGTGAATATGTTATGATTTTCATCATCAGGATGTCTGTGTGTTTGCAGGTGTCCAGTGTGAGGTGGAGCTATGGAATCTGAGGGAGACTTTAGGCAGCCTGAGGCTTTTCTGAGACTCTCCCCTGCTGTCTCTGCATTCACTGTCTGTGTGTATAATACACAGAGGGTCTGCCTAGGCCCAGAGAATGGGCGGAAGTGGGTTTCATACATTAATAGTGTTGGTAGGAAAAGCCACATAGATTCTCTGAAGGGCCAATTTACCATCTCCAGAGACAATAGTAAGAATATACTATAACTTCAAATGGACAATCTGAAATTCGAGGACATAGCTCTGTAATTCTGTGCAAAAGACTCAACAGTGTGGTAGTTATATAATCTGGTGTAAATTTGGGACTTGAGAGGATAAAGAGGGAAGGGTTGGAGTCTGTCAATTGGATCATAGCCAATGACGCCTATGTGTGGGCATCTCGATCTCCTGAGATTTCTGGGAAATCCCATATTCCATCTTTGAGGGGAAGACACTCTTTCTAATCCCTGGGAGACACCCTACTGACAAGGGTGACCCCCTGTGAGACATCCCTGAGTAGAAGCCATGTGGATCTACCTCATGAAGTCCTGGGTGCTGGAGAATCCATGTAGAGCCCCCGTCAGCACTGAGAAACTTACAATGCCAAACGATCCAAAGACTTTCTGCCCACTTTCCTGTGATCATCTTGCATTCTGGATCATTGCATGTACTTCATAAGTCTGAAGAGGAATTTATACATTGGTATCCGACATATGTGCAAATTATGGACTTATGGGCTTGGACCTAACTGGGGTTGAGATGCTTTCTTAATGTACAATTGCCCTTTATATTAAATCTCTTATACACAATATGCGTGTGTCTATGGATTTGTTTCTCTAATCTACCCAGACCAACGCATACAGTTAGGGGAAGTCAGAGTTAACCAAGACACGAATGTACTCTAGTGGAAGAGGTTAGGCTGCAGGGGCCCTCAGGACCCAGAGCACAGGTCTCAGACCGAGGAGCAGGTGCAGATGGAGCTTCACCACTGGCTTCCTGTTGTGTCTGGGGATTCTTCTCCTTCTCGGTATCCCTCAGGGAATCAGTGCATCTCCTCACGTCTTTCTCAAACACTCACCCAATCTCCCTGTGACGATAGGATGATTTTGAACTTAGTTTCTGTTTCGTTTTCCCCTTGAATCGCGCCACATTTCCCATATAATTGGTAATTCCTACATCTAGGATGAATTCTGTTCACATCATCTGCTTCATCAAGCTCTTTATGCCTTGCATTCAATACCCCTCCTGTATTCCCTCCTTCCCTGGGACAACAGTGCCTGCTGTGCAAAGGATCTCACTTTATTAGCTTGTGTGTATATATATTTTTCCAGACAACATATTACAAGAACTTATCACCAGTAGCCCAGTCCTATATCAAGTCGCCTGTCTCCATTCATCCAATCGGAGACTTTCTTCTCTGAGTTCATTCATTTTATTAATTCACAGCTCCTGTCTGCCCTTGTCCACCACAGACTGATTTTAGAGTCCGTTTTTTTTTTCTCCAAAGGCTGTTTGTTTAATTCGGTAGTTGTGAATATTGATACAAGAGTGGGAAAAGGGAGACAAGACACATTTTATGCTTAGTCTCAAGGTACCTCCACAGAACTCACCTCCCTTCGTGCCCTATGTCCCCTTGTGCATGGGCTATACACGTCCTATTCTGCACAGGGCACCCACAGGTTCCCTTCAAGTTCTGTGGGTGGCTATGCCTCCACATATTATTGAGAGCAGAATATCCTTCTCTAGTGACATGACCAGGAACTGATTTTCCCTCAATTAGCAGTGTGACTGCTGTAGTTACGATCGTGTATTTCTGAGTCGGACACACAGAGGGAAAGGTTGTGGGAACCCAGACACAAACACCAATACAGGGATATGGCTGGGCTCAGGGGTCACTGAAAGCCCACAGATAAAAGGGGCCCTCAGGGGAGAAATGTAGAGGAGCCTAAGAAGGATTAGTTAAATTAGGTACCTATTTCCTCTACCTGCAGAGAAAATGTCCCTACCACAGACCTCCACATTCTTGTAGCTCAGTGTATGTTCTTGTATGCACTTTATGTCTGTGTGTTTTGTGTGTGCTAGCACATTGCCTTAAGATGTTATACAATGTGACAGAACTTGTAGTCTGTTCTGCATTTATTTTATTATTATAATTCTAGTATATTTTAGTGTGTCTTTGTGGTTTTTCTTAAGTAAATGCATGTGTATTTATTAATCTGAGGGTATTATATGAAGATTTGTTAGTTGTAGTAGATGTGCTAATTTGTTCACAATATGCATGTGTATGTTAATATGACTGTTAGAATACAAATGTCATTTTGTGAGTTTCCTGCTAGTGTGTGTTCACTCCAACTCATCTGGGCTCTTCATCAAACTTTATGAGCTCGCATCTCCTTGAATAATCTACTGAGTGTTAAGAAATGACTTAGGCTGGGGGAATCCATTAGAGGCCCATAGTAATATGCACAGCAGAGTGTGCTAATCAGTGAAACTTCTTTTTGAAGTGGACAATAAGAGAAAGAGGGACATGAACAGCAAATCCTAGAGGTGAGCTGGTCAATGCAGAGACAGCCTTAACTAGGAAACAGGCCAAGGGGGATGCTTATTTTCCCCTCTCTGCAGCTCTTGTGTTTACAGATGGCAATGATAAAGCCTTTGTAAAAGGATGCATGCTATACTCAAAGAATGCCTAGTTGTAGGTAAATGGGTAATGCCAAGAGCCAAGGTGACGGCAGAAGCTTGAAGGTAAATGAGATGGATCAAGGAAAGAGATAACTTATCTTCCGTCATCTTTGCCCAGAGCATGAGGTTCAAGCTCTCTAAATAATGTTCAACTGATGACAAACAACACAAACTGTTGGAAAGGGCTTATTCACTTGTATTCTAGGATGTCCCATCCATAGACTTGGGCTTCTAGGAAGAGGGTGGATAGCTAGTGTGTGGGCATGAGCTTGTAAAACATGCTCCACCAGGAGGCTGAAGGGGTAGGAAGACAAAATGAGTGTGGAGGGAAGAGGCTGTGCTGTGATCAAGTGGGGAGGCATTAGCCTGAGTGGCTACTTGGATATCATTACCATTGGCCTTTTGCAAGCACCAGTGAGTTTCTAAGGCAAGGAGGTGTGAAGTGGCAGTTATCTGACAGAGGTGTAGGTTAGTGCCCCTATAAAACTAATCTGCAAATCAGCCTACTAGAGAAATACACATTTCATAAAATTTCTCCTACCCACTCATCATGCATATGTGGAATATAAGGCTCACCATTCCTCTATGTTATAAGTCCAGGTTCCAATTTCAGAGCTCTGGGGCAGGCAGGTTGAAGAACAAGGTTGGATTCTAGGACCCTTGTTGAAGGCCATAAAGACTCAGCCTTGAAACGGCTGAGAAGTCTCAAGACCTATGTGTCACTGTTTGCTGATTTCTTCTGTTAGTTTACATTTAGAACAGACTGTTAAGAACAAGAACGTGTGCAAGCTCTGGGAAAATAGGTCACGAGAGTTGCTATGTGTATCAAATATGCTTGCTTAACAATGAGAAAATTAAACCCAGATTGTTTCTGCATGGTTAAAAGGAGTATGAAAAATAAACGCGAGGCTTCAGTATTCACTATTGCCCTCCCAATAAATTCTGTCTCACTCCCTCTTTCAGGGCTGTTCAAATCATTGGCTGGCTTGGACAAGAGTGGCGCCCAAACCAGGGACACTGAAAACGGGGGACAAAGTGAAGGACACCGTGGATTACAAAGGTGTACACAAAGAGATTGGTGGTGACGTGAGTAGTTATTGGGAGAAAATGAGGCAAGAAAATAGCAAACAGATTTTTGTAAATATTTTTCAAGATATGTTAAAAGCTAGAGGAGCAAAGGTAAGCTACCAAAGAATAGAGAAGTTTTTAGATTTTGTGGTTAAGGTATGTCCTGGTTAGGGGTTAGGGTTAGGGGTTAGGGGGTAGGGGTTAGGGGGTAGGGGATAGGGGGTTAGGGTTAGGGTTAGGGGGTAGGGGTTAGGGGTTAGGGTTAGGGTTAGGGGGTAGGGGTTAGGGGTTAGGGGTTAGGGTTAGGGTTAGGGTTAGGGGTTAGGGGTTAGGGTTAGGGGTTAGGGTTAGGGTTAGGGTTAGGGGGTAGGGGTTAGGGTTAGGGTTAGGGTTAGGGGTTAGGGGGTAGGGGTTAGGGTTAGGGGGTAGGGGTTAGGGGGTAGGGATTAGGGTTAGGGTTAGGGGTAGGGGGTAGGGGGTAGGGTTAGGGTTAGGGTTAGGGGTTAGGGTTAGGGTTAGGGTTAGGGGGTAGGGGTTAGGGTTAGGGTTAAGGTTAGGGTTAGGGGGTAGGGGTTAGGGTTAGGGTTAGGGTGAGGGGGTAGGGGTTAGAGTTAGGGGGTAGGGTTAGGGTTAGGGGTTAGGGGGTAGGGTTAGGGGTTAGGGGTTAGGGGTTAGGGGTTAGGGTTAGGCTTAGGGGTTAGGGGGTAAGGGGTAGGGGTTAGGGGTTAGGGTTAGGGTTAGGGTTAGGGTTATGGGGTAGGGGTTAGGGTTAGGGTTAGGGTAAGGGGGTAGGGGTTAGGGTTAGGGTTAGGGTTAGGGTTAGGGGGAAGGGGTTAGGGTTAGGATTAGGGTTAGGGTTAGGGGGTAGGGTTTAGGGTTAGGGTTAGGGTTAGGGGGTAGGGGTTAGTGTTAGGGTTTAGAAGTTAGGGTTAGGGGGTAGGGGGTAGGGGTTAGGATTAGGGTTAGGGTTAGGGGTTAGGGGTTAGGGTTAGGGGTTAGGGTTAGGGTTAGGGTTAGGGGGTAGGGGTTAGGGTTAGGGTTAGGTTTAGGGGGTAGGGGGTAGGGGTTAGGGTTAGGGGGTAGGGGTAGGGGTTAGGGATAGGGTTAGGGGTAGGGGTAGGGGGTAGGGGGTAGGGGGTAGGGTTAGGGTTAGGGTTAGGGTTAGGGATTAGGTTTAGGGGGTAGGGTTAGGGGTTAGGGTTAGGGGTTAGGGGTTAGGGGGTACGGGTTAGGGTTAGGGTTAGGGTTAGGGGTAGGGGTTAGGGGTTAGGGGTTAGGGTTAGGGTTAGGGTTAGGGTTAGGGGGTAGGCGTTAGGGGTTAGGGTTAGGGTTAGGGTTAGGGGTTAGGGGTTAGGGTTAGGGGTTAGGGTTAGGGTTAGGGGGTAGGGGTTAGGGTTAGCGTTAGGGAAAGGGGGTAGGGGTTAGGGTTCGGGTTAGGGTTAGGGTGTAGGGTGTAGGGGTTACGGTTAGGGGAAGGGGTTAGGGTTAGGGTTAGGGGGTAGGGGTTAGGGTTAGGGTTAGGGGTAGGGCTAGGGGTAGGGGTTAGGGGGTAGGGTTAGGGTTAGGGTTAGGGTTAGGGGTTAGGGTTAGGGGTCAGGGTTAGGGGTTAGGGTTAGGGTTAGGGTTAGGGGGTAGGGGTAGGGGTTAGTGTTAGGCTTAGGGGTTAGTGTTAGGGTTAGGGGGTAGGGGTGAGGGTTAGGGTTAGGGTTAGGGGGTAGGGGGTAGGGTTAGGGTTAGGGTTAGGGTAAGGGTTAGGGTTAGGGTTAGGGGGGGGTA